>NW_009259496.1:944460-954696 GCF_000687185.1 Egretta garzetta | reverse complement strand
CCCCCCGAATCTTTAAGTAATACATTTCGAAAGCAGTGCCCTTGCTTTTCCACTAAGCTTCTGGTCTGCGTTCCCCCGGGGAGAAAATACCAGCCAGACCACGCGGCATCGGCGTCAGACTGCTGACTCGGCAGAAGTGTAATGAGTTTCATCCATCTCTGGGAGCCTCGAACAAGCCATAGCACCATCCCGGCACAACACGCCTCTCCCTGGGACAGGTACGGCAAAAATAATTGCTCAGCCCTCCCCGCTCCCTGCCCAGCTGCTGCGCGGCGGCTGCTAATAAAGACGCATGGCTTTTCTGTCCTCCATCTGGGTTCCCGGCGCAGGTACAGATCCACCATAGGGTGGTAGGAGCTCCAGACTCTCAAAACAGAGCGATACCTTTGTCTGCACCTTATTTGCCCGGTGTATGTCCTTGCTACGCTCCCATATAGGGCCAGTCGCCTCCGAATTAATACGGAAGCTATTCCATGATTAACGCTTTCTGCTTCAGTTCTCAGCCTCGCAATAGGGGCAAAACTTCCCTTTTCATCAAACCTTGGTGGTAAGACAACAGGGGTATTTATTATTAATAAATATTATTTAATTTTATTGCATTATCATTGCATCTAATCAGGCAATATGCTACCTGCCCCACCAGAGGTAACGGGGCGGATGGGGGTTTACATGCTTGGGTGAGAGCTGATCGGCCAAACGTGGGGTGCCGTAAAAGCACCCGCTTTTGCCGTCCATAAGGAGGGAGCCTGTCCATCCTGAGGGAGCCTGTCCATCACGAGGGAGCCTGTCCATCCTGAGGGAGCCTGTCCATCCTGAGGGAGCCGGTCCATCAGCGCATTGCCTGCACGGTGGTGGCCACGAGCCCTGTATCCAGCCGCAGCCCCCGTGTTCACGGGTTGGGGATGAGCACAGGCCAGAGAGCGGTGCTACCCACTGCCGCAGGCTGGCTGGCGGTGACCCGTGGCAGGGGGCCCATGTCCAGGTTCAGAGGCCGAGGACGCACCCTAGGCTGTGCTAGCTTGAAACGGTGGGTGCAAACAGGTTGGAAAGACAGTTTATGCAGAAAATGTTGTGGGTTTTTTTTTCCTGGTAGCAAAGGCAGCTTAAAGACATCTCAGCAGCCAGCATGCGTGCTAGAATGACATTTTGATAATGACACTCTTCCTCAATTTTAAAACAGGTTGGAATGTTATCGTAATCTTTGCCGCAGCAATGAGGTGCTTCCTGACTATCAGTCTTAAGGAAGGTGCAACACATCGGGGAGACATTATTAGAAACTGGAAGTAAATTCTCATTGGCTTTGGGTTTGTGGTTTGGGGTACCCAACACGAGGACCCATGGCATTTACTAAGAACTCCCTTATGCGCCCACACCCCAGAGAGGACAAGGTTAATTCATGGAAAAGCTTCTGGTCCTGGACATCGCTGCGCTTTAGCAGTCGCTGTGCAATTCTTGTCCCATCAAACGGGGTTTGGTGGGTCTGGACCGAACCCGGGCCTGGACCTCCCCGAGCAGCGGGATGTGGTTCACCACTGCCCTTTCCCTTCCCTCCGAGCAAAAGCCCTGAGCCACGGAGCTCAGGTGCTGCTCTTGGAACTGGCCAAACCTTTCATCTTTGGGTCCCATTTCCAAGCGCACCATGAGAAAACGATTGCTTGGGTCTTGCTTCTGGAAAATGTCAAGGGATGCACCGAGATTCTTTGAAAATTGTTCTGCGGGGAAAAATTCATTCAGGCTGAAACAAGGGAAGGTAATTCGAGACATCCAGCTCTTCTCAGAAATGCAGCCAGCCCTCCCATCAAACTTCACCTCCGCCTCCTGATCTCCTGCTGATCCAGCCATCGCCGAGGTGCTGCACACCCTTGGTTGCACAGTAGCGGGAACTCAACAGCTGACAACTAATTTCACCCAAAAAACCTTAATTTTTTACCAAATCATACCCTCCTGAACCTCACCATGGGACCCTGACTGCTCACAAGTGCATGCACAGCCACCGTACGGGGAAACACGGTGTCCAAAGTTAGGGAGAAAGGAACCCGAGGCTTGCGAAGCAGCGAAGGCGTAAGGCACCTTTCTGCAGCTGCGGATGCAACAGCTATGAGGGATGGACGGCAAGGGCACGGTACTCCTGACCCGTGGCTATGAGGGATGGACAACAAGGGCATGGTACTCCTGACCCGTGGCTACGAGGGATGGACACCAAGGGCACAGTACTCCTGACCCGTGGCTACAAGGGATGGATGGCAAGGGTACGGTACTCCTGACCCGTGGCTACGAGGGATGGACAGCAAAGGCGCGGTAGTCGTGACCCACGGTATTGCCTTTTGCCATCTCAGCATGTTCTGTCCTTTATTATTACCCTTAGGTATTTTACCGTGGGATATTTATAGAATTTCTTCACATTCAGAAAACACATTTCTAGGGGGAAAAAGGGAGAGTCTCGCAGCGTCTTCCAGCTCTTGTCATGGACTTGGGTATCTGAGAGATCAGGACTGGGTTAGCCATATGCCTAGCACAGACTGCTACAAAGCAGCACTTCAAAATCCTAATTTCACAAAATCTCCGTATTACCCATTCAAGATCTTTGAGCAGCCAACAGATTTTCCCAGATTGTTGCCCAGAGCTGTTAATCTCACATTTCATCCTTTCCTGGTTTGTTTGGTTTTTTTTTTCTAGAGGTTGAGAAATGTAATCCTAATTTAATCCTGGCTCTGGAATCGTGGAGGGGCAGGGTCCGGACAGGCAGGTCAGAAAGGGGAAGCTCTGCACCCCGTGCCAGCGCTAATGCTGCACAGTTGATTAGAAAAGGGTTTTTCCCCAAAATTCCTCTCGTGACATTAGCTAAAGGCAGGGACCCTGCTGGGTGGCTGCGTGCCGGGGGTACAGGCCATGGGAGATCTGAGGGGCCTGTCCTTGCTGGATTTACTCTCCCCAGACCAGTGGGGTGCAGGGGGGAAGAGGGATGAGGCCTAAAATACAGAGCAAGAAAAAAAATGAATCAGACGAAATCCCGACTGGCGTTCAGGTCTCGGCTTACCCAACGGCAGCTTTTCATTGCTCCAGCAGCACGGCTGCAGGACAGGGTGTCAGCCTTAGCTCTGCATTTCCGTGCTTTATTGGATTAATTGTGAATGTAAGGGACTTAACGTTACCATAACAGATGGCAGTTTGAGGGGTCTAAGTCTTAGTGATTTATTTATTTATTTATTTATTAATTTTGAGTGAGAGGGGAATTAGTAAAAGTTCCTTAAGAGGAAAAGTGGCCCTTGCTTGTCTTCGTCTCTCCCACGGGTGGTTTCACAGAGTGACAGAAGAGCTAAGGGAAAGTCCTTGCCTGCTCTGACCTCCCTACGCTACTCTGGGAACTCCACCCGACGTTGGCCATTGGGCCACTTGTAACACGTTCACCACCAGCGTTGCTGCAAGGCATTTGTATTCTGGCCACGCTTTGGATGTATCCACCGCAGGTGAGGGAACCGGTGCCGGGACGCCGGATGTGGCACATCCACGTGGGAAGCAGAGGACTGTGCTGAGACCCAAGCCCAGGTCTTGCAACCAGCCTGCATGGCTAGCAGAGCTCCCTGGCTGTGTGCAGGAGGTGGCCACACGGTCCTGGCTTGGGAATCTCCCACGCGCCCTTTGGCTCTTAAATGGCTCTTGATCATTTATGGCAACGGCCTTTTAGACCATTTGATGTCCTGCAGGTATTTCCAAAATCTTTTCACATCGACTGCATGTAGGTTTTGAATTTTCTTGTGCTGTATACACAAGAAGCTGGTCCAAGCCCAAGCCCAAACACAGATGAAGTTCCTTTCTCACCAGCATAAAGGTTCCTACGCCCAAAGCATTTTTTGCCTTGAGCCTCCACATGTGAATAGCAGCGTCCACGACTGGCAGGAAGGTACGGTCCTAATGATATGGTCTTCACATGTCATCCAGCCCCGCCTGGCCTTCCATGTGGCAGTAGGTCCTGATGAGAGATGTCAAGGAAACAACAGCTTTGCTGTGAAGCTGAAAGGTGAGGGGACAACTTGGGTATCATTAGCAAGTACAGCCTTTGAGGCAACACTCAAGTTATCTGATCACTCAACTGCATCAGTGCCAAAGCAAATATTATCAGCTCCCCATGGGTTTGATGTACTCTGAATCATAGAATCATAGAACCATAGAATGTTTTGGGTGGGAAGGGACCCCCAGAGGTCACCCAGCCCAACCCCCCTGCAGGAGCAGGGACACCTTGAACCACATCAGGTTGCTCACAGCCCCGTCCAACCTGGCCTGGAATGTTCCCAGGGATGGGGCCTCCACCCCCTCTCGGGGCAACCCCTGCCAGGGTTTCAATATTGCAAGAACTTTTATTCTCCTTGTAATCCACGACATCTGCCTTGTTCACTGACGAGCTCATCTCTGGGGGGCAAGAGAGCCCCGCAAATATATCAAGATTGAGAGCGGGTGCCTATGGAAAAGCGAATATATCTTTCTTAATTCATTCAGGTTAAAAACCTCTCAGTCTTTGACAGCAGCCGTGTCCACCTCCTGGCTGTTTGCAGGGAAGTGTCTGGTTCCCCACTTCGCACCGGGGTAACCCCGCTCACTCCATGAGCGCTTGCATTTCCTCTCCTCCCCCTGCCAATACAGCTTCTGCATCGACTTGGCCCCATCATGTCTCACTTGAAGCAGAGGAACCAAAACACAATCTCATGCCGTTTGCTGGCCAGCTGCAGTCTGCCGAGATAATACACTGCTGGCTCTGTTTCTAGGACAAAACATTTTTCATGTTTATTTTTATATTGAAAGAAAAAAAAAAAGCTTTCAATCTTTTCGATGCTTATTTAGACTGCAAGTTATTAATGTTTGTCCATTAGCATTACCCGTTTAAGATCAGTCTTATATGTTGATAAAGGGCTTGGTTTCTGGGTTTGGGGTTTTTATACCAGAGGAAAAAACAGCGCATATTGGAAATGGAAACCTGACATCCCGCAAGCAAGCGGAGCCAAACGCGAGGCGGAGGAACCCTGAGGTCTTAGCCTTCAACCCACTTATTAGAACCAGGATTTACTGTGACTTTGTGCAGCGGAGGATTAATGGAATGAATCACCTTACTTCCCCTTAAGATTTGCCTAGGCATGTGATTTGTGTCTGCTAAGCTGGTATAATGATGAACAATCCTTTTTATTAACATGGTTAAAAATAGAAACTGCAGTAAGACCTTACATAAACCAGAAGTAACACGTGCCAACTCATGCCCAAATCCCCCAGTGAGCTGTTTCAGTCTACGAGATGTTGGCATCAAACAAACAAGTTGACTATTTGGAGAAAATAGGAAAACGCAGTATCAAGCCACTCCGGAGCTTTTCTCCCACTGCCGGGAGCCCAAGGTCACGACTTCCCTTGACATGATTTTCCCACAGGATAACGTCGTACTTTGGGTCCCTGGGGGTGTGGGAGCATTGGGTGGCCACGAGCACCGGTAGGCACCCACATGTGCTCATGCACACGCACAAACACACACACATGTGTCTGCACGCGCGCGCTGTGTTTCAGTGTCCCCCTGTTGGCAGCGACCAGCATCCCTAAGCAGCCATGTGCAGGACCCAAACGCATCCAGCTACCGTGCAGATGGCACGATGGAGCTGGGCACAACTTTACGCCTCCTTTATTTGTACAAATTGAGACGCGGCTGAGGCCACCACTTGCCTGAGCATGAACTGAACCTCTGTCAGTCAGGAGAGGTGGGTACTGCCCCACGGAGCGCACCACCACAACTCTAGTCCCCTCTTGTACTCTGGTACCATCATTTCAGCCCAATTTTACCCTTAAACTCTACTTTCTCATCACCCTCTTCACCTCTCATACAATGACGACAACTCTAATACACCAATGACTACCACCTCCAGTTTTTTTCACAGGTTTTAAAGAGACACGAGATTCCCTGGCGCCTCCATTAGTCTGTAGCTAACTCCAATGACTTGGAGTTCATCTCATGGCGAGGCAACTCCTGCCACTGATTTCCTCAGGATCCAAATCACAGTGCTTGCTGTGTAAACACTCTGGATGCTCTGGTCCCCCCCTTTACTTGCAGTGAATGTTAACCCCTCTTTGTCCAAGACAAGAAGGGATGGCGGTCTGTAAGGATCAGAGACCATGGAGGGTTGACTTGAGCCTGAAGAGCAGTACCCAAATACAGTGTGCTGGCAGTCCAAGACCGGGGTGTAACCTCCTGCACAGTGGTCAGTGGTGGGCACACCGAACCATTTGCAACCTATGGTAAAGAAACCAGGAACCTTTTGGGACAGACCAGTTTCCCTGTTGAGCCCCTCTTCTTGTTGGGTCACTGTGGGGACAGGGGGCTCCTTGGGAGCAGGGCTGGGGGGGGCACCCAGAGTCAGACACAGCCCGAGATGGTTGGGCAGGGCCACAGGGATGGGGACATTGGGCAGGGTGGGCTGTGGTGGGGCTGGAGACCACGCTCGCTGCACGGGGCCTCTCCATGCACACCAGTATGGCTCTGCCCACCACAGTCATTGCCAACGGGCTTATGTGGTCCGGGACAAATGAGAGTCATGGCTTATAAATACAGGCACTCCTGCAAAAGCCAGCGGTATTTTGAGGACCCTAATAGTTTTTTGGATCCAGTGACTCCGAACAACTGAGCACCCCTGTGAAACACCAAGGCATGCCTGTGTGCCCTTTCTGCATGGGCTTTGGCACCTAAATTGTGCCTTCAGGCATCATCTCTCACCAGTCTTGCCTAAAATAAAACAGGTGGATGAAACAAAAGAGGGGTTTACGACACGCCTAAATGAAAACGAGCATGAGCCCGTGCAGATTAACACCATGGAGAATACCCATCACTGGTGAAATACTTTTTCAAATGCTTCCTTACTGAGCTATATTAGCTGCTCGCGAGCCATGGCTGGCTGAACCAACTTAGAAAATCTTCCCCTTAAAAAAAATTATATTAGAAAACTTGACAGCTTTTCTTTAAGTCTTGCCTGTTTTTAGTAAGTTTAAAGACCAAATTAGCAATGCAATCATGAGAAAAAGAATCGGAGACTTCTCCAAGCTGTCAAGTGCATTTTACTGGATGATTAATTGGCAATGCTCTGGCCAACCCTTGGGTCCTGCTAAAGGCCATGCCCCTTGACTTGCACCTGCCACTGTGTGACTGATTGCAGAAAATAGATGTCTTCACTTTTCCTTTTTTTTTTTTGTTGCAGCTGTTAAACTGCTTTAAGGAAATCTTATTTATCTAGAACAGAAACTTGAACTTCTTCTCTAATCTCAGGAGGATGAAATGAATGTAATTCTCTGTCTCCGACTGACTTATGGAAGCAATATTTTAGGATCTTTCGGAAAGCTGTGATAATTGGACATGATTTTGCGTTCCTTCTATGTGAGGGTGAATGTTTCTTTGCTTTCATGCCTTCTCGTAGCCTCTGCAAGAGGCCTTGTGGCAGCAGACAGTAGGTGTCTGCCCTCAGCGGGCCAAGCGCAGCCGCCCAGCTCCGGCAGAGGAGCACCAGGCTCTGCAGGAAAGGTGGGAAAAGCAAAGTGAAGAATTACCTATTGCGTGCAAGGGGAAGAAGTGAAGGAGAAGAACCTTGGCTTTTGCAATTTAATTTTTAGATGGAGAATAAGGCTAACGGGGCAAACCCAATGCCAGGCAATACCAGGATATGAGGTGTTATGGGGAGTGATTCATAATGGCAAAAAAATGTGGGGAAGATGGCCCACAGGAGAAGTCCTCAGAGTTCCCCAAGGAAATGCAAGCAATTCCAAAGGCTTTACTTGGCCAATAAATATTTACAGAAATGGTTTGGGTGTGTAAGCAAGTGTTCAGACTTGATGCCCTTAATAACAAACAGAAACTCCTTTTCCCTGTGCTGTTGCTGGACATGGTCCCGGACTGTTTCTCCCACGTGGCAAGTCACCCCTGAAATGCCACATTACAGGGCTGTCCCCAGGTCCCACCACAAGACGTATAAAAATGGAACCAAACAAAAGTAGAGAGATCACACGCAAACAAAACACCCCAAATAATCCTGATATTTTAGGTGAAACAAAGCCAGCTGCTCCTACGCACAGTGAGCCAACGAGGCATTAACTTAATGTCGTTATCTTCATACCAGCTGCCATGCAGAAGTGAAGAAAGAGGCGGCACCTACTCTCAAACTGGCAGTCTGAGGTCCTACGTCCATGGCCGACTGTCCCTGCCCTCAGAGGGGTTACCTGTAGGCACCAGAAGGCGGTTGTTGGACTGGAGACCAGTAGCAGAAGTCCAGCACACATCAAGGCAGCCCTTGCAGGTGCTGCGGTGAGTTTTACCACAGTATGGATATCATATCAGGCTGTAGGGTATTTATTTTTTTTCCTCTAGGAGGAAAAGTCATTCACCATACTTGAGCTATAATCACGTTAGCATCTCGAGGTTCCAGTGGGAGAAGCAGCCTGCGCCTGGGGGTCTCTGATGACCCTGCCTGGCATGGCTGAAGGAGATGTAGGACCTGGCATTGCCAATTACAGGTGTTAAAAAACACGTCCGCAACTCACGGCTGATGGAAAAGCCAGGGGTGACCTGGCTGGTCAGCGGTTCCCTCTTTTGCCCGCGAGGAGGGGAAGGAGGGGAGGGCTGTTCACAAGCTTTTTACTTCTAGGATATGTTTTGTAGTATTTCTCCAGTCCCGTGAGGCTCAGACACTTCTCATTTACCCACTGAAATCGTAGATTCTCATGAAATAGCAGGAGTACAGAAGCTGGGACTTTAAGAACAGTGCCTGATATTGTAAGACTTGCAATCAACTTGGAAGAGTTGGAAGCACTTATGCTCTATAAATAGATCCTCCATAGAGCCCATATGCAGCTCCTGTATTTTAAACCCCAGGAGACACAGAGAAGGCGGTCCTGGGGAGCGTGAGCTGCTCGTCAGCGCGGGGGCTGGGGGGAAGGAGAATCTCAGTGCTCTCTCCCTTGCTGTGCCGCCGCGGCCAGCACCCCGACCCAGCCTGCCTGGGGTGAGCCGGGTGGCAGCAGATAGCCGTGACATCTTCCGAGATGAAAAGCAATGGAGAAACGCAACACCTTCCCCCTGTTTGTGTATTTAACGGGAAGGAAACACTCCAAAAAGCTCTGCGAGGCCAAAGGGGAAAGGTAGAATCATAGACACATAGGATCACTTAGGTTGGAAAAGACCTTTAAGGTCATCGAGTCCAACCATAGGATCAAAGGTAGGATCCTGTGATCACCCCAGACATAATTTGTCCCTTATCCTTACTTGCCCTTAATGGGAATTTTCTTAACAAATGCTTTTTCCTCAGAAAATAGCAACTGACTTGCATAACGTCGATGTGAGCATATGAATGACTAAGGGTGGAAGTTGGCTGCCTTAGGGTCAGGGCATAAATAACCACCACTGGAGCTGCAAGAGGGACATTAGCCGGATTCAAAAGCCGTTATCCCTTTGTGGATGAAGAATGAGAAGAAAATACAAACCGAAGGCTGCACGATGCTTTAGTTCTGGTTGTGGGCAACGTCATTGCTGTACATGTCTCAAAAACTCTTCTTCCGTCTGGAAGTTGTCTTGAGATCTGGTGGGAGAGATGCCTCTGGAGATAGGTAACAGCAAAGATAACCCTGTGTTCCGCGAGCTGCACGGGGGTGACGGGCACGTTACCGTCAGGGCAGAGCACGTATATGCTTCCTGCCTCGCGCGGGGGGCTACGTGTCACTCCAAATAGAGAAACAAATAATGGCGAAGGTAACGTTGGTCCTTTAAAAGTCAATTTCTGTGTGCATTTAACCAGAAAAGCAACATCTGCTCTGCTAAATACAGGTGGTTTATATCCTTGTCATTAATTGGAGGGGACATTATGTCACCATACATCAACAGTTAAAGTTGGTTAAAGTGCCACTTATCTCAGGTGCTATCATTAATCAGGTCCCTTTCATCTGGGTGCCCACGCTGCCTCTATCAGCACTGACGTTGTACCCTCTGAGTGCTTTCCTTCTCTTTTTTTCACTGGTTTTGAAGAAGTGGCTCCGAAATCAGGCGCACACCACGTTCTCTGAGGGCTGCGGTCCCTGCTGGGGCAAAAACCCCACTGAACATCGCTTCTCTTGGATAAGGCTCATGGGATCAGGCCAGCAACGCTGCAGGAGCACCCTGCATCCCGGAGGTGCGAGTGGCTGCGCCCTGGCGCCATGTCCAGCCGCCCAAGCCCCCGGGCTGCCCTCCTG
>NW_009259496.1:943645-944253 GCF_000687185.1 Egretta garzetta | reverse complement strand
GGCATCTTTGATGGTCGTGAGAAGTGCGTGTGGCAAACAGCCCATTAGCAAGCCTTAACTGCCAGAGAATTGTAAGTAAAACAAATTGAGTGTGACATTAAAAAGTAAAGTATTGAATGGATTTTCTTTCCGAGAATTACACGAAGTCAAGTATCTTATTAAGTTCAAGAGAATTACATTTTACATGCTTCAGCAAGAGACATGGACCCTTTAGAAAATAATAATGAACCGCTTTTTTTTTCGCATTCATTTACATACCTTTGATAAATTACTGTAACCAGATTAGGGAGATAAAATAACTAGTCTATTAATTACAATGATTATTATTTAATAGAAAATGGGATTCTGGGCAACGGGTATGGTAAAAGGAAAGCTTAGCAATGCATTATATGGATGTGGTATTTTATCTTAAAGAGTAAGATAAGTGTCCAGCTCTTTCTGCAATCTAAAGAATATGTTCATTACCTGCGCAAGATTTATAAGTATAATTGAGCGTAATATTTTAAAACTATTTGCCTTATTTCATAGTAACACAGTGGACAAGGCAGAGCTGCTACCTTAATTAAACTGTGTAAATTCCTTCATGGAGTTATCTAACAAGGGTCCCG
>NW_009259496.1:943303-943604 GCF_000687185.1 Egretta garzetta | reverse complement strand
TCAAATCACAGCCCTGCCCGAAGGCGAGTGGGTGTGTGCGTGCGTGGCTACCCACGTGTGACTCTTTGGCTTGTGTGGGTCTGCGTGAATGCTCTTACGCCGAACGCGTGCATGCCTGTGTACAAACACGCATTGACTCCCCATAGATGCATCGACGCGCATGGATGGACGGGTAAACCCCCTGACACCCCCTGACACCCCCCGACACCCCCCGACACCGCCCAGAGCGTGTACAGAAGCACAAGCGACGCCAGACCCGAGGGTCCGGCTCCCCTTGGCCCGCGGTGCAGCGCAGTGTGGT
>NW_009259496.1:941422-943113 GCF_000687185.1 Egretta garzetta | reverse complement strand
AGGGAGGAAGGGGAGTTACGTGCACCGTCCTAAACGTGGGGGTTTCCAGCCCTGAGAGGCTTTGTGGCTGGGACACGCTTCCTTGCCCATAGATTCAGTGTGCAGTTTCTGAAGGCTTTTTTTGGAGCAGTCATGTTTTTTTACAATGGAAATAGAGGAACGTGCTTTATCCTGTGCTACCAGTCCCACCACCACCACCCACCCACTTCTGCACCCACGCCGCCGGCATCCACCACAGGCTGGGGCCAGGGCTGGGCTCCCAGCCTTAGGCACTCGCAGGCAATTCTTGCAGCGTGGTTTTAAGCAAAGAATAAAAATTATGGACATCTCGTGATTAACACCACTGCAAAACTGAGCGAAGGCCAGCCAGATCACAGAGAAGCTCTAGCGAGAGCATCTCCCACCAGGCATCAGGAAGGTATGAGAAAAAGAGGTCATCAAAGAAGTTTTTACAATAAGCACTGATAAGGAACATGAATACACAGTTGTCATCAGTTCATTTCATTAAACATATTTAAATAAACTATTCCCTCCATCCTTTCAAACCTTGTCACTGGGTAGGCATTGCCGAGGAAGATGACGGCTAAAGGAGTACTGTTCCCTGGAGCTGGAATTCATCCTTGCTCCCAAGGACGAGAAACATTTCCACAAGACCACTTACGTTCTACTCAAGCTCTCCACTGGGATGCTAAGCTCCCAACTGGGGTGTTAAGCTCCCAACTGGGATGTTAAGCTCTCCACTGGGATATTAAGCTCTCCACTGGGATGTTAAGCTCCCAACTGGGATGTTAAGCTCTCCACTGGGATGTTAAGCTCCCAACAGGGATGTAAGCCCCAGCTTTGCTATTTGCACAACACCAAATTCGTGCTTTTTATGCCTGGGCTACAACATTTAACCTCGTCTCTGGTCTGTCTCGGTAGTCACACGCAGGTGTGGTATCCGGTGAGGGACAGGGACCCTAAAAGCCTCATTAGAAATCTTGTTAGTCCCTCGTTAGCCGGCTGGTGTGATGAGTGCTCTTGCATCCATGAGCCGCACGTCCCTCCTTCCTCCCCCTCCAAAACTACGGCTGCAGCCAGGAAATGGAAAAATGGGAATTACTGACTTATTAATTGAAAAATAGGAGGGAAAAGACTCTGGTCCCAAAATAGGAGAATGCGGTTTTTTCTGCTATTATTTCTCCGGACAGCACTTTTGGAGGGAACTTTCCTTTTGGAAGACTTTTGCTGTACAACTTTCCTTTTGCAGACCCCCTCGGAGCCCCGGTGTGTCTGGCCGGGCTGGGGCAGCTCTCGCCGCCGCGCTGGTCGCTGCCCACTCCGGCCGCTGGCCCTGCCGCTCTCTGTACCCTGGGGGGGCGGAATGAGGGACCCGACGTGCCCCTCGCTCACCCTGGTCGAGGAGCTGCTCCCCTGAAGTAAACACGACACCGATTAAAAGCGATGACGGTTGCACCTTGGGTACACAAGCCATGCCAAAAGCTGCTGAGCAGCACCCCTCGACAGCTAGCATCCACCCTTAGGAGGATACATGCATTTAAATGAACTTTTCCAAAATAAGGGAGGGGGGTTGGAATAAAAGTGAAAAAAAATAAAATAAGGAGCAGGCAACTGTGTTACCTGCTCTGTGGCTCTGCGGCATGGCTGCCTGGCTGGAACCAAGCCCCATGGGCCACTGGCAGGGTGCCTTC
>NW_009259496.1:937612-940930 GCF_000687185.1 Egretta garzetta | reverse complement strand
CCGCCGTTCCCGGGGCGGGAGGGACAGACCCCTGGCTGACAGGCAGAATTCGGCTCTCCTATTTTCCCTTCCCTGCTTTCCGCCGGGATCTCTCCCGTCACATCTGACACCGGAGCTGTTGCCACCTTTCCCGGAGATGGTCTCGTGTCTCACATCTCCTGTTCACACTCGCAGCATCCATCATCTGCAGCCTTGCTGCCGTAACTTCTTTTGGCATATGTCGGGTCACCGTTTATTTCTACATTTTATATTTTTTTAACAGAACACCCCGCATGCTGCGCTCAGTACTGCTGATTTATACAGCCCCTGCCACCCTTCCGTAGCTGGTCTTGGAAGCAGGTCAGGAAGCAGGCTCGGAGCTAACCCTGCCCCTCGGCGGCCGGCCGGGGGCTGCTTGCCCCAGCCCTTGGGTGAGCTGACGTGCAGTTGTTCCTGGCTTATCTGTCACATCTGGTTTTATTCACACATCTGGCAAAAGACAGCCATGACATAGATTTTCCAGCTCTCCTAAATGTTCCTGCCTTGCATCCAGACGGAGGAAGGCTGAGGTCACGCGGGAGCATCGCTCGCTGATGGCTCCTCGATGGCTCTATGCGTGGAGGTGCCGCTGGCCCGCGTGCTCCTCCTCGGGGTGCTCTGACACGTAAGAAAATAAACCATAATTGCTACCAATTAACTCTCCAGCACCGTTGCCCCCCAGCCTCCGCTTGCGCCCACAGCCAGGCAGAGCCAGCAGCCAGCGGTGACGCCGTGAGCACGGCGAACACCTCACCCCCCCCTCCGGATGGCAGAGCCTGGGCTGCTCGCTGCCCCCCCGGGACGGGGCTGCTCCCCGCTGGCCATGCCGGGCATGCGGAGCCCCCCAGCCCGGAGCAGGAGGGGCGCCCCGGACCCTGGCGCAGGACCCCGGCCCTCCCCCCCGGCCGGCAGCCCCGGCTCTCCCGTTTGCAAGCACGGGGGGCGGCTGCAGAGAGTCAGGTTTGCAGAATAATAACAACCACCTGTCAGGACTTATTACTGCGATATTTCACACCAGAGATTTGTTATATTAAAGGGCACTGAAATTACTTATGTCAGGTAACTGAATTATAATTAAATACTATGTAGATTATTAAAATACTCTTACGGCAGTGGGGAAACATAAATGATAACACAAGACAGCCCCATTACAGAATTAGCTTACTAGTGGAGTTTTGCTTTGATTTGTCATTAACCGGCGTCACTGCCCCCTCCCCAGCGCCCGCCTCCCCCCTCTGCTTGGCACTGGGGGGGCGCGGGAGCACGGCTGCCCGGCCACAAACATCGCGGCCCCGCACAACTTCCACCAGCAAACAGGGAATTAGCGTTTCTCCCGGGTGTCAAAAACCCATTCGAACCCCGTTGGGTGAGCCTCACGTGCAGCAACAGGGAGCCCCCCCCCCCCGCAGCCCCCCCCAACCTGCGTCAGCCTGCCGTCACGGGTGCTGCGAGGAGAGGAAGGCGGCGGGGGGGTTTTGTTGTTTGCTTTTCAGCCTGAGAAAAACCTACATTTTCTTGTACGTTCTTATCTAAAGAAACACAGAAATTACCTGTATGGATTGAATAAGCGATGAGTCGGCAAAATGATTTTTCCCTTTCTTATTCATTCCTCCCTACGTGGAGGAGACGGTCATGCTAAACTGTAAAACCACACGATAACCAGCAGAATGGCCTCTAAACCCCCCAGGGTTTAATAAGGATGAATTTAATGTGTTCCACAGGGTTCTGCAGTAACCGCCCTGAGCCCCCATGGCACTGCATCCTTGGGTACGGGACCAAAGGCGGGAGCGCCGGCCTCTCGCGGGGCGCCCCATCACCGGGGCATGTGGCCACGGCCCCGCTCCCTCCCCCGTTGCCCACCCCACTTCTGCGTGGTGGCTGCGTGCCCGCGGGAGGGAGGGGGAGACCCCCGTGGGACCGCGGGGCGCCCCCACTGAACCGGTTGTCGTCCCTTCTAGCCCAGCAAGCCCCCGCTGGCCAGTCCTTCTCCTCCTGGCCGGGGGACAGACGGGCACCCCTGCGCTCAGGGGGAGCAAAAACCGGCTGCAGGGGGTTGCACGGGGGGACCGGGCTCCTGGCCGGGGCCGGGGGGTCTTCAGTCGGTGCCTGCATGGCTCCCAGCTCTTGGACCTGCCCTAATTTTCTTTCCCCCTAACAAATACTTATTTTACAAGCATCTTGCTTACAACTCCGGGAATTTCTTCAAGGAATTGCTAATCAGCAAGATGCCACAAGAAATAAAAAGTGGTGGGGGTTAATAATAAACCAAACAGGGTGGAAAGAACAGATTGCACTTGACATTACTGTCCTCCCCTAGGTTTGGGGGTTTGGTGGGGGCTTTTTTGGGGTTGTCGGTGGTGTTGTTAGTTGATGGCTCCCAGCTGGGACTATAAATTCATCTGTGTGTGGAGCTCTTTTCCTACTTGTCTGTGCACCCATCGGGATGCTTTCTCAGAAAACAGAAACGCTTACATTGCAAAGGCGCACGTAAGGTCCGGGAGAGCAACTCGCTCGATCTCCTGCGCGTGTGTTAGGGAGTTTCTCCATGGAGACGTGGCACCGGGACCAGCTTTCCTTGGAAGCTGCTGCTTCCTCATGGCCAGGTTAAAGCAGTTACGTGACAGGGATGAGGAATTCCCTCTGCAGCTGTGGCAGACCCACAGCGGATCCGCTTCCGCACGTGGAATGGGACGCGTCTCGGACGATTGGTTTTCCGACACTTAGAGGTTGGATCCACTTGCTCCCCACGGAGCCGGTGGACAGGCGCCTCTGGAGGGACACCCTTCTGTGCGTCTGAGGGGGGTCGTTTTCCAGAGGTGTCCATGGATGCCTCCCAACCCAAGTACATCAGCAGGGCACGGAGGTAACACCTCGTGATGGATTTCCCCAACAAAGGCTCCCTAATTCCAACTGCGGCACGGGTGGCAAGGCTCCTGCAGCTCTCCCGGCTGGCTGCCACGCGCACGTGAGCAACCCCAAAAGCAGAGAACGCAAAGTCTTAGGCAGACTTCATTCCTTGTACAAATTGCTGCAAATGATTCGCTCAGCACTGATAATAAATGCCCCGTCCGCTTGAGTCGCTCCCAGCAGGGCCGTGCGGGCAGGGTCCCCAGGACTGCCCGGGAGCCGCGGGGGCGATGGGGACATGTCCCCAACACCAGTGGCACACACTGGCACCCTGTGCGGGCGCTGTCGGGCGGCAGCAAGGTGCCTCCTCTCCTCTCCCCTCCCGCACGCTCCCTACGCAGCCCCAGCCCCAGCGCTTGCTGAGCTGCTGCCGTGGGCAAGACTTGGCCCGAC
>NW_009259496.1:933901-937554 GCF_000687185.1 Egretta garzetta | reverse complement strand
GGGCAAGGGGGTGGGCTCTGGGCAGCAGGCGGGAGGGGGAGGCTGGGAAGCTGGGGGGGACACTGGTGCCTGCCCGGCCGTGTGTCCCCTCGGGTCCCTGCGTGCCACCCCGCCTCAGCAACCCGCCGCCATCACCATCCCACGGGGGAAGGCAAAACCTGCCGGTCGCGGCATGGCCTCGCAGCAGTGGGGCTCCTCTGACGGGGACGTGACGTGAGGACAGCCAGGTACCGGCCATCGTCCTCCGTGTTTCAAAATAAACAGGCAGGAAATTCCTTACCGCTGGCTCCGTAGGGAAGAGGGTGGAACCAGAGAGCGAAACCGATGGGAAGAGAGCGTGCGTATGTGTGTGCCTGTGTGTTAGTTTATATAACACTTTAACTAACAAGCTATGATCTTCTCCAGAACAGTAGATAAAATGGCAAATGAAATATAGGGCAATAATTCTGACACCCAGGCGAAGTCGCTGGTTTTAATATATGCCTCTTTGCAAGCAGATAGGCCATAACATGACAATAATGAAATATAAATGACCTACATAAAAAAAAGATAAAATCAGGTAATTACTGAAGCGTCAGTTCTTTACAAAATAATTGGTAATGACCTTTGATAAAGAAATCACTTTTGTGATATTGCTGACAGTACAATTTTCAACTCTGAGGAAACACAGCAGCTGGCTCTAAATCAGGGACGGCGCTGCCGGGGCTCGCTGCGGTGGTGGGGAAGCGGGCTCCTCACCGCAGCCCTGAGGGGTGGCACGGCAAGAACTGGTGTTGCAGGCCCAGCAAACACGGTGGCACCCGAGGCCACCAGGTCCTGCAGCTTGTAGGCAGAGCCAGGCGATGACCCTCGGCAAGCCCACGCGAGGGGCGGTGGGATGCCAGGAGCTCGGTGGGGCAGTGGGACGCCAGGAGCTTGGTGGGGCGGTGGGGCACCAGGAGCTCGGCATGGCCGTGCCCCACCAAGCACCCGGCAAAGCCACCCCGTCCAACCTGAGTGATGCTGCGGTGTCGATGCTGGTGCAGGAGCTGGACCAGGGGACCTCCATCCGTCCCTTGCCACCTGGGTTACACCGCTGCTTCCAGGGCAAAGCCAGGCCAGCTCTCACCCCTCCATCCCCGCTTCCAGGGGATGCCTGAAGCCACCCCTGCCCTCCCAAGGACCATGTCGAGATGTGAGATGGCATTTGCATCTTCTCGTCTGCCCTCCCGGACTGACGGGCAAGGCACGCCACTCAACCCATTTGCAAGCAGGAGCTCCTGCACGACCCCCGGCTCGCTCCCAGCAGGCTGGAGGACAAGCATCAGATGGAAATGACTTTTGATTGCTTCCAATCTGGCTGCGACTGCAAACAAAAGGCTGCAAATGTCACATCCCATCTCCCCCCATGGACATTCCCCCTGGAAAAGCTTCCAAGAAGTCCAGGCGAGGGAAGGAGAAGATGGCAGGCGTATCTCAAAGGAGCCACCTAACGTCAAGGGGCGACAACGACCTACTGGAGCCAACCCTCACGTAAAGGCACCATTGCCGTTGTGGAGCTTTTCCTCAAGCTTTTAATTATTCTGCTGATCATGTCAACTGAAAAACAAGGGCATGGCTGATGTTTTAAGGGGATTCCATACACCTCCATCTCACCGAGAAGGAAGAGTAAATCTGAACTGCGGCGAGGCTGTGCTCCTTCTGTAATCAGCAGTTTCAGAGCCAGAGGCCCCCTCGCTGGGACTGCAAACACAACCCGGGGGTGAACGTCGGCTGCAGGGGCAGCAAACAGAGCTGGTGGTCTGCACCCCCCGCCGGGGCTGGCCCCACGCCCCCGCGGGCTCCCGTGGCCCCGGCTCTCTCCACAGCTCCACGTCCTCCCGGCCTCTTGGGACGAGGCAGCCAGAGCAGCCGGGGGGTCACATCCATCACGGGAGGCCAGCGCCACCTGAACGTTAGAAAAATTCCACTCAGATTGTCTTGATCCCGTAAGCAAGCCAGTGTGGATATTCAGCATTTTCCCAGAGTAGAAAATGAACCAAAAGTGACCTCACAAAGATGCAGGGACAAGGGAATACCAAGGGTCTCTTAACTGGCTTCCTCTGCCCTGGCGAGGACGTGTTGGGTGCCCCGGGGCCCTGGCATGCAGCTCCGGGGTGCCTCCGGCCAGCCCCTCCGCCAGCAAAGGCAGCCCCCGCGGAGGGTTGGCTTCCATGCTGGATGGCTGGGATGAAAAGGGGGAGGTGGAGGCTCTCCCACCAGGCCCCAAAAGCCTCCCCTGCTCTCCCCAGCGTCTGCCGGGGAGCTCTGGTGCTTAACAGCAGCTGCCGACCAAAGAGGTGCGACACGATCAGCAGATTTCCCAAAACATGGTAGAGCAAAAAAAATAATAATAATAATAATAATAAACCCCCAAACTCTACTAAACCCATATTCACAACCACCAAATCTCTCAGCTTTATGTGACAAACCTCGCAACACACCCACTCCCCTTCCCTTCCCCCACCCGAGGGGGGAAAAAAAAAAAAGATCTTCACACTTTTTCTAATACCAGCTGGTTCATTTATATTGCAGAAGTTTCACGAGACAGTTACTGACAGTGATATACTAAACACAGGTTAAACCCACCATGATCGCCGCCCCTGTGCGTGCCGCCAGGAAACGACAGCGCTTGCAGGAAAGGATGAGAGTGGCGCCCGCTTCCCAATGCTGCCGTGGAAAATGCCTTTGTGGGGTGCCCCGGCCTGGGGCCACCGAGCCCCCGGCAGAGGCATAAGGGATTCCTGCCACATCTCCCCAGCACTTTTGCTCAAGTTGCCGGGACGTGGCTGCGCTTCCAAAAATGCGGGTGCATTTCCAGATGCAGGGAGCAGCCCCCTGGCTCTGTACGTGGCAACCCCGACCCCTGGGTACCGGCTCAGCCCATGGGACCCATCCTGGGAGCATCCCCTCGCAGTGCTGGCACCCACCTCTTCGGCCGCATCTCCTTCGGCCACGCGGATTTCAAGCACGGGAATGTCTTTTCCCTCTGCACAAGCCACACTGCTTGCAGAGCATCCCTGGATTTTTTTTCCCAAACCAAGGCATTGCAGAGCGCTGCATGGAAGGATGCATTGGAGGGGAGGTCGTCGTCCCTGAGTTACTGTTCTCCCTCTTGAATTCATGACTTGGCTTTTTGGGAAATGGCCATGGGTTCTTTTGAACACGAAGACATATAAAAAAGGCTCAACAGCCTCCTTCCCTTTAGACGAGCGGTTTTGTGCTTTTACAGGACGTGTCACAACAGCACTGCTCTTCTCAGAGGATTCATAGAATCACAGAATGGTTTGGGTGGGAAGGGACCCCCAGAGGTCACCCAGCCCAACCCCCCTGCAGGAGCAGGGACACCTTGAACCACATCAGGTTGCTCACAGCCCCGGCCAACCTGGCCTGGAATGGTCCCAGGGATGGGGCCTCCACCCCCTCTCGGGGCAACCCCTGCCAGGGTTTCACCACCCTCACTGCAAAGAATTTCTTCCTTCAATCCGGTCTAAACACACCCTGCTTCAGTTTCAAACCATGACCCCCTGTCCTGTCGCCCGGTACCGTGGTGTAGAGGCGGGCAGCAGGGCCCGTGTTGGGTTGACTGAAGCCACCTGCAGTCATACAGCGCGCAACGCCAACAGCGTACGAGC
>NW_009259496.1:932730-933834 GCF_000687185.1 Egretta garzetta | reverse complement strand
TGTCCGGGGGGGGAGAATGGGGTTGGCGAGCGCGGGTGCCTGTGAATGGAAACTGGCGCTCACAGGCTACCAGGACAAACGGCAACGGTAACCCACGCCGGGAGCCAAACTGGGTGCGCTGGTGGCAATTCCTGGCTCCCAGTGTGCCCAGCACTGACCGTGGCAGCCCTGGGACCCCAAAAAGGGCTCTTCTGCCCCCCAAAGCCTTAGCTGGATGCCCGTTGGGTCAAGCTGAGCCTGATGTGCCCAACTCTGCGACAGGCGTTTGGGCACCTTGTGCCGCAGCTCCGGGGCCGCCCGTAGATGTCTTTGCCACCTCGTGAGCCTGGCGGGACCCGCAGCCCCCTGTGAGCAGCCCGGTGGCACGGCGGGGCTGGTGGCCCCTTTGCCTTTCCTTGGCTGTCCCCGTTCCCACCTGGATCTCCAGCCCCCATCATCCAGGCGAGCAGACCCCACGGATGAGCACAAACAGGGGCAGTTTCAGGAAAACACAATCATGTTTTCGGTAGCCGAGGGAAGGGCCGGCGCGGGGCGGCCCCGACGTGGCAGAGATCGAGCGGTTTAGTGGGGGCCAAAAAAAAAAAAGAAATCTCCTGCTAAAAAAAAATGTGGAAAAAAAATTCTCTTTCTTTGTGGGGAGGGAAGGACTAACCTGCCTTTTGGCTGTGTGCAGCTCCGGCGGCTGCGGAAGGGTCCCTGCTGAGAGCGGAGCATGCCGCCTGCGTGCCGGCAGCCCGCGCCTTCCCGACCAAGCCGTGACAAAGCTCCAGGAAAATCAGGCGTGCAGATGTGTGCTCTTCATTTGTACTCGGAGATGCTCCCAGTTCTCCACTTAGGTGCTGTCTACAGGTTAAAGAGAGGGAATGCTTAGCCGTTCCAGCAGGCTTTTTCCTTTTAACGATCCCTGTTTATTAATTTACAAGCTTTACCTACAGAGCCGTTCCATAGCGCCGCAATTTGCATGTTAATATAGAAGTTGGTGCCGTTCACGAGGCGCTGCAGCTGGGGCAGCGGGGCTGAGCACCGCAAGGGCTCTCCGCAGCTCTGCGGGGTCCGGGCGGGAGCAGCTCCGGCTTCTGTCGGCGACGCCAGCGCGGGGACGGG
>NW_009259496.1:928353-929675 GCF_000687185.1 Egretta garzetta | reverse complement strand
ACGGGCTCTTGGAATGGGCTGGCTGCAGGCAATGGGTGCTGTGCCCAGGGCAGCCACATCCCGCAGCCCGGGGTGGCCGTCACCTCCTCTGCTCCCCCGGTACCCAGGAGAAGGAGAGCAGCTGAATCCTGCACCCGCAGAAGGCAAATGAAAATTGGCCACTTGGAGCTGCACGGCAATACTTATTCACAGGCTGCCCCTTCTCCAGCACAGCGCAGGGTTTGCTGGGCTATGCTAGCGGTTTAGGAACACGCAGACAAGCCCTTCGGAGAACACACGCAGAGGCCACCCACCTCCAGGCCTCTTAAATGTCTGATAGATATGACCGTCCATTTTCCCCATCTAAAGAATTAACTTCCAATACTTTTCCAATTCCATATGTATTTTTAAGTCTAAGGTGCTTTTATCCTAATTCCCACCCTCAGCTCTCTCTGGCAGTTAGGAAGCTTTGGGATCCTCCAGGCTGAGCGCAGCAGCCTCGCTCCCTAGCAGGGGGAGGGGAGGAAGGGGTGTTCACGTTTCCTTTTCAAAAGGGGGGGGAAGAAAAAGAAAACCAGGTGCTTTAAAATTTTCAAGGTGCAAACTAAATTACAAGATGCCCAGGAGTGTGCAATAGCATTTCATTGTTTGAGTTTGGAATAAAAGACAGATAATTAGGAAATTGGGAGTCTATTAATTTTCCAAATTTACTCATGCAAGAAGCACTGAGCTATGGTGATATTTGCTTACCTCGTCATTATGCAAAAATATATTAGCTAATTATTTTGACTAATGCAATTAAGATATGCATATTTAGCATAAACTATACAATAGAAATGTTACAGTCAGCAATTGCCAGGTTGCACTCATGGGCAGCAGAGAGGCAAAAGTCTCAGCGCAGTCTCTGATGGTAAACCATAATATTGCTCCTATTCTGCCCGAACTGTTATTATTAGTTCTGTTGCAGTAATTAATTTACTTTACAGCATGACTAGGTGGCACAGTTAGCAGCGGTATTAATTTTTGTTATGAGCCACCTGAAGATGTCAGCTTTTGAGCAGCGGAGACGGTGCCTTTAATTGCCTAAATCCATGGCAATGCAGTAACTCTTGCCAGGACCCAGTTAGGACCCCCAGGAGCTCCCTTGCTGGCTCCTTATTTTGTACAGGGACGCCTCGGTACCGACACTGGGCGGCTTCGTGGTGTCCACGCCAGCACACGTCCTCCCCTGCCACCTCCTCGCTCCCACGGACGCGGGATTTGCCACCGGCCCCGCTGTCCCCAGGTGCTGCCCCCCGGTACGGGTGGACGGGGCTGCCCCCGCCGGAGGGGCGCCCGATCCC
>NW_009259496.1:926911-928188 GCF_000687185.1 Egretta garzetta | reverse complement strand
CCCCACCTCTCCCCACCCCAGAACAAAGTCCTACCGGGAACTAAAAATGGAAGAATTTCAGGCCAAGCTGGAAGTTTAGTGTTTTGCGACTGTCATATGTTGTCCACATTAAACCCGCTCCCAGTGTGCGGGGGATGCATCAGCAGAGCTTGGCATTGCCGGTACCCCTGTGCTCCCCACTGGTTCCCAGCGTCCCCCCGCTCCCCACGTCCCCTGCCCTTCGCTCGGGGTCTCTTTGGGCTCCTGCCCTGCCCCGGGCTCCTCATCCTCACCGTGCCAGGGTGCCCTGGCAGCCCCCCGCACCCCCTTTCACCGCAGCTCGGCGGGCAAACGTGGGAACAGGCAGCATTTGAAAACATCAGCTCTTCAGGTCCCAGCAAGGACTGCCAGCTTTCCGCTCGCCGAAATCCCAGTCTCCCACCCCAGCAGATTTCCCAGGGTTGTGCCATATGCCGAGCACTGGGTTAGAGAGCTCCAGACTCAGCATGGGGGGCCGGGGGGGTGAAGAAACGCAGGCGGGTTGAGAAATGAAAGGGCTCCTCTTACAGAAATCGCGTGATGAGCAAGTTGCTTTCGGAGGATGGGAGGGAGCAGAGCCCGGGGGGGTGGGGGGGGACGGAATTCCATTGCAGCTGCAGTTTCCTCTCCCTCTTCCAGCTCCGCCGACCTTGGTAGAGACTGGAGCAAAAGTCCGGGGGTTTTGGGGTACCTGGTAGGTTTGCGTGGTCCAGATGTGACCAGTGCAACCCAGGAGTGAGCTTCACCAGTGCTTGGAGTTCAGGGCATCCCGAACGCCCAGGGCGCTGCAGAAGAGCGATGCCAGGGGGGAAGGAGGAGCCCGGAGGGGGGGAGAGCACTGCTGCAGGTTTGGGTGCCTTCCCTCAGCTGCACCTCCAGCTTTGCTCAGCACTGGCTGTGCTTCCAGCGGAGTCATTTGGGCTAATTTTGAGCTAACCATGTGGACTGTCAAATGGCTTCTGCTGTATTTTGTTGCCCTTTCAAATATTTCTCAAAGAGTAGGCTGTACCATCTGGTGGACAATCTGCCTGCGTGCGCAGCAGCAGCATACCTAGCGTGGTGCCGGCGGGCCCGCGGCACCCAGGGCTGCTCCCGCCACTGGGCGAAGGGAGACGGCAGTGTTGGTGCCAGGGGTCGGTGCTGGGGGGGCCACTGCCCACCAGGCTCCGTGTTGGGGTGAGGGATGGTCCTGGGAGCAGAACCTGTGCCCTGACACCCCCACAGCAGGTCCAGCAGCATCCCAGGGGCTCCCGCAGCAT
>NW_009259496.1:924089-926489 GCF_000687185.1 Egretta garzetta | reverse complement strand
TCCTAGCCAAAACCAGGGCATCCTGCACCGTAGCAAGTCCAGGGCAGGTTTAGGCTGGACATTAGGAAAAACTTCTTCCCCAAAAGGGCTGTCAGGCTCTGGAATGGGCTGCCCAGCGAGGTGGTAGAGTCCCCATCCCTGGAGGGATTTAAAAGGAGAGACGAGGTGCTTAGGGATGGGGTTTATTGGTGGGATGGCAGGGTTCGGTTAGAGGTTGGACTCGATGATCTCAAAGGGCTTTTCCAACCAAAGTGATTCTATGATTCTATGACTCTGTGATTCTAAGTCCTTCCCCAGCAACCAGCCTCCCCACCGGCAAACCCTGTCGGGCACAGGGCAGCTTTGGCCTGCAGACTGCACCACCCTGCCCTTCCTCATCCTCACCGGGCATGGCCGAGATGGGGGGGGGTCCCCCCTAGTCCTCCTGGAGCCACATCATCAAGTTTTAAACCTCTTTTCTTTCCTTTTTGTTGATTTATTTTTACACACTGCGCATTCACAGTTACTGCTGACTCCACACGCTTCTCCCTTCTCGCGACGCGCACTGATAGGAGCTGCCAGACGGGGTCGAGAAGGCGGATTATACAGTGCTGATGGCACCTGGAAACCCGCATTTGTACCTTACCGCAGGGAGAAGAGGATGGTCGGGGGAACGACCGCTCAAATCATTCCTTGTGGATGGGTCTACCTGTAGTTATCAAAAGCGAAAGGCTCAGAGATGGCAAGGGGAAAGCAAGAATATCACCACCCAGCCCCAAATCTGCCTGTCAGCTGGGCAGTGTCAGAATCACCACCTGAGCCACAGCAGATCCCTCCCTCCGCGTACACACGCGCTCCCCCGACCCAATATAGGTGCCTGTGTGCGACACGCGTGTAATATCCCTAACGCCAGTCGGCTAGGAACTGCCGAGGCATAACAAGGCTGCCAGGTCAGGATTTAGCCCCTGGCTGAGCCGCATTCAGCCAAAGGCCCTTTGGTACCCCAGAATCTGTTCTTCAGCTCTGAGGGGCCCAGGCACCTCGAGTCAAGAGCAATAGGTTTAGTTTATGTTTTATTAGAATCATAGAATCACAGAGTCGCTTTGGTTGGAAAAGCCCTTTCAGATCATCGAGTCCAACCGTTCCCCTACCCCTGCCATCCCACCACTAAACCCTGGCCCTCAGCACCTCATCTCTCCTTCTTTTAAATCCCTCCAGGGATGGGGACTCGACCACCTCCCTGGGCAGCCCCTTCCAGAGCCTGACAGCCCTTTTGGGGAAGAAGTTTTTCCTAATGTCTAGCCTAAACCTGCCTGGGTATGGGTTGGAAATAGGTGAGGATTCTGTAAAAATGTCCTGTGGGTCTATTTATTTCCCTGGCGCCTCCCAGGAGTTTTCAAAACCACGCTACGTGCAATATTTTATCTCGGGAATACGCAATACTGGGACAACCTTTGCTAGCCAGAGCTTAAGGAATTAGGGAATAGACTTGCAGATGGGGTTTCCCCCACAGCAGCGGGGCACTGGCCCCTAAAGCTCGGTGGCCGCGGGGGCTCGGCGGGGAGGAGCGGTCAGGGCCGGCGGCATGGGGTGGCACGGGCGCTCCAGCCTGAAGGACGACTTGATTTCGATCGGATGGGGATTTACAGAAGTTTCGTGCCACGGTAATAAAAAAACTCTCAAAACAAAAGGGCTTTTTTAGTAATAGTGGGGTGGGTTCCCCCCCGTAATTTGTCTTTATGTACGCTTAGGATGCATGATCTTAGCAGCTTTGGGGGCCAGATTATTTCAGCGATGGCTGGTATGCAAGTCCCATTGGGCTTGACGGGAGTTCTGCCACGCATCTGACAGGGCTATCTGGCCGTAAATCTCACTCCTGCTCGCGCTCTCGAAGAGATCTCTCCTCCCCTGGAAGCTGGAGGGAAACTTAATAGGGAATTACACAATCCCAATGCACGCTAAGGAGCGACCGGACTTTTAAAATCATGCTGGCCTCCAAAAGCTGTTCATCTTCTTAGGTAACGATGAAGAATGCCGCGGGGATGATGATGTAACTCACCAAGGGGGAACAAGGAGCTCTCGTGAATGGATGGGTCCAGCTAAACTTCTGCTGCTCTTCTCCTTATCCCATTCTCCCCTTGGTTGCCGTTCCCAAGTATTTTTCAAAACACGCCCCTGTAAACAGCCCTTTCAGCGCTGAAAAGAGAAAAGCAACAGACACCAGCCGGCAGCGCATGCCTTTTCTGGTCCTTTTCCTTGCTTAATTAATTCCACCAGGAGAGGAGAAGCGCAGCAGACCTTGGGACTATGGATGCAGGGCAGCAGGTGGGATGTGTGGAACAGCACCGGCTGTGGGGGCGCTACCAGGGGACCCCGGTGGCACTCGGGGCTCAGGGGCGGCCGGCGCATCCCGCGGGGCTG
>NW_009259496.1:923531-923873 GCF_000687185.1 Egretta garzetta | reverse complement strand
TGGCGGAGGGTTTGGGTGCTCTGGCTGGTGCCACGGGAAGCAGAGGGGAGCAGAGCCCCCTCATGCCGGGCAGGGACCTCCTCTCCCACCCGCCGAGCAGAGGAGCACGCGCTGCTCCTCGTCACCGATTGCAGCCCCCTCCCTGCTTCCTAAGCAGAACGATTTAAGAATAACGATGCAGATTTTTTTCTCTTTAGGGATGCTGCTGGTACCATCACCCCCAGGTCTCTCCACGACCACTTGATTTATTTGCTGTAGTGGAGCCTGGGCGTGTGAGGGTGTGATTTCGGGCTCACCTTGTCACGCAGCCCATGGCGGAGGCTGGGGGGGGGGCGTGCCCTG
>NW_009259496.1:918371-923460 GCF_000687185.1 Egretta garzetta | reverse complement strand
CACTGAGAAATATTTCTTGTAAAGAGGACATGCCCCATAATTAAAACTTTCTGCTATGAGGGAGTTTATGATCTAATGACGCTATAGGAAGCGGAGTTTATGGTCACTGAATCAGTGCTCGATTCTGAGAGCGCAATTAGCAAATCACAGAAACAGTGCATCAAAGGGCGTCGTTAGAGCTGGCGCGGCCCTCCGCTAATGAAATGCTAGCTTTAGTACTGTAATTATTAAGATCACCATTTCACTATTATAGTAATAACTGTAGATAATTGCACAATATTATCTTTCACAGCATCAGCTTCTCCGCATAAATTAAGAGGTTCAAAATATAATTCACAGGGCGAAGCCCTCCCAGGAAATCCACGGGGAAGAGCAGAAAGCGGCAGCAGAAGCGATGACTTGCCTCCATGGCAGCGAAGACGCGTGGCTCCGTCCGGGGTCTCTTCCGTAAGGTGGTGCCCCGGCTTAATCAGCCCATGGGGACGGAGCGGGACTGCGGGGGGATCAACTGGGGGTTGGACAAGATGACCTCTAGGGGTCCCTTCCAACCCAGAACATTCTATGATTCTATGAACTGTCCGGCTGCGCGAGCAGAGGTGCAGGGAGTCTGGTGGCGTTAAATCGCCGTTGCACACAAAAGTAATGGTTACATGTTGTCTTTGGATCTAGTTTTAATTAACTACCAATAAAGCTGGGCAGCAATCCTCGGTTGCCCTCAGTCCCTCCCAGCCGCGATGTATTGCTGCCGTGATTACGGCTGGCGGTGCTGTCCTTGTCCCCACCTTCTGCCCGGGGTTTTGGGGAGAGCGCAGATGCTAGCTGGGATCTCACCACAACCAAGGCTTTCCTGAGCCGGGGATGCTACAGCTTCCTCCGTACCCGAGTGGCAAACACATCGCAAACACCAAAGAGGTGGTACCTCTTTGCACATGCACAGAGAAAAAAAACCCCAAACAACCACTTTTATGGACTTTGAGAACTTCCCTGCTAAAACCTGAGCTGCCAGCAGGCTTCAGGGATGGGACTTAGCAGCCTAGAGCATCCCAGCTCATCTCACCCTGCAGCAAACAGCTAAAATGTGCCTCAGAAGTACTCATTTCTTCTCCACTGATTGGAAATCAAGCTTCGGTGCCTACCACATTGGTAGCTATTGAAAACGAGCTGAAATGCTTCCCATCCCGGTTGCCTCGGACGTTGAGCAGATACCTTGGTGCCTGCGCTCCAGTGTGCGTCAACGGAGCCTGCCCCAGAGCTGGGCCAGGAACGCCTTTCCGGTGGGTTTGGGCACAACCCCCTGTCATTTCCATCGAGTATTTTTTATTGCGTGCCTAAGGAAAACACCGTCCATCTCCTCTGCGGTAGGAAACGCGGCCGGCTGCACACGGGGGAGGGAGAGGGGAGCTGGGGGTCTCCATCCGTGGAGTGAAACACGACAGTGGCCAACGGGCCCGTGGCACTGCCCACCGCTGGTGAAAAGTCCGCTTCCAAGGAGCCACTACGATACCGATGAAAACAGACTTGAACTTAAAAAAAAAAAGCATTGGCCAAAATTATCATCACCAAAATTGTGTCCTTGCCCAGAACAAGGACTTCTTTTGATACAGAATAATTTCATAGAATCGCTTTGGTTGGAAAAGACCTTTAAGATCAGTGAGTCCAAAGTCCATCAAGTCCGTTTCTTTCTGTCTAAAACCTGGAGGTTTAGAAAGCCTTTCAGGACGCATTAGCATTAGCCAAATAATAAGTAGACCGACACGCTAATGCACGTGGCTCCCTGAAAAATGGGGAAAAATAGGCAAGGAACAAGGTCCCAGCTCCAGCAAGCACCCATCGTTCTTGACACCCTCCTAACTCATCTCCTGTAAAAAGTAACTCTGAGGGTTTTGGCCTTCAAGCTGCCAAACCGTGAGCCCGTGCGTCGAGGAACGGCGCGCGGCAGTGCCTGAGGAGGCGCAGGGCCGCCCCCGTGGCAGCGCGCGCCGCCGTTTGTGCTCGTAATTACGCTGCGGACAGATTGAGCTGCACCCATTTTCCAAACAGGAAAACTGCAAAGCAGCTACATCTGCTTGGCAGCTGTGTCAGCCTGAGATAGGCACAGAAATCCCACTTTCTACATTTATTTTTAGCCAGATGAGATTGAACTGATACGAAAAGCCCAGCGAAATAAATACAAAAGAGGAGCCATTGCTCTGATGGCGAGGAATCCGAAAGGGTACTGCGCTGAAGATCCTCTCTGTGCTGTATTAATGGTTAGGGGTGATGGGGGAAAATGTTAAGCGCTGAGAAAAAAAAAAAAAGAAAATTTCAGATGTGCCTCGCTGGGAAACTAGAAAGGACACAGCTTCAAGTAATGATTATTTTTATTTAGGAAAACATTATACAAGGGACTCTTTCCAAGGAAAGCAATCTGGGTTGTGTCTGGGCTGAGTACACAATGTCATCCTGCTGCAAAAAAAGCAAACATCGTATGAGGATGTATAAACAGGAGTGTCATGTGTAAGACACATGAAGTAATCCTCCGCTCCGGGCGGCGGTGGGAAGGTCTCAGCTGGAGACCTGCCTCTGGCCTGGGCAGAGCCTTCGGAGGAAGCTGGGGACCCACGGGAGGCAGTCCAGGGGGAGCAGCCAGAGCTGCTGGGGGCCAAGCCAAAATGACCTAAGAGGAAAGACTGAAAGAGTTGGGCTTGTTTCGTCTGGGGAAGGGATGGGCGAAGGCAGGCAGGCAAGAACTCTGCAAGGAGGATTGAGGCTGCTGCAGAGAGGAAGGTGATGGGCTCCTCTCAATGCCCGCCAAGTACAGGGCAAGGCGCAGCCTTGGCCCCCGGCGCCACGGCGGTGCCTTAGGGGTTCTCAGCAGCAATAGCCTACACCACATGGTGATGGGAAAAGGCGGGGGTGGGTGGACGTCGGCCCTTTCATGTCTCTCAAGCGAAGAAGAGAAACTGCTGCGGCTAAAGGAACGGTTCTGTCCAGCATTCGCCCTCGCTCGTGTTGTCTGCACCGACCTCTGCAGAGTTTGTAAGAAGCCTTGAGGTCCTTTGAGATGTTAGGCTTGAACCATAGAATCGTTCAGATTGGAAAGACCTTTCAGATCACCAAGCCCAACCGTTAGCAGCTTGACCCAATGCAACCTAACGCTGCCATTCCACCACTAAACCATGTCCCATCACTGAACCATGTTTCTGCCACTGCCAAGCTCAAATTAAAGATATTGCAAATCAACGAAATAGATCTACTATCCAAAAAAAGAAACACCACCGTCACCTATTCTCGTTCCCTGTCCCTCAGCCCCAGCACAGAGCAAGGGAGTTAGCGGAGCATGTTGAGCTGAAGTTCAGCACGGAGGCGGCTGCTCTCTCCTTCATGCTGCTGCACGTCTAAAAATCTGCGCAGGCGAGCAGAAATCGGCTGTATTTCAGCTATCCCGTGCCAGGTTGTACCCCAGGACAGCTGCCCCTCGGGGAGGAAGAAAGTGGTGACCTCGCTTAGCTGAGCCAGCACATCGGCTGCGGAGCGCGGGCGCTGTAAGCAGTTCCAGCCCAGCTGGAATGGAGGTCACGTTGCAGGCGGGCTACCTGCCATGCGGGGGGCTCCCCGCCGCCGCGCAGCCGCCTGGAGGAGCAGGAGAGGCCAGGCCGAGGCGACGGGAATCAAAGCGCTTACGGGAACGCACCAAAGAGCGCCGCTTGCGAAGCTGGAGAACAACTCGCGAGCCCTGCTGCTCACTGCGAGCGAAGGAAGGCTGCAGCCAGGAGAGTTTGCAAGACCAGTTTTCATCAGGGTTTACATTGCAATTTTGCCTAATTAGTCCCCAATAATTAATGCTGTGAGTGTAACAGAGATGTAATCAGACAAAATGCTGGTAAGTAAACCCCATGGAAGCCATACATCTTTTGATAGTAATGATTATGTTCTTTTTTATTATTAAAGAGACCATTAGAAAGAATTTATGATTTTTCCCCTTTGTGAGAGAAATAATAAACATTACATTGGATGCTCTTATTTTTGGTATTGAGCAACCGTGTATATGTAATTAGCCACAGTTAAAAAGAAATTTTGCCTGAATGGCTTTTGGGGAACATTACACCCAAATTACAACCCTGTCAATTTTTTTCCTGTGAAAATACACTATCAATAAATAACTCAACTACAGTTTCTCTGAAAAAACATTTAGATCCTGAGGAAAACATGCAGGGAAGGAAAATGACGGCGCTGAGGACCTGAAAACCCGCTGGAGGGAGGACTGCCCCAGCGGTAGGTGCCACCGCGAGCGCCTTCCCGATCGCTTTTCCAGGGGGCTTCTTTGCTTCCTGGGAATTTACCCACGAAGGCAGAAGCCCCCCCCAGCCTTGCCTCGGCTGCAGTCGATTCCTCTCCCACTGGCATTGGGCTGGGTGCTTATAAACACATTAAACTGTCACCACCCCGATGAACCCCCCAGCCCCAAAAGACTCGTTCAGACCGAAGGAATTAGGTGTGCAGCTTTGTTCCAGGCAGATTCAGGTCGGGGCCACAAAACTCCGAAGGGCCCAGCTGCGTGCAAGAGATGCCATGCTTCATCCTGCGGGCTTCATGGTGAAGAGACAGGCGTTTGCCAATATTTATCGGGTTGTTAATGGTTCTTTTGAATGTTGGAGCCCAGGCCTTGTGCTGTACGTGCTGTCTGTGTCCTTCACAAGTGTGACCCCTGATCCGTGACACGTGGGGCTACCCTGGGCTTCCCATGGCTTCTGTGACCGGGGGAAGAGGAACATCCCTTCAGTTGCAGTGTGGCCTTAGGTGACGACCAGACGCAAAGCACGCTCCAGGCACCTTGCACGCAGCCTTGTGGTACGAAGCTGCCTGACCTACATGTCAAGAGGCTTCCCAAGCATCATCCATGGCAGCAGTCAGTAGACATGGCGCTGGCTGCATGGGGAAGCGGGGCTCCTCGGCACCGAGAGATAAGGTGTCACGCCGTACAGCAGCCAGTGAGGGAGGAGATGAAACGAGAACTGGTAAAAATGCCGAATGTTTGTTCTTTGCTTTTCACCAGAGACATCCCTGGGGTGCTGGCTGCACCCTGCTGACCCAGGTGTTAACACCTGGG
>NW_009259496.1:915145-918313 GCF_000687185.1 Egretta garzetta | reverse complement strand
TTAGGGGAAAGAGTCCTCACCAGAGCATGAGAGAGGCCATCAAAAATTCCCCTTCGGGACGTAAAGGATGCACCTATAGCTGGAGGGACTCGGGTCAGCTGGGAGGAACTCAGATGGGATGGGTGGAAAGAGGCCATGAGGATGAGCAAGGTCTTCCATGCACGGAGACTGCCAGGGCTTGGCTGGTTTATCCTAACAAAATGCAGCAGAAGGATGTGATTTGTCCCGAGCAATGTGAATACCGGGGAGGAGGAAGAAGAACACCCTAAACAAAAAGATAATGTTTCATACAAAGAGAAATGGGTTTCAGCTAGCCTTCAGAACTGAACTGCCTGGAAATCGGATACCTCACTCTTAGAGCAGTGAGGTTTTGCCTTCCAATGGGAGAAGCGATAAAAAAAATTGTCTTTCATCGGGAGGCTGAATGACAGGGAACATAAGATGGCATCCCAGGATCCAAGGCTGGATAGCGTAGAGGGCCTGGACTGGAACACGGACTCTAGGCTCACCTTCAATGGCAGCTTCCCAGACAACAGCAACGGAAGGTATGGCACAGAAAGACTGAAGGTAGGTAGGTGCTACTGCTTTTATCCAGATGCCAGGACAGGAGACTCAATGCACCAGAACCCGGACTGCTCCACAGCTTCCGTTGACATTTTCGCAGTGGGAGATGATAAGTGGTGAGCAGTATTTGCTCACATAAGCGATGCCTACAAGAGCTCGCGCTGCTTTTGGGAGCCCATAAGCCATCAGGATCAACATGCGAAAGGCTTTGCTCTTAGTTAACCACGAGGAGGTGTTCTGCCAGGATGAGAGAATGGGAATCCAAGCGGATCACCATCAGGAAACGGGGATGATTGCCACACTCATCAGAAGAGCAGCAGCTTCAAGAACTGCCCCTCCTTCACATGAGACTGCCCCCCATATTTGACTCGTATTTGAAAGTACAAAATTGCAAAACTTACTGAGGGGCTCTGAGAGAAGGAGGCAAGACAGGGAAATAATTAGGAAAAGCAAGGATGATCAGAGCCGAGGAACAGGTAGGCAAGCAAGCTTTAGGGCTCTGCAGACCAGGAACAGAGACGCTGCTCAGCCAATGCAGTAAGAAGGCCATGACCTCACAGCGCGGAGGTGGGCTCAGGAAGCACGACGTCCCAAGCGCAGTCAGAGCTCATGCCATTACGGGCCCCGCGGCTCAGCAGCTACTGCTCAAACCCACAAGTCAACAGCTGCTTTGTGAGCACGGCGACGTGATGAAGCCACCGACAGCCCAAGCCAACTCAAAGTGCTCTTGACCTCTGGACAAGCTCAAAGCTGGAAGAGCATTTCCCCTGCCGGCTCCTGCCTGCTGGTGGCATTTCCCCTGCTGACCCCTGTTTGCCAGCGGCGTTTCCCTTCTACCAGCAAAGCCCTGGAGCTTCCATGAGAAAGGAAAAGAGAGAGCATGACCTATTCCATGGCCATAGACCTGGCAGCGGCTGCAACCCAACCAGTGATATCTGATGGTGGAAGAACCGAGCATCGGGCAACAGCCGATGAGAAATTTCTCTGTGCATGGCATATTGGAAAAACACTGAGCTGATGTATTTTGCAGCTCTGAGGTGGGTTTTACAATGAAGATGACATCCGAGACGAACCTTGGAGCGAGTATCCTCACCAGACAAAGCGGCGGCCGAAGTTCAAGGCTGCACTGGCACTTGAGCCTTGGTCTGCCGCATTCGCTGTGAGCAAATCAGGTGGGGAAGGAGGAAGCCAGGGCTGCAAACTCCGTGCCTCCTCCCCCGGGCTGTTGCTGAGACGCAGCTTTGCTGTTTCACAAGTACATCGTCAATGATTCCAGCTTTGCCCGGATATAAATAGCAAATTTTCATGGGACAGGAGCCTTTTCACCCCCGCAGGACCACGCTTTTCCAGCTCAAGGCAACGTTCATACCTTCCACGGGTGCCATTTCCGCAGCTGCACTGGAAGGGCTGTTCATGGGAAGCCGTTACAAGAGGAAGTCATTTTGAGATCATTCACATGCTGGGAAATTTTGTTTCAGTAGACATTTAATGCAAATTGCAGTTGGTACCCACACTGAAGGCTTTGCTTGTTGAGAGTTGATAAATTTAAATGGCGCTTGCCGCAAGTGAAGAGATCGGCGTTTCGTTCTGCAGCATCCGCGGCGGATCTTGAAAACAATGCACGCACAACTTACGCTTAATGTATGAATTCATTTCTTAATTTCAAAACCACAGACACTTTTTAAAGCGATGCGCAGCCACGAATTTGGCAGACTGCTTAATTCCGTATACAGTAAGGCTGTAGCAGGGAGCCTTTTCCATTCTGAATCAAATGGAATTTGTGATTTGCATGCACCTTTTGAGTCAAAATCAAACATTTGCCCTGGATTGGCCCTAGTTTAATTAAAATGATGAGAATGTGTGATATGCTTTTGGTCTAAGGCAAAAAGGATGCACAGCACTGAAATTTGGAACAAACATAAAAAAATTGAGAAATGCATGGTTGGAAGTGATAAGAAATGCCAAGACTATGTATTACATGGGATCACGGGATGAAAATAGAAAATATCCTAAAAAAATTCTGGCGTACTGTGAAACTGTTGTCGGAAGGTTTGGATAGGATTACATGCTTTGTGGATAATGGCCCTGCAACCAGCACTGCCGAGGTTTGTAATCGTTTCTGTGGTCTTTCTGTAGAGCTGGCGGGGCTGCTCAGCGCTGTGAGCGGATTTTCCCCTCCCGGTTTGGTGTAAGGGAAGGGGATGGGGATTTTGTCTTGGACTTGGGCTGGAGGGACTGGTGGGTATCAACATTTGCATAGATGCATTTGCGCATGCATATTCATTTCCCTGTGTGGTAGGGGGCCGGTCTCTCCTGCATGGAAGTTTTAGAAAACAATTGCTCATTTCTAGCGACTGCCGTCCATTTAGGTAGCCCAGGCTTCTCTCTCCGGTATTCCTATCATCTAATGCCTTTGTGCGGGGCAGGATTCAGGAATTTTGTGTATCGGTATTTAAAGATGTTGGTAAACGGGGTTTTGAAAACCTTTAAGCGTGAACTTCCCTTTGGCGTCTCCAACCACCACGTCCAGACATGAGGAATACGGGCACATCCTCCTACCCCAGCTTGCAGTAGCTGGCCAGCAAGGCGGAGGCTCTGTTGGGA
>NW_009259496.1:912331-915111 GCF_000687185.1 Egretta garzetta | reverse complement strand
GGGTGGATGAATTGCTCAGAAGAGCTCCATTTCAACGGGTGGATGAATTGCTCAGAAGAGCTCCATTTCAACGGGTGGATGAGCGGGTGAAGGACTTAATCCCACTTCCCAATCATCGCTTCCATACAACTCTGTCCGGCCTATCCGGACTGGTTTTCCACTGTCCCACCATCCTCTTGAGTCACTATTTCGCTCAGCTTGAAGGTAGCCAAAAGTCGGGAAGGGGGTAATGTTATAAGAGTACGGTTTCCCCAAAGATGTTATTTTAAAAAATGTAATTTCCAAAGGCTGTTAAAAAGAGGCGATAGAAATAGACTTCATTTTCACAAGAAAAAATTGCCAGTTGAACAGCTGAGTTATTTACAGCCAAAAGCTTTTCACTCTGAAGTTGCTTGTTTGATACTAATAAAGAAAAGAATGAAGGAGGATTTCATCTGACCTAATTTCAGCTGCCCAAAGGCTGGTCTCTGGTTTAGCCCAGTGCACTGGTTTTGGCTGGGGCAGAGTTTGCATTCATCAGAAAGACCCGGGTCCCTCCGAAGGATGCTTCATGCCACCTGCCCTGGACCCGTACCCCAGTGGTGTGCACCGGCAGTGCCTCTGGCCGTGGGGGCAAACGTGGCCACACTCTGTCCCCCGCCCACCAACCGCCCCAAAGGGCTGACGTGGCTGCAGTAGCTCTTCAGCTGCTCACATGCTCATGCAAGAAAGCAAAGTGAAGAGACTCGAGTGCTGATACTGGTTTAAAGGGTCATTAACCACCGCTGAGATTTAGTGTCGGCTGCATGCAGCAATTTCGAATGATAAGATTCCTTCCCATGTTAATTTTCCCCTTTTATGAAGAAACCCACATTGGGTCTCCGTCAGCCCATCCCATTTCCTACAGCACCATGAGAGCTGACTTTATTTTAATTTGTAAATACTTTGATGTCTGTGGACTTGGCTCTTGTACAGTCCTAAACTACCAGCAGGAGGTAATAGTTTCCAGGACTTAACTTTACTTGATTTCACAGTGTTCTTCAGGCTCCCTGATTTGCATTCATCTTAAGGGGGAACTATGCATTTCCAAGCTGAATTTGCTTCTGCTATGGGTCTTGCTGCTATTCCAGGAGTCATGCAAGGCTCCATTCTTGCAAACCAACCCGTGCATATGGCTTGAGAAGAATGGGTGGAAACGTGCACAGAAGCAGCAAAACTCCAGATGATTTGGGAAGGGGGGAGAGAAGGAAGGAGACATGCAAAGCGTAGGAGCTGGGCTGGGAACGAACTGGAGAAACTGGTGAGGACTTGTCCCGCTGATGTTCATCTTGCCCTTCGTGCAGCGTCTGAAGGGAGAGGAAGATGTAAGAAAACTTCCTTTTTTTCCCCTAAATCTGCAGCAATGCTTCCAGAGGACCAAGTCTTCTCCCCTCTCTCTGTAATATCTCAGGGTCTTGCTCTGAAAACATGGCCAGTCTAAGAGCACCGTTGCTCTCCTCCTGGTTTGGGTCTCCAGGAGCCACCAGGCTGCCCCCCCCCCAAAGCCACATAATGTACCGAGGTTAAATCTGAGCAATTAGCTGCTAAGCTTAAACCCTGTATGAGGGTAAAGCCTAGCTCAACCCTAGCTCTGGTCACATGCAGTAAAAGTGCCCAGGAACTTGGGGAGCAAGAGGAACTGGGGACTGGGGGGAGATGTTCCTGGCCCCCAAGGGCACCTTCAACCAGGACAGGAGGGAAACTGGGCAAAAGCGCTCTGCGTGCGATCACCTCGGACTCCAAGTTCAGTCCCCCCATCAGTATTAAGCACCCTTGAGAAGCTCTTAGTGAGCGTATCCATAAAAACATCCGCCAGCATTGCTGCCGCCCCGCCATCCGTGGCTCTCCAGGCTTTTAGGGCTGCCATGAGTGTCCCCGTCCCTTAAGGAGAGGCCGATGCCCAGTGCAAGGGCAGGCTTAATGTAGGCACAGCTTATTGCCATGGGTCAGGCGCAGCGAGAGAGGCATAAACATCCCATCTCTGAGCAAGATGCCTTCTGCAGCCTCCAGGCTACTCAGCGTGCCCTGAAGGACTGAGCTCTTTGCATGGAGAAAAGGCAACCCCAGAACTTAATGTGATTTTTAGAAGAGACATCTTGCTCCCCCTCCCTCCGACTGTTTTGGTTTGGTGCCCAGAACATCTGGTCACCCTATAGCCTTTTTTTTAATCCAACAGATACATTTTCTCAGCACATTGCTGGCTGCCAACAGATGAGCTGCAACTGCTGGCACCGGGGAGCCAGCGAGACATTAACATGCACGGCGTCTCTGCAGGCGCCCCCGGGGTGCCGCCGTGGGGCCGGGATGGGCTTTGCCGGTCCTGGCCCTCCGTCGGCGCACGCCCCAATTAAACGCACCCCCTCTTGCGCAGGGCACATTCGTTCCACTTAAAACATGAGATTTAGCCCCAGCTGAAGGGAAAGGGGTTGGTTCTGGTTTGAGGGCCCCCGCCACTGTTAAATTTCTTACACAAGCAATGTATCTGCAAGAGTTTGACCATTAGCCCTTGGCAGAAGGAAGCACCTCCTTTCCTTTAGAAACTCCCAGCAGCAATGGATCCCCACCCCAGACCTCAACCTGTTCCCGGGGTGTGTGAAAGTCATAGAATCATGGAATCGTTGAGGTTGGAAAGCCCTTTCAGATCACCCAGCCCAACCGTTCCCCTAACCCTGCCACCCCACCAGGTTTAGGCTGGACATTAGGAAAAACTTCTTCCCCAAAAGGGCTGTCAGGCTCTGGAAGGGGCTGCCCAGGGAGGTGGT
>NW_009259496.1:910410-912319 GCF_000687185.1 Egretta garzetta | reverse complement strand
CCTGGAGGGATTTAAAAGAAGGAGAGATGAGGTGCTTAGGGACAGGGTTTAGTGGTGGGATGGCAGGGTGAGGTTAAAGGTTGGACTCAATGATCTTAAAGGTCTTTTCCAACCAAAGTGATTCTATGATTCTATGACTCTATAAACCCCGTCTCTAAGCTCCTTGTCTGCCCATGAGCACCTCATCTATCCATCCACCACCTCCTGCCCTGGTTCGTGCCTGTGGCTGGAGCCTTGCCGAAGCAGAAGTGGCTCCCCACCCGCTGCTCGGGCCAGCCCAGCATGGCCCAACATCCCCCCCCATGCCCGTGCCGGGGAGCGTTAGTGCAGGGTGACCTCCCCAAGGGGTAACAACTGCCCGTTAAATCCCACCGTGAGCAGCATAGGGCGGGCAGCGACCGCTGGCGGTTGCTCTGCTGTGCCAGGAGGATGCGCAGAAGCCCCGTGGGGCGGGAAGGCACCAAGGACCCTCCGGACCTCCAGCAGAGCCCATGTGGACCTCAGAGAGCCGCCACGAAGTGACAAACACTTCTGCTGGGGACCAGGCTGAGTCTACCGCCCATGAGCGAGGGGCCAGGGGGCACCAGAGGGGGAGGCACGGGGACGCCCCGAAGCCGTTCCCTTTCCTGGATGCATCACTCACGCTGTGCACCCCACGGCGGTTTGGGGAAGAGATGGGTAACGTGACAGCTTTCTCCTGGGGGGACAGCCACGTCCAGCCTTGCTGCTAAGCACTTCCATGCTGGAGGGGTGCGGGGTGCGCTCCCCAGCACCGGGGGTACAGGCAGCAGCCCCCAGCTCACGCCTGGCTGGGTCTGGGGCTCCTCTGGCACCCGCCACCACCGAAGCGCTCAGACGGCTTCAGCGCGTGCCATGGTAACCTGGCTTTTTATCTCGCATGCGTATTCCCCTACAAGCCCATTTAAAATGTTGCTATAATGTCAAAAGAGACCCTTAGGATCATCTGATTTCAGCGGTCTAACTTAGGAAAAAAGCCCAAGGACCTCAGCAAGACGTGTCGGAGCCCAGAACAACGATAAGCCCGCTCCCTCCTACGGCACCACCTCCGGTTCTGCCAGCCGCTTTGGGGCGTAAGCGCCCAGCCGGGAGCATCACCGGTGCAGAGGAAACCCTGTAGCAGGAACGAGCGGTGGTCGGGGACCAGCATCCTGCCAAAAAGCCCTGGCCCCGCTGCCCGCCGAGCCTGGCCCTGCTTTCTGTCTGCCGTGGCGTTTGTGCTCCTTCCCCGGGCATTTGTGCTCCTTCCCTGGGCATCTGTGCCTTGCTCTGGGTTGATCCTACACTTGGTTTTTTGGGAAAGGCGAGAGAAGGATGAGCCTGCGGATGGCTGGGCTTTGAGCCTGGGCGCCTGGGGTCGCATCCTGCTGTCCTGGGGGGGGAGAGGGGCCGGGGCACCGAGCAGCACGGGGAAAAGCACAGCCGAGCGCAGCGCTGTTTGGGTTAGCAATATGCTAATATTAGGAGAAATCAGAGCATTTAAAAAAGTGTAACAAAACAAGCAACTGGTTTTTTCAAACCTTACCTCAGCCGCGACATAAGTATTTCAAGATGTTCACCAAAGTATTACAAATCACAGTGTGGGCTATCAAGCTGTCAATGAATAGCACAAGCTTTGGTATTTTCGAGTGATATTTGAAATCCTAACCCCCTAAGAAAATGAAGTCAGGCAATAACATCCTGTTTTCCGCGGAGAGCCTCCAGCTTCCCCAGCGGTGGGAGAAGGCTGCCGCAGCCGCGCTCCTCATTCCTTAGCAGAGCATGTCATGCGAAGCGCCGCGCGGCGAGCCCTCCTGCTTTGCACTGCACACTGATTTGGAAGCAAATATTTTTCCAACAACCTCACCAAATTGAAAGTGTTTTGCAAATCTGAAAGCTTTGCACAATCTTG
>NW_009259496.1:908013-909414 GCF_000687185.1 Egretta garzetta | reverse complement strand
CAAGTGCAGAACCATGGAGCAAGGTACGGCGAGCAGCAGGAAGGGCGCCCGCCCGGTGCCAAGCCCCTGTCCCCAACCCCTGCCACCTGCGACTGGCAACCGCAGCGGGGGGCTGGGGCCAGGGGTCCGGAGCCTCACCTGGGGGGGCTGCCCCCCCACCCCCACCCCCAGCCGCTCGGGGAGGGGAGCATTGGCCCTTGGAGACGGGAATGAAATATATGACAGATGGTTTTAAAAAAAAGCAATTATCAAAGGGGAAGATTTTGGAACATATCCTTTGAAATAAAAATTTGTTTAGCATTTTTAGCAGCTGAAATAATTTTCAGAACATCTGATGAGAGATTTAAGTGCTTCATTTCCCCCTCTCACTCGCCAAGCCACCCGCTTGAAGAGTGTCTGTGGCACATCCAGTTCCCTGTTTTATTCCCATTGGTATTTTTCCTTGGATCATGGCAGAATTAGAGATCCATGGAAGCGAGGTACGAACCACGACATTCCTGTTTGGATGCGCGGGTGCTTTCGAAACGCTCCGCGGCTTTGCAGAGGATGGGAGGAACCTACCCCGCGATGCTCTAAATACACCTACATGGAAGCCTGTCCTGTTGCACCTTCCCTTCCCTCCCCACTTTGTTCTTTTTTTTTAAAAAAAAAAAAAAAATAAGGAAGAAAGGGAAGGGAATTAGCCATCTCCCTTGTCTGTTATCCATAGGAAGTGCTGGATCGCTGGAAAAATTAATAAGATCAGGTCCCTGAAGGTGAGCACTGCGGGCAGCTGCCCAGCCGCGCCAGTGGCTTCCCTCTGAGCTCTCGGACGTCATCGCAATTTAAAGGACAGAGGAGAAAATCCGGCACCTCGTTACCTCAATGGTAAGGATGGATCGCAGTTAAAAATTTGCAATTTCTTTCTATCTTGAGTGCGTTCATTTTCAGTTTCAAAATTTCCAGCCCTTTTCTTCATGGGCTCCCGCTGGAGCCAGAGCCGCGCCGGTGCTGCCCGGAGTCTTCCGCGGTGGGAGGCGAATTCAGGTTCAATTCAGTGGAGCTGCCTGCCGCCGCCGCTCAGGGCGAGCGAGGGCTGGAGAGCACCGCGAGCGGCATTCCCGCGTCCGGGAGGTGATGCTGAAGAGGAGAGAGAATTCTACGCGGAATGCTCGCTAAGTTTTTCAGGATGAAGGGGAAAAGGAACGTGGCGAGTTCCCGCGCTGGGCTTCAGCGCTTTCTGAAACCCGGGGCCAATTGCTGAAGCGTCCTGATGTTCGACACCTGGATCGTAGGGGGCGAGTGTGGCCTCAGACGGTTCCCATCCAAGCGGATCCTGAGTCGGGAAGAGGTCGGGCGGGCTGCCCACCGAGCCCAGCCGCGGGCGAGGGCCGGCTCACCCACCCATCCCAGCTTCGGGGC
>NW_009259496.1:903222-904138 GCF_000687185.1 Egretta garzetta | reverse complement strand
GACGCTTCGCCTTCAATGGGATGAGTCTCGGAAAAGAGGATAACACGGCCCTGAACGAGATTAAAGAAGTTCGCTACTTCTGGGGCGAATTTGGAGGAGAAATGCGCTCTAATCTCCCACCGAAGGGGAGAGCCCAGGCCTTTGAGTCTCTTAAGCCGCGTTAGTTCGGGCTCAGCCGCGAACTCCCCTCCAGCTCTGCGGCTCCTTCCCACAGAGGGGGCGCGGGGTGTGGGGAGCGCCGCCAAAACGGGGGGCTGCTGCCGGGGCCGGGGCACCCCCCAGGACAGTCCCCCACCGCAAGCTGCTGCACCCGGGGCCACATGGGGCACCCGGGCTCCTCGCTGCTCCCGCCCTCGCGTCACCGCTCCAGACCTCTCCTGCCTTGAGGCCACAGCCACCCCAGGCGGTGTCCGGGAGATTGCTGCCTAAAAAAGGGAGGGTGAGAGAAAGAAAGGGAAAATGCACAGAACTGCAGCCCTGTCCCTGGGGCGCGGAACCGAGCGCTCGGACGCAGTTAATCCGCAAAGCCTGCTCTTCCTAGGGATAAAGGAAGGATAACCAACGGCCAAGCACAAGGAACGCGGCACTAGGAATACGCATTTTGTATTTGCACCAGAGTTCTATCTAGATTGAAGGGTTATTTTTTTTAAATTATTATTTTTGAAGCATAGAGCTGAATAGAAAAAAAACCCCAAATGTCAACGGGTGGATCTAAGCACCGCGGGAATTAAAGCGGAATCCAAGCGGATCGCAAACTCACAGCTTTTTGTTTGTTTGTTTGTTTGGGTTTTTTTTTTTTTGTGAGAAATACTGCATGGGGATCAGAAGGGCTTGGTGGGAAAGGGCGCAAGGTCTACCAGGGCTTGCTCTGGGAGGCTGCAGATGCCCTGGGGGTACGAGCCACCGGGAATCGGTC
>NW_009259496.1:900782-902722 GCF_000687185.1 Egretta garzetta | reverse complement strand
ACGCCTCTGCCCCAGCCGAGCGAGCCCCCCAGCCCTGGGGATCCGGCCAATTCCCTGGGGAAAACTTAACGTAGTCCCGGGACAACTTCTCGGGTCAGAGACGTCTTTCTTATGTTTCGTTCGGACTCTGATGTAGGCAAATCTGCGGTTTCCTAGGGCTGGGATAAACCAAAATAAACACGGTTGAATGAAGGAGGCTGGGTCGTGAGAGATGAGTGCGGGGGGGGCGTGTTTGGGAGCACACTGGAGCTTCATGGGTTTGGCTGTGCAGCTACGGGGGAGCCGAAACACGCGGAGACGCGAATCACTCCAGGGGCATGAGGTTCTCATTTAACGTTTTCATGCCTGTCATCTTTCCCTGTTAATTTTTTACTTTATTTATTTATTTATTTATTTATTCTGCCATAGAGACTGCAGCGACTGTCTTCATCTATTTCAATCGGAGATTTTTCTGATTAGACCCCCCAAGGAAAATGAAAAATGCATCGGGCATCTAAGTGTGACTCTCGCTTCCCTACCCAGCGCGCCGCAGACGTGCGCGCTCAGCAGATACTCCGTAAGAAACCGGGGCAGTTTGGGAAAACGCTTCTGCCGCCTGGCTGGGAAGGTGCCCGTCCTTTACAGGACCTTCCCGGGAAGTTTTAAGGTTCCGGCTCTCGTATCCTTTTAACCTGACATCCCTGGAGGGTTGAGCAGGGAGGTGCCGCCGATGGGCTGTGCAGTAGCTGCTGCAGACCCCGTGTTTTGGAAACGTGTGGTTTGGCCCCATGGCTGGCCTCGGGGCCTCGGGGGCTGGCAGGCATGGGGGGGCTGCCCCAGCCCGTCCCCAGCACCGAGGTGCAGCCAGGGCTCCTTTGCTTCCACCGGCAGCTTTCCAAACACCAGAAACCCCTGGGACGCAGCGAGCACTGCTCCAAGAACCCTCCCTATTCCGGTGACCAGGGGACAGGGTGGGCTGACACCACCTAGAGGAGCTTCCAAACTCCCTTCTCACCCTTATTCCCGATTTCTTCATAGCTTTCTTTGCATATCCCTTATCCATAGGTAACGGGGAGGTAGCTGTCTCTCATCCAGGACAACGCCAGCCATTTCAGAGCCTGGACCCTCCAGCGTGTGGTGCTGGTGCAGTCATTGCCAACACGGGGCGGCACCTCAAAAGTCGGGGAGGCTGCTCATGGCACGGTCCCGCAGGAAACATTTCCAGGCTGGGACGACAGCAGAATATTGAATAATATAAAATATTATCTAAAAAAACCCCTGTGCCTTCAATGGTGGTGGAGGAGCATCTCCTGGCCCGCGTCGCAGCCATGCTGCAGTGCGGGACGGGTGGCGCCGGCCCAGGCGCTCGCCTCTGCCTCCAGCAGCGAGGGTTATTAACTGGCCCATTTTGCAAAAGTTTACTGGTTTCTGATGCCTTGCCCACTGCGCTCAGAGCTTTGAATTAAAAATGGAAACGCTGTTCAGCGTTTTTTAAAAAAAAACTAAAAAAATTGGGGGTTGGACTAGATGACCTCTAGGGGTCCCTTCCAACCCAAAACATCCTATGATTCTATAAGCGGAGAAGTAGTGCTGCTGCACGTTAGCCTGCTGATAGGGGAGACTCCATCAAATTCTGTTTGGTCCTGCCCCATGCAGGGCAGCGCACTCCCCTTCCCCGGATTTCCTGCGCCGTTCCGATGGGGGGGTGCAGCGCCCCACCAGACGAGCAATGTCTGCGATTCCCTGCTGCTGGGATGCCCGGAGCCTGGGCTGGGCTACCACAACTCCACAGAGCCGTCCTGGCCCGGCTGGCCCATAACGCGGGGTTTGAAGCCTGCTAGAGGAAGGGATGCAGTCCCCTTGCCAGGAGCCCGCAGAAAGCCCCCGGCGTCGCTGTGGTCCCACCGACACCCCCAGAACCCCCGAGGCCGGGGGGAAGCAGCCAGGCGGGGAAAAAAAAA
>NW_009259496.1:896959-900469 GCF_000687185.1 Egretta garzetta | reverse complement strand
AGACCGAGCCAGCCCGGCCCAGAAAACGAGCGGTTTTGCCTGTGTGAGAGGAAGCATCAGGCTGAAGGCTGGGGCACCCGGTGGGAAAGCTGAAGGGTACTGCCTGGTGGGGGGCTTCCTACCTGCCAACAGCACCTTACGCTGCAAACTAAAACGGGCTGTGAGGAGAACTCGTTGAGTTGAGCCAGTTATCAGCGGCTCGGGATAAGCGAGTCCAAGGAGATGAAGCATGTTTAATGTAATTACACATCCACTTCTTGTGATGTACGAGCACGCGAAGCATTACTAATCCCCAAACAGATACCTGCAGGGAGGACGATCACGAACAGCTGTTGGGACATCAAGAAATGAACCACACGGGCTCCCGGTTCCGCGGGCTTTCGGCAGAGACGCTCGGGAGTCAGCGCTTGGCCAGCAAGCGCAAGATTTACAAGGAATTAAAGAGTGCTCCCTACGAAAGTACATTAGTTTCTCCTATAAATCGCACTGCCAACTCATTTATTATTGTAATAACCTTCAGCATCTCCATTACTGGAGAAGACTTCTCCTGAAATGAGAAATGACTTCCCTAACTCGGCGCGTGGAGCTTGCCGTCATACTCGGTTTGCCTTCCCGTTTCAGATGGCGCGGAAGAAGACGCAAAGCCTCATGCCCAAAGAGCGCTATTGATTGCGAACTCATGCGTTGGGGGGGGGCTGCCCTGTGTTTGGGAGTTCATAAAGAAGAGAGAGAATACTAATGCAAACAGGAGCTCTCCTCGTGGCTCACTCCAGAAGCCTCCTAGGTGGTGGCTGCCGAGGACAGTTAAGCTGCCCGTGCCCTTGATTACATGCAGCCCATTTAATTACGAGGGCCAGCACTTTAATAACCTATATTTTATTTACACCCAGCTTCCGAGTTTATTACACTTACTATCAAGCATTCACTTAAGTGAAGAATTAGAATGCCCTCGGGGAATTTTCGGGGCTCGCAGAACGCTAACGGGACGCAGAGCAGCCGTCTCCGCCGCGGGAAGGCTGGATGGGACGGTTGGAAACGCCGCCGCAGCGGCTCCTCAGAGCCTCTCCTGCGCCGGGAGCAATGCGGCGTGAGGCCGTGCCCCGGCATCCAGCTGCAGCTTTCTGATCCTTCTGGATGCGCGTGTCTGACAGGCTTTGTAGCCACAGTTGGCAAAATGGGAGTCTTGCTGCCGGGCTGAAGTCCTTTCAGTCATTTCTGGCATTATTAAAATAGTTTTGGAGCATACGAACCACAGAAATTCAGTTAAGGACTCTTGGGGACAGGGCTGTGTCAGGTGTGGCACATACCCATCCCGGATACGCTTGCCGCAGTCCGCCGCAGCGAGCTGGCCGTGACACAACCGCGCCGAAACCTGGTGAGCCCCAAAGCCAGGGCACGCCGGGGGGCAGGTACGGGCCCCCTCCGGCCAGCGCGCGGCACCTCCGTCACCGCCGCGTCTGCCCGACGCCGTGTTTCATCACTGCCGACAAAAGCCCCTCAGCACCCGAGCTCTGCCCTAAGCACGCCGACAGGCCCCGGTAATTGCGCCGCCGCCACCGATAGAGCTCAGGGAACCATTGGACTGGGCAGAAATCAGAATTGCGATTGGTTTTTGGGACATATCTGATCAGTTGGGATAAACCCAAAACCCAACCACGTCAGTGTAAACAGCTTGGACGCGATTATTTTTAAACTATTGGCCAGTGTGTGTGTTGCCGCGTGCGTCCTGCTTTCAGGAATGAATGTGTTTCACTCGGAAGCCACCTACTGCTGTTTACTTTATTAACGACATTCTGGTCATCTCTCCCGAGGGCAGTAAATGAAAGCTGAATTTGGCTCACTGTCTTCATCTCAGTGATTTACTCTATCAGGCACTGACTTTTCATAAAGCTGTGCTAAACGTGGGCAAATACAAAGCGAATGATTGGGGGCTGCTAATGAGCCATCATGTGGCACCGGCTCTGTTTTGCCGCAGAAACGCAGGGAATTTTCCATTGTTCCTTCCCAAAGACCGGGCTGGCGTTAGACGCGTCTCATGGCTCTTAGTCACGGCCTCCAGTAACCACGGCCAGGAGCAGCCGTCGCCCCACACACGTCGCAAAACACCCAGAGCCACCCATCGAGATGCGTCGGGGGGGCTGGATAAGGGCAAAAATGAAGGAGTCCTCCTAAAAGAACACATATTGACAGGCACTGAAGAGGTCGCTGCGATACTCGACGCGCTAATACACTTCTGAAGCTATACGTTTGCTCCGGTCCTTTAGATGCTCGATAACGCACGGACCACCCAAGTTAATTTAATGCAAATGTGACTTAACAGATTCCTTGTGTACGTCTTCGAAATGCCCCAAGCTTCTTGCAATGCATCCGTCTAAAAAGGCACAGGATTTTACGCTCTCTCAGTAAAGCCAGGGTCGAAATGCCCAGTAAACCCCTAGTATTTACCCCCCTCCCACACAGAGACTTCTCATGGAGCGGATGTTGGCAGCAGTTGGGTCCTTGCAGCCTTCCCACCGCTGCCACACGGGCATCCCTGTGGGGACAGGAGCGGTGGCCGGGGCCCACGCAGGTCCCCCGGCAAGGGGCAGGCGCTTGGGGTGGTGAGGGAAGGCAGCCGGGGTGCCAGCTTCCACCGGCTTCTCCCATCGGACCACAGCTGCTGGGAAAGGGAAGCAAGGGCGCTCCCGTTGAGATGGCGGGGACGGTGGCGCGCGCCTCGCAGCCGAGGGCACTTCCAGCAGCATTAAACGCCGCTTGATCTCGGGCGGCGTGCAAGCACGTGGGTGGGAGGCAGGGCCGGGCGCGCCCTGGGTGCTGAAGCATCCAGAAACGGCGGCAGCAAGAAGCAGCGGGCAAACGACGGCAACGTTTGTACTTCACACAGTGGAAACTTGACTCACCAGACCCAACATTTCAGCTCAAATAATGATTCCCATTAAAGAAATGACAACGCCGCCCTGTAATGTGTAGTGTATCACGAAAGGCATTTGTAGTATGGAAAACTAATTGGTTTAGGAATCAAATTTGAAAAATGCAACATCTCCATACAGCAGTGGGAGTGCAAGCACTCCTGCTTTAATGAGCTTCCTCTAAAGGAGGCTAATGCGCAATATTTCTCTGTATGAGTTTGCATTAGAAATCTGCTGAGATGGGAATACTCATTACCTGCCGCTATCTGCGCCTCGCACACAAACATTGGCTCCTCCTGAGCGGCCCGACGCGATTGTCAGCGGCTGGGGGAAGGCGTCGGGTGGTCGGGGCCTGAAACAACCGTGGCGATACGCAGGTGCGCGGGGGAGCTTTTGCAAAGATGCGACGACTTCTTCGAAACTACGCACCATGAATATTAAACGCATCTAGGAAACTCTTGGTCCCGGCGGCTCGCATCAGTCCCGCCTGCTCCGCTTGCTTCCCGACGAGGCCCGTTTGTACTCTTGCAAACATCTTTCTCATTACTTCTCCGTAATGCTGGTGCACGTGCACCAGCTCCAGCGGGGCTGAGGAACCCCC
>NW_009259496.1:892848-896659 GCF_000687185.1 Egretta garzetta | reverse complement strand
CCTGCTGCCAGCCTGGGGCCATCCCAGAGAAGGGGATCCCTGTCTGCGGGGTTTTGCGTGGGGCCCTGGGCCATTTGGGTAGCTGAGATTGCCAGCGTCGGAGGCCCTGCTGAGAAGCGATCGGAGGATTTCTGTGCCCAACAGCTCTTTGCAAGTTGATGGATTTTCCAAGTTCATTTCTGCAGGCCAGGTTTTCAACAAGAAGATAGAGTCACACACGGCGAGACGGGGCCAGGCTGAGGTACGAGCCCGGAGTCCTGCTGCAATCGAGACGCTCGCTGCAGAGAGAAAGCACTCTGAAAAGCAACCTTGAATACCCCTGCTGGCCCCTGAAGTGGGAATTTATTGACCAATATCGAAACAATAAACACGAGCTCCTGCAATTCTGAATCCGAAGAGCAAAATGGCCTGGGATGAGGAGAACGTGAGCCGGGTGCCGCGCGCCTGCGTGCCCCGGGCGCTGCAGCCCTGCCCTCGGCAAACCCGGGCTTCACGAGGAGAGGCAGAAGAGGTGATGCCTGGGCTAGCAGGGCTCGATGTACATTTATACTCCTTGTTATTTAAGATTAAAATCCCATTCATGGTGATCTTCTACATTTCCGCAAGTAAAAATAAAGAACGTTTTCCTCACCTTACCTTCAAAAGCCGTAGCCAGAACTGTTCATGGATACGCTCCTGTGCTTATTAGAGCTGTTGTTTGTTTGCATTGAGCTAAAATAAATTTGAAGACAGGCTTGCCAGATGCTTTTTTAAAAACAGTGGTAGAAAAAAAACCCACTTGAGCATGGGTGTTTTGGAAAGAATTTTATTTGCATGCCTTCATTTATTTTTGTTTCCAGCTCGCTTTTACAAATGTTGAAAACTGCAGCGAAACCCGACTTTGCTAGAGCTCCTGCTCCAAGAAGCAGTGCTGCTGAGCGGTACGTAACACCTCGGGCTTTCCATGTCACCACCAGAGCTATTTATGCACCACAACAAACGGCGTCTGTAAGGAATGCTTGAGCTTTTCCAAAGCAGAGGCTGCTTTACCTGGACGCAGAGGCAAAACCACGCTGCAGACCCAGAATCGCTGCTGGGGAATAAGAGGAGAGCCCCCCCACGAAACACTCGGGGTCGAGCGGGGTGTGACACCCGGGTGCCTTACCGGTCACCCCACCCCTACCGCAGCAGGACAGCTCGGTCTCGCCCCCCTGGAAGCCCCCTCCCACCGCAGCAATAGGATCAGGGTCTTCATTAGCCAAGCCGTGCTGGACGGTGGCCCTGGCTCCTTTCAGTCACATCGAAAGCTGGGGACCGAGGGGCGCCTGCCCACCCGCACCCCATGGGTCCCCAGCTTCAGCCCCTCGGGCCACCGACGGGCTGTGGACAGCAGTGTGGTGACCTGCCTTGAGAACTGGGACCTTCCAGGCTGGACACCGGGAAGAGTTTCTTCACTGAGAGGGTGGCCAAACCCTGGAACGGGCTTCCTTGGGATGCCCCCGGGTGCTCAGTGTTCAGGAGGCCCTTGGACAACGTCCTTGACAACACGCTCTGACTTTCGGTCAGCCCCGAGGCCGTCAGGCAGGTGGACGAGGTGATCATCGGAGGTCCCTGCCAGCTGAAATTATTCTGTTCTGTTCTGTTCTGCTCTATTCTATTCTACTCTATTCCATTCTACTCCATTCTATTCTACTCTATTCTATTCTATTCTACTCTCTTCTATTCTATTCTGTTCTGTTCTATTCTACTCTGTTCTATTCTATTCTATTCTACTCTACTCTACCCTACCCTACCCTACCCTACTCTACTCCACTGTATTCCCGCTGGCAGCTGTGCCCACCAAGGCGAGGGAGCATCAAGTTTCAGAAAGCGGTGGCGGTGATGCCCACACGGCTGCTTGTTTCGGAAGCTGCCGCTTCTTCCTTTCCTTCCCCGGCCGGGGGGCTGGGGGAGGCAGTGACAGCGGGCGCTCCATCTTCCCAGGAGGGCAAAGCGAGGGCTCCCATCCCTCTCGGGCAACCAGGCAGCCTCACAGCTGCAGAGCTTCGAGGCGCGATCGGAAAGGTCAGGAGCATACATTAAACCTGCCTCCCGGCCGCCTCGGCATATGCTGGCGGGTCTGCTGTGGCTGGTAACCTCGGGCAAAACTGACCTGGCAGCCGGGACCCGCCGCGTCCCCCCGACTCGGCCCCCACCGCCTGCAGAGCGATGCCAAGAGGGAACCGGGAGCGTCGGCTTTCTCGGGCAAAGGGAAAAGCAGGCATTTTCCTGCATGGATGTTCGGAGAAGAGGTGGGAAGGAACAGCCGCAGGGACAGGGCAGTCGGTCCCGACTGACGGTGGGGGCTGATTATTTGACAGCACCCAGCCACAACGCTGCCTACGAGGCCCTGAGCCATGCCCTGCCCCTGGGCTCCCCCCAAAAGCACCCAAGGAGGGGGCAGAGACCCCTCCCGGGACACCCCGGCTCTGCCGCGTGGGGGGCGGCGGTGGCACCGGCTGGGGGAGAAAGCCCCTTGCACGCGACGGCCGGCCCCATGAAAGGAGAAGCAAGATTGTAATAGGCAGCAAGAATAGCAGCCTGTACGGGGCGGGGGGGGCAGCTCTGAAATGAGAAATTTTCATTTAACAAGAAATAAAGGCTCCAGATCCTGCTGCCAACTCTAATTGTGCGGCCTCGCTGAATTCACCGGGGTTGCAAGGGTTAAGGGAGAGCAGAATTTGGCCAGTGGCTGAAACAGATAAGCCATATGTCTGCACGCCGCCGAATGTGGAACAGCAATAATTACGTGAGATTCCCGCCGATAATAAACCTACCGTATTATCACCAGACATTACCGTTTTTCACGCTATTTATGTTTTCAATAAAACACGTTGCAAGAAAATTGATATTACGCTGAAGTTTTTGTTTCACGAGGAAAATGCAAATAAATTGCCACTGCAAGGCTCCTGGGCTCGACGGACGCTTGAACCGGGACACGCACGAGCTCGCTGCCGACGTCCCGGCGTCCACTTGGAGCCGGGGAGCAGGAGAGAGGGTTCCTGGGAGGGGGCTCGCCCTCCGAAAGGCGGCCGGGAGGGGAGGGCTGGGTTTCTGCAGGGGTGCCCGGCCACGGGGGCCACCCGGAGCCCGCACCCAAGGGCAGGAGCACCCTGGGACCGACCGCGCGGGGCGGCTCTTTGTGCGCGGTGAGGCGTGCGCCAGCTCTCGCCAGCTACACGTGTTTACATTCCTTCTGCTTAATATTTCTGTAATCTTCCCTGGCATCGTACGCCAGTAATTTTTCTCCTCCTACTTCACACTTTTGATAAGCCTTCTGGTCCCGCAGCAGATGCATTGTGAATCTTCTCCTTCTAAGTATCTTGCATATGTTTCATTAAAAGTGTTTGTTTCTTTGATCAGCTTGAAGTTCTGATGTGAAAAAAAAAAAAAAACCCACCCAGCACCCAACTTTTTGGACTTTGCTTGGCAGCAGCCGGCCCCAAGATGAGCAGCAGTGCCCTGGAGCAGGCAGTCCCCCCGACGTCAGTCCTTTGCTCTTTGCCCATGGCTTTGCCGTCCTCCCGACAGTGGCCACGATGTGCACTGGCACCCAAAGATAGAAAACGGGCTTTTTATCCGCCACCCTGTGCACATGAAAGAACATGGTGGGAGGTGCCAAATGGGAGCAGCAGAAACCGGGATATATTTCACCCGCCGTTGCTTAGCGATGGGAAGCGCGGGCAGGCTGGCATTTCCCGCAGCGGGGGCACCAGCCCCCCGTGCTCCCACTCGAGGGGTCACCCCGGCACGGGGAACGGGCAGCCGGGGTGGCTGGAGGGGAGGGGGCAGG
>NW_009259496.1:891113-892296 GCF_000687185.1 Egretta garzetta | reverse complement strand
ACGGTGAAGCAGCCACGTGGGGCTTCGCACCCCTGCTCCCCCGCGGGAAATGGGAATAATAATTACAATAACGACAGCAATAACAGCAACATTTTCTTTCCTGTTTGTGCCTTCGCGTGCAGGTGCAACAGTCACACTGCTCTTAGCCTTGATGCCATTGCCCGCTACTTGCCCCGCCTGATTTATTTATTGCCGATGGTGGTACCATCCCTTGCACATGGTGCAGACCTAAGTAATCTCCAACAATCCGTTCTTCCAATCATTGCTGAAAAGGGTGCAGTTTAAGGGTAGAAAAGGCTGAGAGCATCTCTCTTCTGCCTCGCTGGCGGAGCCCAATGCCTCCCCATACTCAGCCTCAGCAGCGGGAGGCCCGATGATCCCACAGATGATCCCACGGGCGATCCCACGGGCGAGGACACCGTCTGGCTAATGCCCTGTGCAAACTTCTCCCTAAATTCCCTGGAGAGAGCCCGGCCCGGCTCCGGCTCGCCCCGACGGCCGGTGGGACGCAGGCTCGGGCAGCGCGGGTGCCGAGGACTCCAACTCTGCTCCAGACACCCTGCACAGCGCCAGCAAAATTCCTGCCTGGATGAACAGCCCCCTGCCCGTTATTTTTATTAAATCACTCTTAACACAGCTGCCATTCATAAAACACCTAAGCCTGTACTTTTCTTCCTGTTGAAAACATATTTAGCTACAATCCCTACAAATGTGTGGATGTTAAAAATACCAAAGCACCCTGCAAGCCCTAACACACAGGGGGTCTAACTTCCACTAAATCAACAAGAGTATCCCGGATTATCGAGCCCAGCCGCTGTGCGGGGCGATGGATGCTTTCACCCCTCTGATGGATCCCGCACGGCCTGGGGAGGCCGCCGAGGCATGACGCACTTCACCTATTTTCCAATTTTGACCCCTCCAGAGCCCTGCGGCTGGCAGGCAGAGGACGCCTGCCCCCCCCGAGACCCCCAGCCTGGGGTGGGGGTCCTGCTGTAGGAGATCATCCCGCACCCGCGGGGAGGTGGCGCCGAGACCTGGGGCAAACCCTGGCTTCCGAGGGGTCCCTGCACGGGGCCACCGGGGAGCGGAGGCAGCGGGGGAGCGTGCTGCCCCCCTCCCCTGCCCTCAGTGTGGGGGCATCCCACCGGGCCGCAAGGGCCTTCGTCCTCCCCCCGCCACGGGC
>NW_009259496.1:887866-889685 GCF_000687185.1 Egretta garzetta | reverse complement strand
AAGCTGTCACAGCTCGCTGCCCCGGCCGAGCGGGGCTCAGCACCACGGAGCCCCCGCACGCCCCTGAACCCCACACCCTGCACCCCACACCCTCACTCTGCACCCCACACCCTGCACCCCGCACTCCTGCATCCCACAACTTCACCCTGCACCCCACACTGTGCATCCTGCATCCCGCACCCTGCACCCCACACCCTGCATCCCATGCCCTCACCCTGCACCGTGCATCCCTCACCCCGCACCCCTGCATCCTGCATCCCGCACCCTGCACCCTATACCCTGCACCCCACACTCCTGCACCCCATACCCTCACCCTGCACCCCGCACTCCTGCACCCCACACCGTGCATCCCTCACCCTGCACCCTGCACCCCTGCACCCCATACCCTACACCCTGCACCTCACACCCCACACCCTCACCCTGCACCCCACACTCCTGCATCCCACACTGTGCATCCCTCACCCCACACTCTTCACCCCTGCACCCCACACTCCTGCATCCCACACTGTGCATCCCTCACCCCACACTCTTCACCCCTGCACCCTGCACCCCATACCCTACACCCTGCACCCCACACCCTGCATCCCGCACCCTGCACCCTATACCGTGCACCCCACACCCCGCACTCCTGCACCCCACACTCCTGCACCCCGCACCCTGCACCCCACACCCTGCACCCCATACCCTGAATCCCACACCCTGCACGCCGGAGGCAGGGCCAGCAGCGGGGCGATGCAACCCCAATTGCTCCCAGTTACCCCTGCTCACAAATGGGTTTTCCTTACTGGTTTATGATGGGGTGTTCCCGGCCACGGATCGTGTTTGCAGTCAGCAGGGTTCCTGTGAGTGGCTTTCCCAGGGCTCCTTGCCTGCACCCAAGGAAGGAACGCCTCCCCCCCCCCCCGGCCCCCCCCCGCCCCCGCTCCCCTTTGCGGCAGGGTCCCGCGTCCCCTGCGCTGCCGAGCACTTTGCAAATTCTGACGCAGAAACGCGGCGAGGTGAAGGGCGCCCCAGTCGCAAAGGCAGCCGCAGACCTTCAGCTGCAAGGCTCCGGGTAACGCAAAAACGCCCCCGGGACAACTGGTAGGGGAGCTGGGGTCTGGGTGATGAATGAGCTCATATCTACCTAGATTACGTATAATAAACGCGATGCCTATCATTTATATCTATGTAGTTCTAATTGAGTTGGAATCGGAAAATAATGCAACATGAATTCATACGAAAAACAATTTTGTACAGGAAAATGAAAATGGTAGAGCATATTGTTTTATATGAAATATTGAGCTGCAATCGCGTTTGTTCTATGCTTTAAGCCGACTCCGGTAGGAAAAACATATTTGTTCCCTTTGGAGCTTCTTTATAAGTGTATAAAAGCTTTTATTTCAGACGGTCATAAACGGGTGGAATCTCACCAAAATGCCATCACCATTTTTCTCCCTTTTCCCATCAACATTAAAATGTGGTAACAGATACTCAGGAACGCGCACCACCTCAAGCTTGGGCTTTGTGTGCAGTTATTTGGAGCTATTCTCACTCGTTAAGAAAAAATAATTATTAAGACTGCTGAGGATTTCTAAGAATCACTTTTGTGGGGAAAAAAAAAAACCAAACCAGCAAATTTTGCCTGCTCTGCTGCTGCACGCGGGGTTTTGAACCTGCGCCCACGCAGGGGCCCTGCTTTGGATGTGTTCAGCCATGAAGGGTGCTGGGCCACCTTGTCTGGGCTGGGCTCTTGCCCAGAGAGGTTGGACCAGATGATCCTTGAGGTCCTTTCCAACCTGGGATTCTGTGATTCTATGAAGGAGCCAAGAGCCGGCTG
>NW_009259496.1:886516-887049 GCF_000687185.1 Egretta garzetta | reverse complement strand
TGTCCGTGCCCGTGTCGGAAACGCGTTTCGTGGGGAGCCGGAACACAGCTTACTCACAAGGTCCAGCTCTTCAGAAACATGGGCTGATAAAACACAGGTTTTGGATCTCCAGATAGATCTCGCCAGCTCCCAAAATAGTCTGCAAATTAATCCCACAATTATCAATCCCCCCCCCATTTCTTTGATTTAGCACCATCCCCTTCAGGAAAAGATTTCCCCAGGTTAAAGCACTTCGGAAAATACTCCACATATGCACTCACACGTAATTACTTTTTCGTCCCTCCAGTCCCTCCTTCATCCCCCCCGTTCTCCTCACCTCCCCAGGTTAAGTACTTTCCTCTGTCAAACATCCCTTTGAAATCCACCCCATCGGAAACGCCAACGGCTTCTAAGCGAGTACGGAGGGAAGGGCCGGAGGGGGAGCACCGGCGCGGCGCAGGCACGGCAGGTCAGCCAGCGGCCCCGGCCACGCCGACGGCCGGCACAGGGCCCCCCACCCAACCCCACGACCGTCCCCAGACAGACCGCGCCCG
>NW_009259496.1:883450-886467 GCF_000687185.1 Egretta garzetta | reverse complement strand
AGACAGGCGGTTGAGGAAGGGCAAATACAGCAAAAACATCAGTTTTCCATTAAGAAAATGAAGAAAATTCACAGGCATTAGTTTTAAAAACAGTGACTAGCTGCTTTCCCCTTAAAAGTTGGCTCCTCGATCACAAATCCTAAACCATTCTCCTGCTACATCACCTCCTCCCGCTCCCTGCCCGTTGTACGAAGTTTCTCGCTCCTCCTGTAGCTGCCACGACTCACAATTTTGCGAGGAGAGAACACAACCCGTATCGTTTCTGCATGGTGTAAAGACTGAATATAACCAAGAATCCTTTCCACAGGCCCCGTGTAAGAGGAGCAGTGCAGCAACAGCCACAACTGCCATCCCCTCCGCCGAACCCTTCTGGGCTGACTACAGCAGGATGAGGTGCTGAGGGCCAGGGTTTAGTGGTGGGATGGCAGGGGTAGGTTAACGGTTGGACTTGATGATCTTAAAGGGCTTTTCCAACCTAGACAATTCTATGATTCTATGAGAACCTCGCATGAAAACTTTCTGTTTCCAGTTGGAAACCGTCCTTTTCCAAAACCACTTTTTTTTTTTTTGTTTTCTCTCACAGACAGCTTCTTAGTCTCCAGGTTTCCTTACGTTACAGCCAGGCGCCCCAGCCCGGCCCCAGGACAGAGGGAGCGTCCATGCGTGGGACGCTGTCGCTCCCGTTGAGTGACCTCTTCTGGCTCAGGAGCAGCCCCAAGACATCAGGCTACTGCAGTCATCAATTCTGCACCCAAATGTGACCTGCGCTTGGGAAATAAGAGCCCAGCGTGCGAGGTGGCCAGGGAGGAGAGGCAGGGCTGGGCTGATCCGGCATGCGTTCGGCCGTTCAACCTTCGCCTTCTGCCGGACGCCAGGCACGTCTGCGTTTTGGCGAGCAGACGATCACCCCGTGCCTGCGCGTACCTGGATGCCACGCAGGACTTGGGACTTGTGGAGAGATAACCCATGAAAAGTGAGAGAGCAGAAGATTAAAAACACGAGAATGAAGAAATTCGTACTCCCTGGAAGGTCACTTCAGGAAAAAAAAGGCATTTTCCCAGTGGATGGTGTGCTTACCAGCTCTCCATTTCACTGCCTGAGACCGTGGGGTGGAGAGGCAGTGGTCTCGGTGCGTAAAATACATGTTGCAAAGGTTAGAAAAAGTCACCGAGCAATTTTTATTGTCTGTTTTTTTTGTCAAGATGCTGAAAGTTGAAAATTTCCCCCCGTGTTAATAATACAGTATTAGTTACACATGACTGCCTTACTGGAGTCAAACCAACATGACTCCTGCTCGCTCCGACCCGCGTGTCTCTAGCGGCCAGCTATCAGGAGCACAACAGCCTCCACCCTTCGCAATACGGGTCAGCACTCGGCATGACGGGAGCCCTAACGCAGATCAAGCGCTGTTGTGAACTCGGAGCATTTGTGAAAACGTACCTCGGGAATAACTGTTCTGAGGGGAAAACTGGGAAATTGTGGGACTGGGTATTTCCTAAAGCATTCCCATGTGAAAACAAACCGTGTCCGAGCCTTAGGCTGGTCCCTAACACACAGGCACTCCTCCATAAACCACCACTGCGCAGACGGGTCCAGATTATTTATTCTGCGGATTTGGGGGGTTTGCGAGTGAAAATCCACTGCTAAGGCTTTCCAAGAAAACCGGGCGCTGGCAAGAGCAGGGATTTCCCTTCGGGGCACGGTCAGCAGCACTGGTGGCCCCCGGCACGCTCCCGGCGCTGGGTCCCGGCACCTTGTGGGGCCGGGCAGGTAGGCTGCCTCAGCAGCTCCTCCCAGACCATACCTGCCACTCTGGAAACCCAGGGCTGCCAGGGAAGTTCACATCATGTGTTATCATCATCATCATCACCACCATCATCATCATCATCACCGCCATCGTCATCATCATCATCATGGGAACTGAAGAAACTCAGTTTCCCTCCATGCTAGACGCTAAATACCTTCCATCTTCTGTATTGGGCTAGGTTGGGCTTATACCAACCAGCACATCTGAACAGAAAGGCCCAGTAGATTTAACAAAAGAAACTGGAAACATTTCTAGCAGCAGTTAGTTTTAACTTAAGCATTTACAGGCTCTTTAGTAAATACAACAATATTATTTCTATGAGGACCAACAAACTCTGTGGCTAGGAAGAAATTCTTTACCCTGAGGGTGGTGAAACCCTGGCAGGGGTTGCCCCGAGAGGGGGTGGAGGCCCCATCCCTGGGAACATTCCAGGCCAGGTTGGATGGGGCTGTGAGCAACCTGATGTGGTTCAAGGTGTCCCTGCTCCTGCAGGGGGGTTGGGCTGGGTGACCTCTGGGGGTCCCTTCCCACCCAAAACATTCTATGGTTCTATGATTCCCTGAAGATAGAGAAGATCCTGGAAATTCATCTTCCCCACCCTTCCACGCTGCAAAACCAGCGCTCGTGGGGCGCGGGGGGCTGGGGAGAGGCTGAGCACCGGGCGCAGCCCAGCAGGGAGCCTGCGAATCTCCCCCGGCTCTGCACCGGCCGCGCACACACCAAGCAGAGCTCTCCTCTCGGGGTAAAACGCAGGCTGGTGGGCTGAGATACAGGCGGTGTGGCAGGCGAAGCACAAGCTGCGCGAGCAAGCAAAGCGAAAGGAGGAATTCCTTCCCTCCTCCCCGGGGCCGGCAGGCGCTCAGCCACCCCCAGGACCGCAGGGCTCCATCACGCCTAACGCTGAGTGGGGAAGGCAAACGCCACCACCCCAACGCCCCCTTACTCCATCTTCCCCAGCTTTTGTCCCCGTGTTGCCGCTGGGGCTGGGACATCCCCTGGCCAGCGGGGCCGGCTGCGCCGCCGTGCCTCCCCAGCCCCTGGCCCCATGTTCTCAGCACTGCCCAGGTCACAAATCCAAACCACAGCACCACGCCAGCTCCTGTGAAGATAACTAACTCTATCCCACCCAAACCCCGTACAACCGAGGACAAAAGCGGCAAACAGGGTGCCCCCTGCTCTTCGGGAGCACCACTGCCAGACCCGGCCGCTC
>NW_009259496.1:880871-883393 GCF_000687185.1 Egretta garzetta | reverse complement strand
GGATCATCCCACCGTGGTACGGACAGGCAGCCCGGTGCCAGTGCAACACAGACGGGCCCACCTCGAAACAGCGTCTGGGGTCTTACTCTGAACAACTCAGGAGCCCCGCTTTGCCGACCCGGGATTTGGGAGCTTTTAGGGACAAGGGGCAGGAGCTTTGATGCTCAGGAGTCATCTGTTTTCCTTCCTTTCACCATACACCAGCGCTTGCATCCGGTACAACTTTAAAACCACATTTGCCCATCATTAGCCCTGCTATTCCGCATGGGATCCCATAAATTACAGCTGCTGCTGGAAAATTAAGATGTATATAGGGAAATCATTCACAAACCCTGTATCTGTTGCATCTGGAAGTTCTGGAGTGTTGATTAGTTAAATACATAATTATGAGATAGCCTTAAAGGCAAAAACCGTAAGCAGTGACTTTTGCAAGGAGTCTCCTGTTGGTGCTATCAGACAAAATATAAAGTGCTGCAAGTCTAAATAAGAAATTTATCTTAAAGAAAAAAGTTGAAAGACTTGTGCTGAAGATACGACTTCTTCAGAACGCTTCTTCACAAGTTAGATAATAATTAAATACAAATTAGTTACTCCCACAAAGCATGTCATTTAGGCAAAAGCCTGCGCTTGAGGAACATTAGCATCTTGTTCTGCAATTACACAGCTTGGAAGCACGCAGCTCGGTTTCCTTTCTGCGCCATGGCTTCTAGACTCTACGCGTTCGTGCCGATTTCAAAAGAAACCATTCATTTCCACATGTACCATGCCAGTGATGCAAATAACGTGTTGGCACGAGCCAGACCAAGAGGGACTGCAAACTGGAAATGCAGAACGAGCACTGGAAGCGATGCGGGGAGCGCGTGGCGGAACCGGGCCAGACCTGCCCGCTGCCGGGACGGGACGGCACCGACCTGGGCGCAGAGCCCCCCCCAGGGCAGCGGGGCGACCGGCCACCCAGACCTCACCTCCACGCCTACGCGCCCCCTTGGACAGAAACCTGAAGAAGCAACATCAGTTGGTTTTAAAGTCTTTCCTGATTTTTATTTTTTTTTTTAAATAAAAAACCACGCTAGCGAGGCAGGTTTTTCCCTTTTCCCACGCGCGCTTGCAGAGCGGGGTTCAGGGATCAGGTAGCCGAGGTCCACCTCGTGCCTGCCTGCAAAGCAGCACGCCAAGAGTCCCACAGCGTGTGGACGACGCCGTAATGATTAAATGCATCCACAAAAGCACCGGGTTTGCCTTTAGAGGAATTCCTGCATGGCAAAAGTTGGCTTTGCATTGCATCAGGAAAACCCGAGTACTAAGACTATTTGTGTCACGGACACTCCCAAATACTTCAGTTTAAAAATATCAACCTCACCTCAGGGAAATGCGGCATTTTCACCACTATACGTTATTTTAGACAGTACAAAACGCTATCCTAAAATCAACTGGAAAGGTAATTTCCCATTTTTGCTTGTGAATCCCCTCAAAATTCTTTCACTGAGAATTTTATGAAAAGCGCAACGTTCCCGTAAACCATTTCAGTTTCATCAAACTTGCACTTTCCCATGAAAAATTGTTCAAATGATTTCTTTTCTGCCAGCTTCAACTGCTCTGACTTGTTGAAAAAAAGCTGTGGGAATTTCTGGGGGATAATTGTTTTAACCGTTCCGCCTCACAGCTCATTATCATGAGTTCTTTATCTGGAGGAAAATCTCTGCTAACATGAGGAGTCACCGGGAACTCTCAGGTGCTTTGTGCCTTTGAAAAATCAAGCTGTTTGATTGAATTTCTGAATATAGGCTTTTTTTTTTCCCCCTCTGCCTCCCGTACTGGAAGCAGAATTATATTAAATTACATCATATGATAACTTATTGTTTATGCATGATACTGGAAGCGCTGATTGAATATCCAACGTATGACATTTGAAATCACATCTTTATTTCATTCCACTGTAATAAGGGACTATCGCGCCCTGACATATTTATAGCCCTGAACGGAAGCGCCGGTTATGTGCCAGGCAATTCTCTGTTGCCTCACCCCGCGGGCCCCGGGACTCCTCAGACAGAAGCAAGCCGTACGGACTAACGCCAAGCGTGACGCCGCAGCTCTACCGCGCCATCGGCAAACCACAACCCCGTCCACCGAGCCCCGCGGCTGCTCCGGCATCGGCCCCCGCGGCGCTCAGCCTCTGCCCTCCGTCGCCCCACCAGCACCCGGGCAAGCGGCGGCCACTTGCTCCGGCCTCCCAAAACACCCCTCTGCCCTGCGCACACCCCCCGGCTGCAGCAGAGCAAATCACTCGGCTTGCTCCAGAGGAGCCTTGTTCCTCCACTGCATCAAAAGCCCTAAAAAGGGGACATCAGCGGGAGATCCTTGCCGAAAAATGAAAATCACCGCAAAAAGCTTACTCGTTTGAATCGGAGAGTCACAAACCAGAAGTAGGTCCCTGTCTCTATCTTGTTTTTCTTTCAGGGAAAAGTGATTATTTCAGTTTTTTCAAACCAGCAGCTTTTTAAGACATGTTTGGTTATAAATTT
>NW_009259496.1:874803-880832 GCF_000687185.1 Egretta garzetta | reverse complement strand
TAAGCGCTACAGGGTCCCCAGCAGAACATTTTGATATCTTTCTGCGTTTTTTCCATCAGTTTGTTGATTCGCAGGAGCTTCGGGCAGTTTTTGCCCCCATTTGGGCTAACAGCGTCGTTGGAACGCAGAAAACTGCGGTGGGACCGGCAGCGCGTTCCCTGCCTGGGTGCTAAAGACATTCCTGGCTTACGGGGCGGGCAGAACCGCACCGGAGGCGCTCGCGGTGGCACTGAGAGAGAAGACAAGATGGGCAATGCCGGCATCCCCAGAGCCGGTCAGGCAAACGCTTCCATGGGGAAAGACACTCCTGCAGCGCTTGACACGCAAGTGGATGTGAAGAACCTGATGAAGTGCTAGATTAGGGCTTTTAAAATAATTGTGATAAACGACAGCATCTGCATGCACTAATTTCCCTCAAGATGCGTTAGATTAATTTTATGAAATCAATGTCCAGAATAGCAAACATTAGCCATTCGCGTGACCAAAGCCGTTCGCTTTGAATCCGTCTGAGCTCTCGCAGCTTTGCACGTGCTTTCAAGCATCCTGAACCCAGGGAACGACTCAGGTTTAGGGGGGACGCACGGAGGCCGGGGACCAGCCCAAGGCTGGCCTTCAGACCAGGCGCTGGGGAAGTTCACGTTAGGTGGGCAAACCAGTACCTTGGGCAGTTCAGTGTCCAGCGGAGCCGAGCTGAGCGTCTAGCCAGGACACCCACATTTCAGGGCCTGGCACTCACATTCCATAGTATTATTCATGTATGCACACAGCCCAGGCGCTGCCACGCTGCTCACGCCAAAAGGTGGAGGATCCTTTAACCGCGTTGGCTGAATCCTGCAAGCGACCTGCAGCTGAGGACAGGCAGTTCTCAGAGCTAAACGGGGCCCGACCCGGGCTTTTCAACACCCTGTGAATTACTTATTCCCACACACGACACAGCTGAAGGGGAAGGTTCACTATCAGTTCACTTTCCTTTTGACAGACTGCAGGGAACAGAAGGTGATTTTTACTGTCCAGAGACGTGTGAAGCGCTGCGATCCCCTGCTCCTCCTCCTTCTCAAGATCTGGGACTAAATCTCCAATGCCACCAAGTTGACATGGGGGTTTGAATACACACCATCTTCTCATCTGGTTCAACGAGCTTCATCACAAGTAACGAGATGTCTGTGAGATACGAGCATCTGGAGGAAGAAAGCTGAGCTGAAACTCAGCCCAGAGGAAATGGAAGTTGGAAGAAATATGGTAACACTTAGCGGAGCAAGCCAAGACCATGACTCTCTCCTCTGCTGAGGGAATCCACACTCCCGCTGCCAAAACCTGGTTACTGCCGGCAGCCTACTCCGCTGGTTGGGCCGGACTGTCAAGGAACAAAGAGACGATCCACGTGTTGGCCCCATCCCCTCCAGACCTACCAACCCCGGCAGCTCATGCGACACCTACGGGATGAACTCCAGCCAGCCCTTCTACCTGAACATCAAACCCACCAGACCTCTGCTGAACGGCAAGCACGAGGGAAGCGGAGCGGGTTTTGTAACGGCATCACAGAGGTGGCCGAGGCCTCTTCTGCTGTCCTGCTTCTGGACCCCACCAGGTCCTTTCAGATCCCCCCAAGTAAGGCGGCGTTTTAATGCAGCGAGACCCCAGGACTCGGGCAAGGAAGGGGGTGCAGAGCAGCCACAGTCAGGGCTTCCCGTTAGGCCCACGGAGAAAACAGAGAGCCTTGAGCAAGAGCTAAAAAAGGGGTTTCTAAGAAGAATGTTACTCTTTGAAGTGCCCCTGTACCTGTGTATATTGGCACTCAGGTTAAAACCGGAGTTACCAGGAGCTCACCCGCGCGGTCCGAACCGCTGCCGGCTCTGCGGCTCGGTGACCATTACGTTATGCCCTGCAGCAAGCTTCTTTACCACCATTTTCACATAACACTTCAAGAACCAAGGACATAGAAAACTTAGAGGAAAGGTTTTACAAGAAAAGGTGCATTCACACACCAAGATAAAAGTCTTAACTGAGTACTGCAGACATACCCACACCTGGAAAGGGGTCCACGTTCCACCCATCCGGCGTTGAAGGTGTTTTGGCCATGGCCACCTCTTGAGTTGCTGAAGGCTTCCCAGCTGGACGCTTTGTTCTGAGAAAGAAAACATGCAAGGCACCAGGGTCACTTCATCTGCACCCAAATTGGCACCACCGAGACAGACCCAACAGGACACACCTTACTTTCAAAACACTTGGCTTTTCCTGCTCGTTCTGTGTATTTTGTCAGGAACCTCAAGATGAAGCAGACTTCTTGCTCAGGCAGAACTCAGAACGGATGCAGCCCAGAGCCACAGCATTCAAAAAATAATGCCTAATTGCAATTATCAGTGTCTGATTATCAACTCGTGTTACGTACTGGGGAGTTTGGGGGGTTTGGGGCTGGATTTAGCCAAGAACACACTGGCAAGGTGACACAGTGACACAGGGACCTGCCCAGCCCCACTGAACACATTTGGTTTGGAGTCCTGCCCAGAGGTGGCTGGGCAGGTCACTGGGATGAGCCATCGGCTGGGAGCAGCAAGAGCGTGCTGCAGCAAGCTGCTGGGACAGGACCCACCGAGGGCCAGACGTCCCAACAAGCGGATCATTTCACAGGAGAAGAGGCTGGTGTGCTGCATAAAGCACCAACATGGCATCTGCCAGCCCCCGTTTGCTCCACGGCTGGCAGCGCTGCGACTGATAGGAAGGCGAGTTTGCTTTTCTTCTGCTAGCTTGGGCGTGAGAGGAGCTGCAGGGGAGAGAAATCCCCTAACAAAACTGCACGGGCAGCACGCACTGACCAGGGGGATAGGTGGAAGATGCAGAGAGCTCGTGGGGAGCAGGGAAAGCTGCAGCCTGTGGACTTAATCTTCAGCTTTGGGGATGCCTGCGAGTTTTCTAATGAAACATGTACTTTGCTGAAGCATCTAGGACTGGGGTTGCGAGTGGATTAGGACAGGAGCTGCAGAGACGGGATTTGGAGTGTCCTGACCAGAGACAGAGGGATGCAGGTTTTGCAGGAGCAGCAGCCCGAGTGCATCGCAACAGCCCCTGCCTGTCTGGTTTTTAGCCTGACCTTGGCAGGTCGCAGCAGCAGAGGCCACGAGCTGCGCTGCAGGAGGCGCGCGAGGCCGCTGCAGAGGCTCCGGTATCGGGTGGCCCTTTACAGCCCCAGCTCCCCACATCGAGTCACCTTTAGACATCTGCTCACGGCCCAGAGGGAAAACACAGAGAGAGAGAAGCTTGTTCTACCTTAAGAGGCAGGGCCAAACACAACAGAGCAAGGGGGTTTGAAATGTTACCTATTATTTATCCACCGACTGCTTTCCAGGGAGTACCCCTAACGCAATTTTTGAACGCTGGGAGCAGCAATACTGCATCGGAGAGTTTTCCTGCTTGGTCCAGGCAAGGAACAACTCTCCCTTCTCCGACGTAATGACAACGCCAACCCCAGCAGCATCCCTCTGACAGCCTTGGACGCACCAGCACTCAGTGCTGGAGCCGGGCAGGCGTTGCTGGGAACCTGGGAAGACCTTCCCCACCCCGTCATCGGTACCAAGGCACAGGGCCAGTTCCGCACCTACCGTCGGAGCGCTCCTGCTGCCACGGAGCCGGCGCAGCACAGGGCGGTGAGCAGGGGATGCCGGGCGAGCAGGCAGTCGCCCTTCGGAGGAGCGCGCCGGGATGAAGCTGTCAGCCTCGCGGGGGTCTGTTCAAACCAGAGGCGCAGCCTGCGAAACAAAAGGCGACAGGCAGGCTGGAGGGGATCAGCGCAGAGAGCTGCTCTTCACGGCTACGTGTGCAGATACGGGGACAAAACGAAAGTTATTCCCCACCCCGCCCTCACCAGAGGTCCTGCAGCAGCAGCCAGGTCTTGGATAATCCATCTAAATGTGGATTTGCCCTGGCAGTTGCAGAGCTGAATTAGAAAAAAACCACCAGACGATCTGTCAGAGCGCCTAACAGACACACGTACTTCTCTGTAATTTAGGTGAATTAATTTAAAACAACACAAACGTGCAAAATCGCACAAGTTAGCCTTTTAACCAGATACACACAATTTCCTCTCCTTTCCACGACTCCGAATGGAGAGGAAATTTCCGGGATGAAATGTAGCTGCTACGGCGTGGCTAAAGGGAAATACCATGGCAAGAGCCAGGGCGATTCACCGCGCGTTCGCCGGCAGCAGTTCTGGCTCTCACGGTGCTCTAGTTTTGAGGACTTCCAGAGATCTCCCTGCCTCTCCCCCTGTTTGCACCCCTGCGCGGCACGCGGGCCCTGCAGAAAGCATCTCTGCCGCCTCCCCCTCCGAACCAGGCCCCGTGTCTGTCGGAACAGCAGTGTCAGCTCCTCCTGTGCGCCGCGGACACCGGCAGCATTCAACGGGAAACCCAACACTGTCCAGGTGTGGAAGGAGGTCGGCGATGCCATCGGCTTGGTGGCCGCGCGCGCCCTCCCCTCCGTTCCGCTCCCACTCGCGGCAAGAGCTCGGCACACATTTACGAGCACCCGGGTTTTGTCTCTGCACTGTTTTCAATTAGAGGCTTTCTTGCGTGTGACGCACTGAGGGAAAAACAACACTTAGAGCTAGAACTAAGGTACTCCCGGAGACAAATATGATTAATGGGATAATCTTGTAGATTACAATAGTTAGAGGCAGTTCCTGCCATTTCCCACTCTCCAAGGACCGGCTCTACTCACATCCAACACAGACAGCTGCAGATTCCTCAGCACCATTAGTATCCGATGTAGGACTACGTTCGACATTTTAGAACTCCTGTAATGAGCATCTTCTATAATTGTGTATTGTCCAGACTGGGTTTTACAAATTTAATCTTAAATAGCGTAATTTCTTGATTGAGGGACTTTTGGTGGAGCTTGTTGTGTACACGCTTGCCTTTGCATAAATACATGCACGCACTCTCCCCCCCCCTGCCCCCCGCCCTCACATCCATCGCGAATAATATCCTGAAGTTAATCACGTCCTAATTAAACAATGATCGAGTCTTGTTAAATAACCCCACCGTCACTGAGAAGAGGAGTACTTGGCGGGTAACAGAACGGATGGCTCCCGACTTCCATCTGCATTTCCGTGCAAGCAGAGGGCTGCAAACACGCGGCAGGAGGCACCTCCTGAACTTCAGGGCAAGTTTCTTGAGCTGTGCAAGTGGACACCACGGCAAGGATTAATTGCGACAGCTTCTGTTGCATTCAAAGTCACGTTTCTACTAAATTAAATATGGCCAAAACCCCTCTGCTGCTGAATTCAGGCTGTTTTTGTCCGGCCCTCCGCATTCCGCAGCATTCTGAGAACTAACGACAAAAGACGGAACACGTTTTATCAGGGAAAGACCATTTTGGCAAGTAGCTGGCAGACCCCCAATTTCAGATTCTGGCATAAGAATACAAGATTAATATCTCCAGTGAGGCGACCAGCAAGAAAAATTCTCCCCGCAAACATCACACACCGATTATCGGCGCCGGGCTTCAGCCAGCAGCGCGGTGGAAGGAGCGAAGCAGCACACTTGTTTCGGAGGTTTGCTCTGCTGCTGGAGCCGTTGCAAGCCGAGCATCGCCCGCGTGCAGGCCCGTTTTACGGGACGGGGACGGGTCCGGGGCTCTGCTTTTTTTTTTTTAAAGCGTTCACATCCAAGCACCGGAGGTGGTGGGGAAAGCAAACAACGAACTAGCGCAAAACGCGACACGGGAAGGGACGAATTGTGCTGCAAACCCCCCGCTTGCAAGCTTCGGGAGGTGCAAGACTCAGATGACTCGCCCGCGTGCAGGCCCGTTTTACGGGACGGGGACGGGTCCGGGGCTCTGCTTTTTTTTTTTTAAAGCGTTCACATCCAAGCACCGGAGGTGGTGGGGAAAGCAAACAACGAACTAGCGCAAAACGCGACACGGGAAGGGACGAATTGTGCTGCAAACCCCCCGCTTGCAAGCTTCGGGAGGTGCAAGACTCAGATGACGTGCCTTAAGGTGACATAACTGACTGGACCTCAGCTAATCCCCAA
>NW_009259496.1:873499-873820 GCF_000687185.1 Egretta garzetta | reverse complement strand
CGTGTCACCGGTGGGTAGCCGAGAGCAGCGCCGCGGGGCGTTAGCCGTGCCCTCGCCAGCTGGGGCTCAGCAGCAAGAACCCCGCGTTTCCGTGAAAAGTGAAAAAAGTTCAAAATCCTGCCACTATTCAAGGGCAATGAGGGAGAGGTCGCCGTGACATCAGTCCGGATGCAAAAAAAAAAAACCAAACCTCAAACAACTGGAATTTGAAGATTATTTGGGGTTGGACGGGATGACCCCCGGAGGTCCCTTCCGACCCTGCCAGTCCGTGACCAGCAAGCGATAAGCACGAGGCAGGAGTACGGTTAATGACCGTCAACA
>NW_009259496.1:873138-873402 GCF_000687185.1 Egretta garzetta | reverse complement strand
CCTTTCAGACCATCGAGCCCAACCTTTAACCTACCCCTGCCATCCCACCACTGAACCCTGGCCCTAAGCACCTCATCTCTCCTTCTTTTAAATCCCCCCAGGGATGAGGACCCTAGTCCATACTCGGGAAGGTGACTGAGGTTTCTATTTCTTCTACCCTGCCCGGCTCTCTGATAAAGACTGGCATCCTGACATCAATAAGTCACGTTACGGACTTTTTAAGAAACAGCCCCGCAGTATCAGGAGCAGACTCACGGCCTCCTG
>NW_009259496.1:850776-873096 GCF_000687185.1 Egretta garzetta | reverse complement strand
GATGGCAGCCGGGTACGGGCGAGCAGCACAAGAACCTAAGGGCAAAGGATAAAGCACAGAGTGATCCGGACCGCTCGCTAACCGACTGTTGCAGCAAAAGGCTTCTTTATACAGCCAGCCTGGATCCAGCTTCCTCCCGGCGTGGTTCTGCATGTGCGTGCTTATTTTTGAACGAAAACCTTGCACACGTTGTTTGATTTCAGGCACAACGCATGCTGAGCCTTCAGCTCGGCGGTGAGGAAGAGCAGGGGAGCAGCAGCGCATCCACGGTGTCCTTTGCACAACATACATCTCCTGTTCACCGCTAAAGAAGAAACCCAATTCCATCATTCAGCGTTTTCACGGGGACTTTACGGGAGAGTCAGTATCAAGACAACCGTTCTGTCATTAAAGGCTACAGGAAAAAAGAAATTACACATCCTTGTACATTCTAAACCAGCCCCGCAGCGTGCCGGCATCAGGCAGGGGAACGCTCCCCTGAACTTTGTAAGAAATACTGGGTTTGAGACTTGCGCGTAGAGCAAGTCGCTTCATTTTCAGCGCATGCAAAAATGCATGGCGTGAAGGAAGACACGTTAGTAAGAACCACCCGAGGAGAAAAGAAAGGCCCTTCAAAGTTTCAGCCGCAGGAAAAGACGTATTTGGTGTCCTAGAGCCAAATCTTTAAGAAACCTAGAAGTAAAGATGCAGAGAACGCGCTTGAGTTCATGCCAGAGTAGGCTAGGAATTGCAGTCAGGGGTAAATACTCACGTTCCCCAAGGCAAGTGAATGTTGCGCTATGCGAGGTGCTGATGTTCAAGTCAGTACCTAGGTATCGGATTAGCACATCTCAAAAACACTCTTCTAAATCCAGTTAAAAGAAAAAAAAACCCTAACTTTTCCAAGTTTTTGCTGCAGGTCAAGCTGTTAACCCTTTGGACACTGAGAGTCGTCTCTCATTTTATTACTCCTGATATTCCCTGCACGTACAAAGTATTTTGAATACGACACCTAAAAAGGCACCACATCCACAAAATGGCGTGCAGGTTCCACCGGGGCGCTTCCCCTCTGCAGGATTAGCCAGCCCAGGACACCAAGTCTCGCCTGCAGCAGGCGTTGGGAGAGCGGCCCCGGGTGCCTCACCCACCGATTCCACCACCCAGCCGTCCCATGGCTCCCAGCGCTGCAAAGCCGACCTAAGGAAAAGGACTCTGCGCGTTTCTGCTTCTTTAGTGCCTCTGACTGTGCTCTCGATTTCCTTCTCACCCCGTTTTAAGAGGAAGCGTCATGTTAGGTCTCCTGGTGCCTACAAAACGTTGCAAGCATCTTCAGCCAACCGAGAAGATGACAGGAGGAGGGAACACGCTGTTCTGAAGGAATCGGGCAGATGAAGGATGTGCCTCCTTGGCCACAAGCACTTTTTCAGGCTTTAGCTTCCAACCGTTACTGCTTCTTACGCTTCCTCCATTAATTGAGAAGCCAAATGACATTTAGAGGTTAGTCTTCTACTACCTCAAACTCTTATCAGAAATAAAAACCATTGAGGACTATAAACATGAAAATAAACAACTTCCCTGGTGCTGTAGCTGCTCTCTCTAGCCGTCCTTAGATCAAGACCCACAGCTCTCTGGTAGTAACGTGCTTATTAATCTCAACGCACAAGTAACGTACAGGACGAAGGCGAGACAGGCTGACATCAAAGGCTCCCGGTGCCCAGTATCTGCTAGCAAGCCAAGCGCCCCTTCCCAGTCATCTCAGTGCCCCCGCGCGGGAACGTCGTACACGGCGATACTCTAATTAAGGTACGGCACCGTGGATTCAGTCTGTTACACAGTCCCCAGCCCAGTACGCTCAGTCCCGGGGAGCCCCACGACTACAGAGCCTTTGGGCATTGAAAGACACCAAGCCAACCTCACGACCAGCTCGTCAACCCTGAAGGAAGCAAGAGAAGGTTCCAGTTAAAACCGTTCTTTAAGCTACCAGCTGAACTAGGACATCTGCCGTAAACACGTGCGCACCCACCGACTCTCATCGACCCCTCAGTACGTCGCTGAAAGCTGAACGGATCAACCTCTGCCAGAAACAAAGCAGCGAGGGCTGGGCTGGCTGGAGGGGGACAGGGCTGCTCTCAAACCTGGGTTGGACCTCGCTTATGCATGGAAGCACAAGAGCAGTTTTGCGCCCGCATGCCACTTGGCAGGATTTTACCCGCCTATCCCAAACGCACGTCAGCTTCAGGATGCACAAGAAGCAACAAACTCTGCAGGGAGCTGATTTAACCCAACGACAGCGAACATCCATCTGCAGCCTGGACTAGCAACAAGTTTCAGTTCCCAGAGCCTCTGCGAAGACAAGCGGCATTACGGTTCCCTTCTGGGACTCCGATCGGTCGCGGATGAGGTCAGCTTCTCCCTGCGCCCTTTCCCGTTAAGGACAACGCTCAAAGCCATCCGGCCAAGCCGGCGCATCCCAAGCGCTCGCCCTGCCAGCCCCACGCGCACCCGGGAAGGCCGCGGCAGGGTACGCCCCTGCCGGGACAGTATTGCAGCACAGCCTCAGGTTTGCAGCTCCCTGGGGGCTATCCTACCCCCTCCTCCATGAAGTGCAACATGTGACAGTTACCTCTCAACATTTATTGAGATCTATGTACACGGTATCGTTACGGAAGGTATGCATCATGCGCCCGAGGAAATCACAGAAGAGTCTCACAAACCATACAAACGGGACTGATCTTGTACAAAGAGGAGAATCGCCAGGTTATCAAATCGCTCAGGTATAAATATCATGAGGTAAGCAATACTAAGATGAGGCACTTAAACAATAACCCCAAAGGTAATTAGTGTACAAAATTATAAACAAGAACAGTTATTCATATTGCCCTCAGTTCTATTTAAAAGTGATTCACATTCTATATACAGTGTTACATGCCTTACACCCCCGCTGAAGCAAAACATGAAAGAACCCAAGTCATCGTCGCATGCCGCCGACTGCAATACAGGTAGAGGAGCATTCCCCAGTATGGAGCCATACAGCAAAAAAAACCCAAACCAAACGCCTCTCAGAACAGTTTTCTAGACAATCCCCCGTTTTCTGTTTGGAGAAAATATCTACGCTAACAGAAAGTTAACTTGGTATTAACATACAAATCTGCCAAGCCAGAAGAGAACCACCCGACTGAGTTCAAGGAAGGAATGCCAATTAGACAGGATTTAAGCCTTAGTGGGATTTATGGTAATTAGAAATGTAACAAATTTAACTTTACAAAGAAATTAATTATGCCAATTAAAACACTTAGCAAGTTTTACTGGGAATTTATACAGTATTAGACGTATATGGTGCTGATCAATGCCCGATTTATTAAAATTACTCAGGGCACACTTCCAAGACAATTTACCAAAGTAGTACAGGAATTCCAATTAAGATGTAAAATTAGTATTTGCAATAAGGATTTCCTTATCAAGATCCAGAGAGGAAAAACACCCAGTAAAAGAAGTAAGGAATTTACGTTCAGGTGGGGTACACAAGCATCTAAATCCCCTTAACCGCACAGCTTGCTAGAGTCTGCCTGGGAACCCAGGTCACTGTTTTCTAATAATATTAAAAAAAAAAAAAAAAAACACACAACACCACCTTCAAAAGACTCAAGAATTCTCAGTGCCAAACAGCTCGCATCAGTGTGCTGTTTGCAACAGATCTTCAAGTTAATGGAATGGTAACTTCAAATATGCTTCCTCCTCCTCTGCTTTTGAGGTGGGAGGGAGGGAAATGGCAATTTCCCAAACAGGTGAAGTTATTCCTATCTGAGAAGCATCTGTATCTCGTGGGAACAGCGATCCTAACTCCCCTCGGCCTTATAACGAAGGAGCTCGGGTTGTATTTTCAGATGGCCTCCGAGGGCCGTCTGTCTCCCTGACCTCTCTGAGCAAATGCCAGCTGCGTTCTGTCTTCTGTTCCTAAAGATAAGCCAGTTGAGTTTTGAAGTTTAAATGGAGTAAAGGAAGAGCCACAATTACTAGAATAACAAAATTAAACTTGGCAAAAGTAATGAATTTTATTTACAAATACATGTACGAGGATTACAACAGAAACACACTAGGGAAACTCCATCTCAACAAAAGCAATGATTTATTGGTAATGGCATTAAATGAAACAGATTGACAGTCTCTGGTTATGGTCAAGCAATTATCCAGGAGGTGTAGATAAAAGTGAAGATCTCTTTGATTGCAATAAGGCCTTCCAGTGTCTTCTGCGTCCTAGTGGCTCTCTCCTTTTTTGCCAACTACCTGGTAAGAAAAAAAAAACAAACCAGAAATAACGTTTAACCAAAGAAGTCCTGCCAAGTATTTTTTAAACTAAGTCTCAAAATAAACAAGTGCAACCGAATTTTCAACTAAGTTAATGCATTTAAGCATGCATTACTGTAGCACTTGCAGAAGCTGTGAATCCCTCTGAAGGGTTAAGAGGGATGCAAGACACACAGGAATCCTTGTCTTTAGTACTCATACAGAGAGCAAAGCACCAGTCTCGTTTTGAGAAGAGTTAGAAGATGGTAACTGCAACAGAACAGACCACACTTAAAAATGTGTTATATACTGAGCACTCAACCTTAATATACTGTATAAAAATATTATAGTGGGAAGAGAGCCACTGGGTGCTCAAATATAGGTTTGTTCATTTCCCTTGGCATCCTGGCCACGTGCCTCGCTGAGAACGTTTACCTTATAATGCGGCCCAAACTATAAAGAAATCTGGAAGTCACCTGATTTTCAGTTATTCCTTGTCAAAACATTATTCCTTACCAAGTCTCCTTCCAATCTCCAATTCTGCAAACTCCACCTGGAATCAGAGGCAGCTTAGTGCTTCCCTTTTCTGAAAAGATCACCACTGCCACCAGACTTTGGCGAGTCGATTTGCCAGCCAGCAGCAAGTGCAACTCCAGCACTCTATATACCGCTATGCAGGTTTAAAGTTAGCGTGGTTCACTGCAGAAGGGTATCCAGTCCCCTTCATTAAGACAACTGAACACAAAATCCTGAGAGCAGAAAACGATGCCATTTTAGTCATTTTTCTGAAAGGGTTCAGACATAATTCTAGTGCTCTTGCAGACCCTTGAAAAAAAATACCCATTTAAAAGCCAAACCAAAATAAAAAAAAGTAAGTCTTGAAGTTGCAGACTTCAAACTGCAGGAGGGACCTTGGGCAAGGCACCGATTCCCAATTCATTTCCATCTATTCCATCTAACGGGAGGAGAGCAGCAATTACGGCTTGGACAAGGTGTCGTCAGAATTCACATAAACACAGATTTGAAGATTACACTAATGGAGCATAGAATTTCCCATTACTGTTCGTAATAATGCTGAAAATGAAGGAGTAAAACCTTTCTTGTATTCTAACCAGTTGACTGGTGCAACAAATACGGTAATTACCTCTGGAGTTACATGACAATATACCACACAAGATTCCTACAGTCATTAGTGAAATACAGAACTCGGGGGAAAACCAAAACAAATTAAAAACCCAAACCCCAGAATACCCACAGCCCTGAACTAGGGAAGCCTCGAGGACCCACTGTATTCTCCCTGATCCTTCCCCTTTTTTCATTTCTTGTCAAACCTCAAGAGGAGAATTTTTCACTCTCCAGCTGCTTTTGGGCAGCTGAGTCAGCACCTTCACAAAGTACTTTTAAATAGTATTTTCACCTCCAAGGAACCCTTGACCAGAACTTTTCACCAAGCTGTAAATTCAACCTAATGCTTAAGCTCAGGAAAATTCCAATCTGACAACATGAGGAAAGAAGGAGGAAAAAAAAAATCAGAAGCCCAATCATTTGGATTAAGATCCAATTAATCAAGTTAAAAAAAATACAGTTAAACTTGTCAAGAAGCAATATTTATTCTTGGTGTGTTTCCAAAGCAAACTGTGTTCACACACAGATCAAGCAAAAAAAAAAAAAAGGAAAAAGAAAAAACACAGTTAAAATATTAAAGATTAGGTGTTAGCAAGTGTGGAACATCAATGAAAAATATCGCTATACCAGTCTGAGGCAGAAATGGACAACTCGCCCATATGTATTATCTGTGAAAAGCAATCACACTGCTGTGGATCCTTTGTCATCACAGGTCAAAGACACCCATTTTCTGCCCATCCCACTCCACCTTCCCAAAAGGAAACGGGCTCTTTAAACTGAAACCAAACAATTGTCTTTATCCTTTTCTCAGAAGCAGATCCATTCTCCTTCCCTTTACAGAAACAGCTGCCATCTAGTGCATTCTAGGGTGGTGGTTACAGCCTGGAATTCCCCCACAAAAGAGACAGGTTTTTCTTCAGTCGGTCGGCTTTTTCCCAAGCATCAGTCCAGAGCCCGAGAGTGACAAAACCACAACCAACTCCATGGTTCATTACCAGGAGCAGGAGAGGACACACTTCATTACCAAACCTTCTGGAGCAGTGTCGGTTTTGTTTGTTTGAAATATCTATAAAGAGGCCAAGCAAGCACAGTTCGCAGGATGCTGCTAGAGAACCCTAATCAGGCCACGTATGTACAAATCCTCACCTTGTCTTCCCCGAGCAGGTGCTCAGTGCCACCACAGGGACAACACAGAGCAGCGCTTTGCAGCACCTTCCGGCTTGCCTACTACTTACTGAAGGGTCACAACAAAGAACAATGCTAAGCTCCACTAAAATACTAAAAAAGGTCAGGTCTTAGTAGAGCATCTCACCAGCCATGTCTCAAAGAGCTTTACAAAATTCAATAGAGGCTGGAAAATTAGCTACAGAAAATAATTTGTAGAAGTACTGTATGGTATGCCTTTGAAATGTCAAGTTCAGGCTAACAGTGGGACAGAAATTTGTAAGACTGAAAGGTAAAGAGCAGTGTTTAAGGTAGGATTTGGAGCTGGGAGTGGAGGGGAAAGATGAGTTGATGAGTCAGAAGGTAGAGAAGGCTTTTCCTGATGGTAGAAGGTGCAGAGAAGGCGGCTCTTGCATCAGTGCTGAGATTGTGGAAAGGGTGAAAGAGGTGCTAGATGAGCAGAGGGAGCAAGGAAGGGAGTAGTGCAAGACCACTTCAATCTTATTATTACTTTTTAATTTCTTCTGCCTTTTTAGTTCTTTAGAAATGGGAAGTTAAGCTGAAAAACAAACAAACAAAATGTTACAAGAAAAAAAAAGCAGCAGCACGTAGCGCAAATAAGCAGTTCTGAGTAGAAAGCAAGCTTTCATTCGAGATGGGACAAAAAATATCCCATAACCTGTTGCTATTCAACTGTGCCCCAGACTCAAAACGGAGCAGCAGTATGCTTTATACATTAATACCAGAAATAAACAAGAACTATAGTGGACATCAACGGTTGCATGCTCTTCCAAAACCAAAAGCACGGTTACAAGTTCACCACAAGACTCACAGGAACCTACCTAGCACTAAGCTCACAATCAATAATAAAAAACCTCACACAACTTGCACCTCTATGCTTTCAGCTGCCTGCTCAACCACGCGGGTCCAGCTGAGCACCTCTGAGCATCAGAAGCAAATCTCAGATGCAATCTACGACAACTCAAACGCAGTCTGCTACAGAAGTTCACGTGATCAGTTATGCCTTAAGTCAGACCCCTGAAGTCAGAGCCCCTGCGGCCAAGAAACAGCAGCAAACACGCTTCTAGCGTTAAGGGTATTTTTTAAAACAAGCAAACGTGCCTTTAACCACAGTGTTTCCAAAAGCATTTCAGAACATCTTACATATGTACAGGAAGGGAATATTCACCCTCTGCTGTTGAGGGCCTCTTCATTTAAACGGGGTACAGAATAGGACTCTTCCCCACTACTCTGCACTTAACTCACTATACACTGCAGTCAGTTCCAAGGAGAAATTTTCCCTTGGTGTCCTCCTTTTCCATCACTCCAAAGACTTTCCTTCTCCCCAGAGGATAAAAAAATCAGGTTGTGCACCAAGTCCAAAAGCAGCTTTTATAACTTTACTCATTCAATCTCACTCAATCCAGCAACACCAACTACATGCAAGAGAATGCAAGAAGCCTTTTGCAGTGAGACTGATCAATCACTGGAACACCACCTCCGCAGGGACACGGCCAAGTCCCCATCGCTGGAGGTGTGAGCTGCGGTTGGACAGGGTGCTCGATAGGCTCATCTCAGCTCCCTTTCCCACCAAAGGTTGGATCAGGTCATCTTTTAAGGTCCCTTCCAACCTGGGCTGTTCTGTGATTCTACTTACGTCCAAAGTAACTTGAGGCAAAGTCACTAGTGAAGGACTGACTTGGCTACACCTGATGAGTCTGTTATTTTTCAGAGTAGATGAATTTCAGCTTTCCATCTGACAGCTTAAGTACTGAGAGCCACACCTCATTTATAGTGAACACACGAACTGACTCCCTGATCAAGAAGGGTCAATTCTTCGTACAGCCCCGCTGGTGTTAGCAGAGCGCCACACGAGCAAACGTGAGCTTTCCTCAACTCTCTGAAGGACTCGGGACCTGCAGTTACGCACCTTAACAGTCAACTGCTGAGTGGTGAAGCTGCTATAACTAAAAGCACATGTTCATACCCCACCCCAACGGGGAGGCAAAATACCTTATCCCAATCCTTAGTAGAAACCGTTCAAACCAAGGTGGTTTTTTTATTTTTTTACTCTGAAGCTGAACGTGCATACAATGAACTGAACAGTGATGTGATCAATCATAAAATCATGACTGGAATCACATTCATGTCCACTTCTTAATTCAAGCCGCCCAAAAAAGATATTTTACAGATTCTGACAAGCACTGCTCAAACTCCGGGGGATGGGGGCGGGGGGGGACAACAACAAAAAAACCCCACATTCGCCCATCTTATTAATCATATTGCAATACTATTTCTATCATAATTAGAAGAGAAATATGAACAGTAGAGACAGATTGAGATGAGGGAGTAAGACAGATGAAAGCACTGAGTAGTAGTGTGGGTAACTGCTCAAGGAGATGAAAAGAAAATTAAGGCTTCCCAGTTAATCTACAATCCTAAATATAATTAATGCCCAATGCTATATTAAGGTTTCATAACTGACAGGATCACTGGAAGAGAGGAAACAAAAGTTAAAATTCCTAAGAGCACTGCAACTCTGCCAGACTACACATCCCATTTGTTATGATGAAATATTTTAACAGCCTAATATTAAAACTGCATGTTCAGGAAGCAAAATAGGAGTACTATGTATCGTGTCGATGAGTCTCCAAATTGGGACAGGAGTAGCCACTTCATAACCTAGTGACGCCCACTCCTCTATTTTGGGCTGTACTGAGCAGTTCCTTCACAGCCCAACGTCACCAGCACAACGCTAACGCCGTGGGACTGGCTGGTGTACACACAGCCTTGCAGGTTTGCGCCCCCTCCCCTTCCATTTAAAGGGAGGTCACAGGACACAAAGGCACACTCCTTGACGGTGCCAGGACATTCACCTGCAAGCTTGAAGGAAACCAAAACTGTTAAGCGGCATAGCATTGACCAGGCCGTAAAGCAGCTTCCACACATCGATGCTGCATCGAGATCAGAGAGGTCTGGAAATCCGCTCCCACTACAGGAGGGGGCTGAGATGCCTGGAGACCCACACTATTTTTAATGCCTTCATGGGGTTGTGTGAGGGCTCACGTGAATCAAAACACCCACTCCCCACACAAAGGGCGACTGGAGCGCAGACTGTTACCGCAATCAGCTTCAGGCTACGGCAGTACTTCAGCACTGCGTCCACCAAACTCCCATTTTGCCCGCGCAACTTGAAATGCTGTAGGAAACATGTTGTGCAGGCTCAGCATTAGTCTAAAACCCATGTAACATTCTACAAAAAAAACCCTGAATTGCTTTACCAAGTGCACCCAACCAGGACTATCAATTAAAAAAAAAAAAACCAACAACACTATTTTAACAGTCAGAAGGTCAGGTTTAAAGAGTGCGCGTGTTGAAAACAAGCCTTCAGTACTGTTGAAAGCAAAACTAATTCATGGAGTTTACAGAGAACTGAAAGCGAGACAGAGATCATCCCCCTCACAACAATACCAGGAAGTACTGCAGATTAGGGATGTTAAAACAGCAATTGCACAACTCATTGCAGGGAATGCCCTAATACCATAAGTACTGACAAAAAAAGCTGTATAAACCAACAAATGTAAGCAGACTGTAAAACAATTAACATTTCTAGTTCTGGGAGGATTAGAAGTGCCATTTAGGAAGGTCTAAAATTGATATCTGGTTAATTTTTGTACATTAGAACAACTTTTTCAGTGACTTCAAGTTCCAATGAGAGGCAGCAAAACCTGTTAAACGCCTATTAATTAGCTTAATTATTACCCGCAAAGATACTAAGTTTCACATGTAGCAGTTAAGATCAAGTTTTGACATTAAAAATTCCAAGTACAAGACATGTTGGCGAGCATTAGTGCTTTTAACCTTCTGAAGTGATAGGTTATTTGTACAGTAAATTCAGTGGTGCTTTCAATGTTATTGGTGACCTACACAACAGTTTGTAGGCAGATGTTACAGCAGCATTTGCCCTTTTACAAAGGCTACTAGGTTTTAAAGCAGTTTATCTTAAAAAGACTTACTACGTTTTTTAAAAAGTTGTCAGTAGCTTTAAAGTTTCAATCCTTTCAAACCCATTTCACATTCTCAAAAAAAAAAAAAAATCCAGATTTGAGAGCGCCCTATTGTTCAGCACTCGTGCATCTGCAGTCACACTGTAACAAGTTGTTTGCTTCTTCATGTCCTCTTTAAAACACAGGTACGTTTAATATAACAGACACCTTGTGACCGAACATTTTTCAGATCTCAAGCTTAATGTCGCCCAGGGGATAAGATCCTTCAAAGTAGAAGTCAAGTCAATCACCAGGAGTTTAATTTGTACATGCAATTGCTTCTCTACTTCCTGAACACCATCAGAAAGCAAGTTTCTAAATCAAGACATCAATCTCACGGCTGTTTAAAACCCCCTACATTGTCTACAGTGTATATAACTTGACAGTCCCTCAAATTTTCATATATACATTTTTATCAGTTATTTTTACAACGCTGATGAACAAAAACTTGTAAGCAAGACCAAAGCTATGCATTTTCTTTTGGATGCCAAAACTACTTTAAGGTGTGGAACTGTAGTAAAAACCAAGTGTATTTGTTCCATCAGCCCATTTTTGAGTTGGTTTAAAAACATTCAAAAGTGCTTTTAAGAAAGAGGACTCACTCGCTTGAAGTCATTCATATTTGTTGCTTGGACTGGAGTTCCAATAAACGTGAAGTATGTAATTCTTGTTGTCTCTTCATCACCATGATTGGATTGGACAAACAACTAAAAAAAACCAAGCAAGCACAAGAGTTAAACTGTCCATCCCTGAATTAATATGTAAAAACATTAGGTGCCCAAGATTTCTGAACTAACCAAATTAACACTTTTTCCAATTATAAAGGCCTCTCTAGCCTTTAGAGAAGCTACTGTCGTCTTACTTTAAACAACGATTACACAGAATGCTGTTGTTTTCCTGGTAGTTTGTTAAAAACCCCACACAGCTTGGATTTTCCCAGCTTCCCCTTCCAAGCCAAGACCACATGCAGCAAGCAAAAACAGGATCTAAGTAGTCACTATTCACTGGAGGTTGACTCGAAATGAAGTTAAATATCAATTTAACTACACTTGCTGAAGCTACTAAGACTATTCATGTGTAGTTCACTACTCCAGCTTGCATAACTGTGTGTTTTACAGCACAAATACCAGATCTATGCAGTTATTTTAGAGTTTCAAACAAGTATCAAGCTTCTTTTGAAATATGAACTCAGGAATTATTGCTGGAACCACTACATTTTTTTGAAGTGGACAAATGAAAGAACAATTTTTTGCATGATGAAGTATTAGTAAGAAACTGGGAGTTAGAAGAGCAACGAGGTATTTGTGGATATTTCCATACTTTACTGTGAGCATGGGAAAAGGAAGAATTGAGAAAAAAGCGAGTAGCAGCACCAGGAGGAGAGGAAGAAAAGGCGAAGGAGGACAACATGGGGGCAGGGAACAGCTCCCATCACACCCCTCCCACAAGCCACAGCCAGTATCTACAAAGATGCCCTTTCTGATTCAGAAATGGCCTGCACCACCAAATGCTGCAGGGTATGCATCACTACACGCTTGCCCTATAGTTCTAAAATTTTGTGACACTGGATGCTCACAAGTGTGTGATAAGCAAGACAGACTGCTGATCTAGACTGGTACAGACATGCAGCCCTCCAAGCAGCTTCACTGTAGTTGAAGACCACGTATTTCCCTATACAAACAAGATGCACGGAAGGCGAGGGTTGAAATGCTGAAGAAAGCACTCTTCAGGCAGAAAGAAACAGAAGAGCGTGTCAAGGACCAAACCAGAGGTGACCTGCAACGTGTTCAGAGAATCTGTCTCAGTAATAATACAAGTTTTGAAGCACAAAAAAAATGGGGAAAAGCAGCATTAGAGATGAATTATATGGATTAGAAACTACCGGGTATAGAATTAATAACTAAAAAACCCAGGTAAGTTCACTAACAAAGCTAGCAGTGATGTATATAAACGAAGTATGAACTTGCTAGTACTGACACGGAAATGTTCAGCAAGTATTTCTGTTTATACACAGCAGAAAAGCAGGACAATTTGTGTATATGACAACTGTGCCTCCTCCGGCTGAATAGGAACCAAATGGAAGATTTTTTTTTTTTTTTTTATCCACAGGACTATGTAAGCCAGCAGAACTTCATCACCTGCACTGACAAGCCTGGCAGCGGACAAGGTAACTGGCCATCTCGGTTTTGGGAAGTCTTAAATACAGAATCTAGGTTTAGCTAGGAAACTAGGGGAGTGCTACTGCAGCACCCACATGCAAAGAGCGCAAACAAGCGGAACATCTATTTAATCACCTTATCGCTTGTCTGGTGTTTGCACATCATCCTGTCTAAAACCGACACAGGATTTTATTAAAGAAAAAATACAGAACTTGTACTCATCAGTGCAGCTTTGTAGAACATAAGCCTACGCAACTGCTCTCCATTTCATTATGAGGGTGAAGCTGGTCACAAAGGTAACTCCGCAGAAATAAGAGTAATGAAAAAGGAGTTATTTAGGTTTGTCTCCCATTACATTTAAAATAATTGCTAGTAAAACATCACTAAACATGAAAGTAGCAAACTGATCTGAAACGCAGCCCAACAACAGTAATTCAGAAATTTAGCAGAAGCCTTCTTACAGATGACAAAGTATGATGGAAAGATTGAGGGTGGATCAGCGTTTTAATAATAAGCTGGTGATTTCTGTGGCCAGCCCACTAAAATATAGTTTAATTCAATCAACTGTAAGTCCATACATTTGCAAACACTTAATTCAGACCATGAAAAGCATTGGCACAGAAAAGAATCCAGGGGTTGTATTGGAAAAACAGGTCAATGTAATACTGCAGAAACAAGGCTGGCGCAGCACCAGGATGATGCCAAGCATAACTCAATTCCAGCAGCCAGTTAGTCACTGCACATACTGCACTAGAACCTGTATTTTTAAGATGGAAGAGGAAAAACTGCACCTGCATTCAAGTCAAAAAACCCTATGTGAAACCTGTGGAAAGTCTCTTACAGCAAGAGAATCCAAGAGCTCATTCAAAGACAAAGGTGCTTTGATTGCAGCATTTAAGAACCCTCACAGAGAGCAGGTACTGAGCTTAAAGGCACTGCAAGTCCTTCACTTGATACTCAGAGAAATCTGTCATTGCTGCAATCAGGTTACCCAGAAACTGGATTCCTTGTCTCCTCCACTCTTCAAATGAAGACAAGATGCCTTTCAAGAAGGTCGTTAGCAAGAACTCAAGTTGCATTAAACAGCACGCTAGCTCGTGAACAGATGAAAGGGAACCTTAAGTCTCATACTAGGTCAAAAGAGACACTGTACGCGCGTGGCCTTGTGTCACCTTAAATTCATGAAATACTTTCAGCATAAACATACAGTACGCAATGGGCAGGGAGGAACCAAGAACATTTGCAGCTGAATCAACACACATGCACGGCGCTTTAAAAGCCTATGAAGTTTTCAGCCTGCACAGACCTCAGGACAGAAACTTTACTTACAGTTACACTGTTAACATTCTGAAATTTTACATAGCGAAGCTGGACAATACTATCTTCTTTAATATCATCTGGTGTCAGCTCCAGGGCTTGAGTTGGTTCACTTCTTTCTGCTTCTTCAAAATCCATAGATCGAGGAAGGTTGATGAAGATTTTTATGTACTTTGGACCTTGCCCTGTGTTAAAATATAGGAGTAGTATTCCATTGTTTAAATATATGTAAAATGCTGCTCGAGAAGCCCTTGCTTATTACACTCTTTGGATGCCCCTCACTGAAAGCATGAGCTTCTACAGTTCTAGTACCTTACCCACCAGTCTGACATCACAAAGTTCCACTACTTATCTATGTGTCAGAGACAAAATGCCACAAAAAAAATTTCCAATAAAGTCTAAAAATAACAGTTTTGCTGTGTCATATAACACCTGCACATTTTATGTAATTTTATAATGTAAACCAAGTTACCATAAAATCTAAGCTATACCCTTCAGTAGCTCTCACATTAATTCTTGAATTAAATGTAAGTTTCTCTCTGCAGCACATCAAACTATAATAAATATTTATATTTGTGTCATACCAAATACCCATTCAGGAGGTCAGTGAGAAATGAATGAGACCATTTGTTATGCAATTCATTTACAACAAATTCAGCAAAGCTGCTGTGGGACTCTCAGAAGGTAAAAGGTTTCAGGGACAACAGTGCCATTTTTAGAAAATTCAGTTAAACATGGGCAAAGCTTTGGTTTCCAAGGTATGATTAAACAGATACTTCACTCACCATTATCTGGCCCCTGAAGTTTCATAGAATAAAGCTTGACAGGTTGACTAAAAGCTACAGTAATAAGCAGCTGTGGAGAAAAAAGTTGCTGTTAAACACCGTTTTCTTCATTCTTAAAACCAAACACAGCACAATAATTAACCAGAAATAAGTCTGAGCTCTGAAATAGTTAAGTACTTCCCTGCACTGTATTCCACACAGGCACTCTGCCACTTTAAAATACCAGCAAATGGTACTCTGCTTGGCATTTTTTCTATACATGAAGGGATGTGAAACTGGAAATGCTACAACGACCTCTGTACACTGACTTTACTTATATCCTATTACCATCTCCCACTCTCACTTATACTACCATAACAATATAAAGTAGATAAGTTCTTAAAAATGCTTGCAGACCAGACCATCATCAAAAATATTTCACTTAAAAGTATCTACTGTACCTGCTCGTCACAGTCTGATTCCAAGTAGGTAGAGTCTTTACGTAAACAATTATCAAATCCGTGCTCGTCGCTCTCATTAAGACATTCACAGCCGGCTTTATTGATAAATGGCATTAAATCCATCTGAAAGTAAAAGCAAGAGCGTTGCTGAGTGCATGATAAGTGTGCCATGAACTCATCTGGGATTAGTAAGCATTGGAATGAATGAAATTCTTCATTCAACAGATTAAAATAACAAGACACGCATGAAATCTCAGGGGTTTATATCAAAAGACATGGCAAACAAAACCTACGAATACTATAGTACTCGGATGTATCCTGTTTGTAACTGAATGACATTTCCCCCTCCATTCAAAATCCTGCACCCCCGGAACACATTCTTGCCATTCTGAGAATAAGAAATTGGGCACAGTGAGAATGTTCTCATACACTTTTGATAAGCAAGACTACAGCATCACAAGTTGCAGCGCACCACAGAAATGGGCCTCCCCAAAAATATACTACACTTTGGCAGAACAAATGAAAAGACCACCACTAGAGCTCCTTCCAAGCTTTATATGCAAAGCTAGTCTTTATTTTACTTCTTTTTCAGCACTGTATACAAATTAACTTTATGAAAACTTTTCCTACTCCTTTCTCCATATACTTTGGTAAAAACACAGAACAATAGAAAATAAAAGCTACGCTGTTCACCAGGAACCAGTTTGTGTTATTGCTCAGCTCTTTTGCAAAGGGTCCAACTAAAAGCTTTAACATATACACACATTCTCAGGTTAAAGCAGACCCCTATCCATGCTCCAAGCCATTTAGAAGGTGGTATTACTGCAGAGGCAGAATAATCTGTATCAGTTTCCAGATAACCAGAATTTTTTGCCTGCAACTAAAGTAAACCAAGTCCAACTGAATTACAATAAGCCAGGCTAAAAAATTTAAAAAAAAAAAAAAAAAAAAATCAAGGATTTCCTATCTTAAGGCCTGCAGACAAGAGTATCAACAGTACAAATTCAAGATCAGTGTGCGATCATAGAACAGTCCGAACAAAAAGCTACAGTAACTTTTAGGACGACAATCCAAAAAACCCTTCTTAAAGGCATATATTAGGTGCCAAAGAATAATATACCACCCTTGGGGAAAAAAAGGGCACACTAACTTGAAAATTGCTGCATGCAACTGCTCAGCCTACAGCTTCATGGTACAAACAGAACCCCAAACCAGGCTGCTGAGAGGATACAAGTCCTTTGTTGTATTTCCCTCAGCCCTTGCAACTACATTATTCTGAGCAAAAAATACTTTCCCCCTCCCAACATCCAAACAAAGGCTTAGCTTGCAGCTCGCACACGCCGTGGATACAAGGCAAGAAATGAGGAGAATCACACAGCTGTGCCAAGAGGATGAGGATGCTTTGCTGGAGCCCATGGCAGTCCAGTTTGGGTCGAGCATATCCTAAGTTGCATTTCAGCCTGGCACTTCTGGGTCAAATGGAATTCCTGCTTGGCTCACACAGCCCTGAACACACTCAGGGCTTGATCTGTAGGGGTAAGACACTGCCTGCTGCAAGATTAACTTTTTGTAGAAGATGGTGCATTCATCTCCAAACCAATCTATCTAAGCAGACCAAAACTTGCTACTTGAATGATTTTCAGTGTGTTTAGGGCTCCAAACCTAAACAAGCTGAACCTTTGTCTTTTGACCTTCCCACAGTTCCACCGGGGATTTCACAATAATTACAAACGTAAGCGTTCCCATATAAAGTGCAATGCATGCCGTGGAACAGTTAACAACTAGCTGAACTGCGAGAAATTGAAGTGACCTATGCCCTGGCAGGTTATTTAAATGACAAGTATTCAGCTGGGTTTGCACCCTGCTTACATTTGCCTGATAGGATATGGCTAGCTATGAGTTTAAAACGCTTAACCTCCAAAAAACCTGGGTTTGCGTTTACAACACAACTTTGGGTTCTACAGACACTCATCACAGCTAAGTTTAACGTATTAGATGTGCTAATGCAAAGGAACGTGCACACGACAGCAACTAGCTAAGCACTGAACTGTGACATACGATTTAGGCGAAATGCAATACACCACATAACTGTGTTTATACTTGTGGTGGAACAATAGACAATCTCATTTAAGGAGTAATATTACACCAAGGATTGCTTGGAGAATACCACCTAAGACGACAGCTCTAGGAAAGTGTTTTGTCACATTAGAGTTCTCATTTACATGTGTTTGTTAGTACAGCTGTCAGACAGGCTTACGATTTGCAACGCACAATTGCCTTGAGGTAACATGAAAACATGCAAACATGGTGAAAATAATTTCCTGAGAGCACCAATATTTCTAAGCGGATTGCTCCCTTATTGGAATTTTGGCCAAAAATTCAAGTAACCCTACCAAGTTTTCATTTACCTAGAAGATGGGGGGCAAATCATGCAACAGCTGAAAAAAACCCCAACCTGTTCGTGAATATCCCTTTTAAAATCCTTCCAAAAACCCATTAAAACCAAGTTTTAGTTATGAGAGATTTTGATGCAAGGTTTAAAACCCCATTCAGTCTGAGAGCATGTATTTAGAAATGGTCACTTTTCTTTTTTTTACAAATTACTAAAGAGTTTCAAGTTATTTACTTAGTTTACATTATCTGAGAATGCCTGATCAGCTGTTACTGGAGTGATACACAGTTCCCCTACAGAAGTGAAGTGATAGGCATTAAACATTGAAATTTAAAGCAAATTCATATTCAGCAAGAAGCAATTCTTGTACGCCTCTCAGACCAAGCACATCATCTTTTCCAAGTATTCCTGTGACATTTTTTACTTTACATATTTTTATATCCTTGTCATTCTTTTACAGGCAAGAGGAAATCTAAGGAGAACACTTTGTAGCACCATCAGCTTTTGCAAACATTAGCAATCAGGCAAAAGAAAATATATCATGAGATACCGTTTATCCAGCAATATTCTCCCAAAGGCATCCTATTTTCAGGGCAAGCTGCTATAGAGGAAGATGGAGCTGAACTATTATGAAGGTTAATTCCTTTGGCAACAGAATCTCTCCCTCTCTCTCTTTTAAGAGATGAAATAAAGAGGATTAAAGAAAGGGTAAGGAGCAAGAAGAAAAAAAGGAAAACCCCAAATGAACCTACCACCACAAAAACAGAGAGGATTTTTTAAGGAACAACTAGAGCATTTTTGACAACCATGTGTAACAATTTATTTTCCCATGGACATTTTTACACTTTAAAAAAGGTTTGGGGAAGAGAGGTTGAGATGTCTGAGAAGACAAAAGAAGCAGAATGAGCAGCTGCAGCAAGAAGTTCATCATAAAACATTAAATTCATTATTTTAATGACTAAGGGCTATGCGTGGAGATGTTTCTTAAAACATTTTACAGTATTATAACCATACTTTCTAAATATGTACATGTGCATTTTTTTAATTTTGTCTGAAAAAGGAAACCCAGACAAGTGATCTTCTCAAAGCCACGGGGAACTTGCAGTTTTGCCTGAAGTAGAGTACATTTAGAAAGCAACAGATATTTTTTGAAACGTTCAAGTTATGCAAACATTAAAAAAAGATATCTTAAGATAAGAGATGCATACATATCCTTTTGGGATATCTGTATCTTCACTGTTTCCAGGATCATTCTCCAGGTGCTGTTTAATTTTTTCTTCTAAACCTACAGCATCTGCTCCTTGATACTGGTCGATTCGCACTTTGTTTCGGAAAAACAGAAATGTCGGTGTTGCTGATATATTATTGGTAGCAGCTGTTCCCTGGAATGCATAAATTAGTTACAAGTGTTACCTAACAGAGTATTACCAATATTCGACAGAAACTTTAGCTTGCTCCACCTAGATAAGAACACACACACACTAGATATTGATCAAGCTACATCACCTCAAACATCACAAACAATATTTGTTGTTTCATAACCAGCTTTACCTCAGACAACAGTTCGAAGTTCATTTAAATTCTTCAGATCCTCCTAATCCTTTACACACTCAGGCATTCTTTGAATGGACTTCACATTGTCGGTAGATTTGCTGGTACACCATAAAACTCATATTACTCATTTGCTCTCGAAAGTGGAGGGCGGCTTAATTTAGCACTTCTATTTCACAAGCTTTCTTTACACCTGCATTCCTTCCTCTCCCAAGCCACATTCACGTGCACCCAGGAATTGCAGCCTGCTGCTGTAGAAGGTGAAGTCCAGTTGATTTCTACCTGTGATGCACCCACAGCAGTTTTTCCAAAACTTTCCATGATTTAGCGTCATTTGCAAACATTGTTACCGCTCTGATGTTCATCTCTCTCCCTTATAATTTGTAGTAAGACACTTCCTTTCGACATACCATCACTAATTTTTGTTAACGACCCTTAAGTCAATCAATAGCTCACCTGAAACACTGTTGTTTGTTAAAAACAATTCAGTAGTACTTGAGAGGAATCTAGACCCACTCGTCCTATCAGTTTACTGCATTTTTCATGTTGTGCAATAATTACGCCAGTATTGGTTTGGCAAGACTTACTCTTTTTAATTCATACTGGTGCTATCTTCTACATTTAACAGTATTACCTAAATAGCACAAGCAGCAGGAACTGCTGAACTGCCTGTATGCTGCTTAAGTGCAGGACATCGCAGTGGTAACTGCGAGAATACCTTTCTAAATAAAAGTGGTGTTTGTTCACATCTCTGTGCATGTCCTGATTTTGGAGGATTTCACAATATGGCTATTTGCGATTCACCAAACGTGTCAACAGCCACAGGATACACTCTTAGCCCACTGCCTGAACAATGTTTCCTCAAGTTTCCCATTCAGTACATTACCTGCTCTCTTACAACTGAAAATATGTTTTTGAATACCCACCTGGCACTGATGCACGTCTACTTCCAAAAAAGTTGCCTGGGGATATTTGTTACTCAGAGCATTGAAAGCTGGGGCTATCCTTAAACAAGGGCCACATCTGTGAAAACAACACACAGTTTACCTTAACTCAATCTTTTTTTGAAAAGCGTCTGCCCCAAACAGAATTAGCACATTCATGTTCTTACTGATATCCTCGGTACATGTAAAAATAACCTTCGTACCTGGCTGACAGATGGTGAGCAATCCTGGTGATACAATTAAGAATGACATTTAGAAACACATCATGAAGTGTTAATTCCCACTTCCTCAGACAGCTTCAATGTCACATGATTAGCTTCACCTATTAATTAATACTAACTTCCTATTTTCCATCTAATGGGTTTAGCTCCAGCATCTTTCACCACAAGCCGAAGTCCTGCTAACTCAAGTGACATAAGGGAGGGCAAAGAGTTGCCTGCTTTTCCTGAAACAGCACAAACCACTCGTAACAGAAAACCAGTACCAGCACTCCACATTACCTCCTGTGAAAAAAATAGTACCTACAGTAAAGTCTACGTATGCCTTGAAATATTTAACAGTAACAACGTATCAAACCTTTAGCAGGAATCGTAAAAGTCCTCCTACAATAAATCTCACTTACTACAACTGTATCCAGTTACTACCATGCTGCTTTGACCCTGGTGGAACAGACCTGACTTCTGCTGACCTAACTGTATCACCCTGGCTGAAAACATGTATTTGTCATTATACCTTTGGTGTCATACATGAAGTGTACAGAGGCATCTATTCCTGCAAAGAAATAGTCTCACAACTCTGCTTGCTGTGAGAGAAGCGATTAAAAGGCAAAACAGCAAAACACCCCAGCAGGAACTCCCTCCAACAGCATATCAACACAGGCCGTATCCACACCGGAGCGCTCCGCCAACGTGAATCTGCCAACGTGTATAGCTGCGAAACAGCACGGGCGAGAGCCGCTTCACCTTTCCTGTTCTCTTGACAGAGAGGGTGTGGAGCCATAGCAGCGGAGCAAGGCAAACTTGCAGGTACTTATATGCTGAGACATCAAGCCGTTAATCTAACTGCAACCTAACATACTGGGTTGTCTGGAACCAAAACATTTTCCCAGGCACATGCGTACGCAGTGTGACCAAGCTCACCAACACCTCTGCAGTTACAGGTGAAGCTGACTTACCCAACAAAAAAAAAAAAAAACCAAACCCAAACCAACCCCATAACTAAGCAGCAGCAGTCATGCGCGTGTATCGAAGCTTTTTTCAGCAGCCATTCAGACACACAGCCAGTGATTCTTGGGGCCTCTTCCGAGGGTAACAGCTCTCACCGGCTCTTTCACAACATTAGTCTTTCGAGCTCCAAACAGCCACTGGACATAGAATGATCCAACTGTGAGTTTAAATACGGGGTGGGAAAATGAAGAAAAAGCTAGGACTCTGACAATAACGAGGGGCACTTTGAAGCCCAGAAGCCCCAACACTATCACCACCCTCCCCAATTCCACACAGTACTGGGAATAATCGAATTGCTGAGATTTCCTTTGGCTGCCAGTTGAACCAGATTACACCACACTCGTATTTCAAACCCCTGTTGTGTCGGGGGAAGAAGGAAATCTGCTCGCCCCGGGCAACAAGGATGAGGAGCCAGCTAAGTTTTGTGAAGGCAGAAGATGTTTTTGACAGAAAGCAAGCAGCTGTCTCTGCCTTAACAGTGGCTTCCTGACCTGCAACTGGATTTGAAGTCAACGCAGTGTCTGATCTCCTCAGAGAGCCTAAGAACAACAGGTTCGGAGGGCAGGGGAAGGCGGCTCAGCCGCAAAAAAGGTGAATTTAACACCAAAAATAGGAAGCAGCGTTCTCATTCTACAACTATACTCACACGCTACGGACAGGGAGCATCGCTAACACTAAAGAAACAATTAGTTTGCAGCTCTTACCGGCAAGGCAGCAGCTTAGTGACCAAAATAACACAGCATTTCCACTTTGCAAGTTTAAAACCTCGCCTCGCTTACAAATAAATGCTAAAAAAACCCCTCAAGGCCCCCAGCCGTTCTCTCGGTCCCGGGGAGTCCCCTCAGCACCTCTCCCGGGGGGCCGGGCCCAGCTCCCGCTCTCCGTCGCCTCAGAGGGAACGAAGCCGG
>NW_009259496.1:848259-850441 GCF_000687185.1 Egretta garzetta | reverse complement strand
TGGCGGGAGGTGAGGTGCGCCATCTTGGTTTGAGGCGGCTGAGGGCAGTTATAGACTCGTTTAGGTTGGTAAAACACCTTTAAGAGCATCAACTCCAACCGTTAAAGGAGGAACCTAGCCCTGCCGGCGGGAGGAAGGTTGGATATCGCAGCCGGGAGCAGCGAGGGAGCCTGGCCGGGCTGGGAAGGGGCTAGACGCCATCCCTCCTCAGGAATGGGGGGGAGAGCCCGTGCACGGCCTTCCTGCTCCACCGCCAAGGCCTTGGCCAGAACCAGTTCGAGACAGAACCGTGGAATTAAAAGTAAGCCGTGTTTTATCCTGCAAGTCTTCTGTTAATAAGAGTTGAAACAGAGGAAAGTAGGTCTTCCTGCTCCGCTGTGATTTTTGAGGACGAGAGGAGCAATGCTGACGAACGCTGGCTGGCGAAGCTGCCTCTCAGACTGCTAGTATCAGGTGTGCAAAGTCAGCAAAGATGCTCACTCGGTTGTCAAAATACCCCATCCTGCCTCCCCGGCAGGGTCACCTGCTGCATCCGAAGCTCGCTAACGCGTGTTGTGTACTGTAACAGGGCAGAACCAGGAACTGCTGCAGCGGCAAGGTGCCTGGGAGGCTGCTCTGGCCCCGGCTGCTGCGGGCGTGCCCAGGCGGTTCCGGGCACCTCCAAGGATGGGGACCTTACTGGGAACCCCAACCCAGGCTGCGACCACCCTTCAGTAAAATTCCCCTTCCGTAAAGGCGCCTCCCTGAGCCTTCTCATTAATATGTGTGTTGGTAACACAGATAGAAGCAGTATAATTAGCATTTAACAAAATGAAAACATTTAACATTTTTATTAGCACCTTATTTTAAGAAAACTTAATGCCTTCTGCAACTCAGAAAACATCCTTGAGCCTTTTATAGCAGCTAGTTTAAAACAATCTCTCTAAACACGAGAGCAAGAAAAACTGCCTCCTCCTGTTGTGCTATAATGCCGCATGACTTTGACCAACATTGGCTTCAGGAATTTATTACTGTAGGACAACTGGAGAATCTCCGTTCTCCCAGCTGAAAGTAATTCACATGCTAAATGGGCTGCTGTTACAGACAGGCATCTGTTCTTCTTGGATGGCAGGGTACCCGTCCTCGCTTGCCAGCCGTCACGTGGCTGTGTGTCATCTGCAGATCTCTGCACAGCTACAGCCATAGACCTCCGCATTGCTCTCGCCATCAAAAATACACCAACACACTAACAACGTTTATCCGTACTTTTATATTCCACAGTTGAACTGAAATCGCTTCCTAATTCAACAGCACTACAAATTTGGAGCTGCTTTGTCTTTAGGGAACTGGTGGTACGGAACGTATCTGATACCGAGTCCCCGTATAGGTAATGAGTTATGTGCCAACATATAGTAAAGCGAGTTGTGAGCTAATTTCACTATTTTAATTACTTCTGGCCAAGAGAAAATGATCTCTCCAGTTTCAACTGCAGAACCGATTTTCCCTTCCTCTCCTGAACAGCTGTGATGTATTGATGTACACTGTTAAACAGCCGATAGGAAAAACACCACCACCACCGAACCGCCGTTAGCATCAGCATCTTTGATGATGTGCATGTAACGAAAACCAATTATCCACACGTACAAAAAGCTGACAGTAAAAACGTTGCTTCGGTCGCAAAGAAAACAAAGGAAGAAAGTTGATAACCCACCGCACCTTGTTCTTAGCACGGTCCGTTGGCGAGGCCCGGAGAACAAACGGCTTGTGCAGGTGGTGGTCTCCAAGATCTCTGCTTTATTTCCCCGAAAAGCTGGCAAACGTGTAGAGTAGGAATTTCCCCAAAATGTGCTAACTTAAAAATTGTCCTGGTTTTGTTATTGGCTAGGTTTTGTGACAGTCGGGGGATGACACTTCTCTTTTGCAGACAGGAATTACATATTTTTATTTTTTTTTTCCAGTTTCCCGATACCTTGGTTTCTTATAAAGCGAAGTGAGTGTGGTGATAACTGAAAAAATAGGGAGGCATAAATGCTGAGAAGCAGTGAGGGGACAAAAATGAGGAGCGATGGGCGAAATGTTTGTATGATGCACGTTCCAAGATAGAATAAAAATAGAAGCTAACCCCAGTGCTCTCCCTGCCCGATCTGCAGTGTCAGTACCACCTCACGCCCCGTGCCTCCAGCAGCCCGCACCCGCTGTTGCC
>NW_009259496.1:791662-847333 GCF_000687185.1 Egretta garzetta | reverse complement strand
GGCCCCGCGGCGGGGATCTCTTCCCCCGGTAGCGGGGGGCTGCCGGGGCAGCCACCCCCCGTACCGAAACACCTGGGCCGTCAGCCTCCGCGGGAGCTTGGCGTTCCATCGCGGCCTCGCCGACCTCTTCCCGTGACAGCCCCGGTGCTCTGGGCAGCTATCGGGATGTGATTTGGGATTTACTTCGCCGCCGCTTCGGGTAACCGGCCTTCATGTGATCGTGACGGGTTTAAACGGGAAGGACGTGTGCGGGTTTCATGTGTCATCCGACTGAGTGCCAGAAAAGCCTGCAAATGGCTTTCAAAGGCGTCTTTGAGCTGTCAGGAAGGATTCGCAGTCCCAAATTATTATTTCATTTTCCTTTTTGTTTTATAGCCTGCTACACATAGAGGGAGTGGTGTCGGGGGGGGTGGGGAATAACCAGTCTTACCTTCTTGTTGTTGAATGCCTTTAAATCAGACTCTCGCAGCCATTCCCTCAGCTGGGGCAAGGGGCAGGCAATAACCTGGCATTGGGTTGTTGCTGCTGTTACTGCCACCTAAAAAGGAAGGAGGAGCTTGCGTTACTTTTCAATTTCTATTTTGGAACCCAAGTGTGTATTTGTTGAGTTTATTTTTCATCTTGAGTGTATCAGGAAGGCCTGACAGCAACACAGTCTTTTTTAGATTGCCATGATACGTCAATTCAGGACACGGAGCCCTGTGACAAGGACTGTGGGAGGGTGCTTGAAATGCAGATGTGTTAGGTGGTGTGGCCTTGCAGTCTGGAGGTAGCCCTTATAGATAACTCACTTCGGGGGACGCAGAGGTACTGGCTGCACGATGTTATGGAGAAGCTCCCAGTTTAAGGGAAAAAGCAAAAAGAATTTGATGAGTTTTGAATGAATAAAGTAGGTGGGGATAAAAGAAGGCCAGGTGCCATTAATTTTTTAATCTTGATCAGCGTAATGAGAATGACATTCTGGTTTGTTACTATTACCCGGATTGAAATCACCTTTTCACTTCTCATAAACTTTGACGTCACCTGACACTTTTGACCAAGTAGGTTAGTGTTCTCCAGCAGGTGTGCTGAGCTCTGCCTTAACGAGCAGGGTTAGCGAGGTCAGTCTGAATATTCACGCTGGTAAAATTAAGCGTGCTGTGTTTATGAACCCGGGGCCTTTGAGAAGCCCTTGTGCCTCTCGGTTACCTGGGGGTGATCCGCTCTCCTGATAGCTGGTGGGGGTCTTGTGTGTGTAGTGAGACAAGTAATGTTGAGGACCCAAACGAGCGTGGTTGCCAGTTTAACTCCCCAGCTGCTATCCCATTTTGTGCCTGTATTTGTGTGTGCCTGCATGTCCATGGCCGTGGGGGTGGCCTTAAAACGCCTGGCTTACCTATCGTTTTGGTAAGACAGCTTCCTGACTTTGCTGTCGTCATGAACAGATTGTTTCTTGATTGTACAGCTGATAAAATTGATTGCATTCTTCACCTCTCTTAATCTTCTCTTAGTGAAAAATTACATTTTTAAAAAATACTTATTTTTATAAGGTTTTTTGCGTAGTGTTGCAATAATCTCACTGAAGTTGCAAATCCAGAGGGTGTGCTATTAACTGGATAAAGCATAAAGGTACAGTTATCGTTCTCTAAGTTTTGTATTGGGCGCTTTTCAGATGCAAGCTGAAATGATTTTGCTACGTGTGTCAGAGCGTAAGACCTGACCTGCTAGGCTGTTTTCTAGTATTTTGTATCCTGCAGATATGGTTCGACATTTCTTTTAGCTAAAAAAAAATAGAATGAAAATCAAAATCAGGGATTTATTTGCTGAGAAAGGATTACCTTTTTGAAAGCTTTCTCAGACCTCTTGGCTGGCGTGGATTTACGAAGGGCCAGGTGTGCGTCACCACCATGATAGCTCCCACGGGCGAGGGGGAGAGCAGCAAGTGTTGGTTATCTCGGCTGTTGCAAGGCTTCGCCGCCGTTCCCCGCAGGGCCCTTGCGGACAAGCTGATGGCGTGCGGGCCTGGGTAAGCGGGCAGCAGAGCGGATTGAAAACCCACGGAATGGTCGGGCCCAAAGGGTTGCCGCTGCCAGCATGAAGCCCGGCTGGAGGGTAGCTGAGCCCCGGGACAGGTTGCCCAGGGTGAGGTTGAGGAGTCTCCGTCCTTGGAGGTAACCAGAACCCGGCTGGACGCGGTCCGGGGCGACCTGCTGCTGCTGGCCTGGCCTCTGCAGGGGGCCTGCCAACCTCGGCTGTTCCATCGTTCAAACTCAGCGTGGTAGGGTAACAGTAGCTTAAGAAAGCAAAAGTATTTTGCATTTGATCCCGTTGTAGACAGTCAAAACTAATTCCAGAAGACTCCGAAAATTACTGACAGACCTCCAGAAACAAGCGGAATTTAATTGACCTAGCAAACTTCGCTGGCCATTTGTATTTAATAACAGAACTGTTTATTTATTCACCGTCTAGATAGACGATGAAGAGAGGTGCGATTGTCTAATTGTGTGGGTTCTGAGAGTGAAAGATCTCTGTAACTCTGCGTAAAGTACTTAATTTTCTTCTCCCTACCTCATTAATCCTTTTTCTCCATTCCCAAGTATTAAATGGGAAAGGTCATTTGTAATGAAATTTTAAAGCATCAGATTTTTATAAAATGCATTGGATTATTCAAATGGAAGCTGTGGTGTAACAGAAATGAGCCTTTACCATAATGTGTGATTGTCTCTCTGTAAATGGTTTTAGGAGGGGTGTTACAATGCTTAACGAATGTCTTTTTGAATGGGAGAGTCTGTATGCGTGAAAAATATTAGGCATTAAAATTGCTGTTCATTTGAAAATATGCAATCCCCTTCGAAGCCACTGATGTCATGGATGGCAGCCATCTCTGTACTTACTGGTGGCAAATCTGAATAATAACATCATTTAAATTCTGCTGAAAATACAGAAAAATGGCATTAACATGTGGTAAACATTGATAGGGAAAGGAGCGATTTATTCTTAACCTTTCCGAGCTGCTTTGTTTGAACGTAAGCGCAGTTACGTTTATTTAAAAGCAGATGTTCATTTGGCAGCCTTTAAGGGCTCGCTTTGGAGCGGTTACCCACCGAGAGCATATATGACAAAGAAACAGTCCTTTCATAAATGTATTTTTTGGCAGGTTCTTTTAGTGTCCACACATATCCTAAGATTAATTCTTTATATGCGTGTGCTTTAATGGAAATAAGTGTGCTTGGAAAGAGGTTTTCTTGCCTCTTGCTGTGTGCTCTTAAGACAAAGGTAGATTTATTTATCTTTTTACCACTTTCCCCAAAGAAGTGGTCCTTTCGCCTGGCCTGCCTCGTATCCTTCCCACGCGCCTGGTGTCCCTGGATCCGTCTCCCCACGGAAGCGGGTGTGAGCGCGGCACAGGGCGCTATAATGGGGCATGAAAGTACGGAAGCGTTCCACAAACCTGGGTCTGCATGTGGCTGGCACTCTCTGCCTCCGTTTGGGAGACCCCACTGTGGTTCGCTCCAGGGCAGAGCCGTCCCTAGCGCGGGGGCGCGCAGAGCTTCCGAAAGCGCCCCGGTAGCCGTGACATCCAGCGGGGTCACGCGTGGCAGATTAGTGTTCATGCACTTAGGCTAAACCTATCCCGGGTTTCTTTTTGGTGACAGAACTGAGGTTGCTCTCCTGGTTTTGCTGTTGTAGCAATATTTCCGATGCTTTAAAGTTACGTGTGTGAGCTGTTAGGACTGAGCGCTCCAAGAGGGTGAGGAATTTGTGTGCTTCTCTCTGCCTCGTCTGTGCTTTGAAAGCCATCAGCAGATGAAAGGAGTTGGGCAGCGTGTTGCCTTGTACTGAAGGACGATGTTCATCGTACCTTCTGGTTCTCTTGCCTGGAGACATCTCCCATCCCGTGTTCTGGTCTTCCTTCCTCCCCTTTAGCTTTGTTTTCTACCTGCCGCAGTCTGCAACATCATTATCCCTGCTTCTCCTTAAACCTTCCCTCAGAGATCTACCCACTGGAGCACGTGAGGGCAAGGAAGTCTACGTGGGATTCTGACGTGGTGCTGGCCACTACTGTTCCTCTGCACACAGGGAATTACAGCCACTTGCTAGTGACAGGCATGAAAGGAAACTGGTTTTATTGTCCCGAGGCCAGGCAGAGGGCAAAAGTAGCTGCTGGGCTTCTTACCATAAATTAATTTTGTTTGAGTGCTTTTTCTGTCTGTAAAAATCCTTATTACGCATGCTCTTTCAGGGTAAATAACTTGAGGCTTACGAAGTTTAATGGAGTCTCAAGGCTTCCCGTCATGACTGAAATTTGTGGCAAAGCTTGAGGAAACTGCAAATAAAATGTTCCTTGTTCAGGAATGCTTTGTATACAGGTGGAGGAAGGCTTGTGGATTTTTTTTTTGTGCCGGTCTGTTGCTGTCCCTTGGAAAGATAAAAGGGTATGCAAAAAACAGATGGACAGGAATGCTAATAATTTTTTTAAAATACTGGAATTAGTTCCCAAGCGTGAGTTATGGCGGAAGGTAATAACCCATGTGGTAAAGGCCTTGAGTCCTGCTGTGGTCTGTCTGCAGAATGGTTTTGTTTGGGTATTGCTCTGAGTTGCTGCATGGTAGGTTTGTTTTACATGACAGATGAGGCAGAGGAGCAGAAAAATGACCTGACTCTACCTTCAGTCTGTTACAGAAAGAGTTGTTGTGAAGCTGTGACCATGCTCCTGACCCTTGGCTTTACACCTGCGGCTGTCCTACCCGGTCATGCCCGGGGTTATATTGACCAACACCTCCTCTGGACTCGAGCACTTTCTGTGCCTCTGCCTTGTACCTCCATCATCAAACCTGGATTTAAAATTACTGTTATGTTTTCTGATTGTAAGTTGGTTCAATGAGTTAGCTGGGAATAATGTGCCACAGCTTACTAGTCCTGAAGGTGCCAGTTAGCGTTTAGAGGACTATGGCTTGATAAAAATGTTTATGTGAGTCTTTGATTCAGTATTTAGTACGTTAAGAAATCAGTTTAATAGCTTTACACAAACACAAATTTGTCCCAGATTATGACATTTGCCTAAATAGCAGCCTCTGGACAGTGCAGTTCAAGGAGTCACTTGACTGTTCTACCAGGTTGGCATATTAGTTTTAATTATTTTGGAAAAAGGGTCTGGGGCTGCCTGGCAGAAGGAAGGCGTTGGGGTGATCTGGTGCAGGGCTGCCCGGGTGGCTCAGCCGCCGTGTCTGCAGTTAGGCGAAGGTACAGCAGTAGAGAAATGGAGATCTAAGATACTCCAGTTTGAATGAAAAAAAGAAGCACGTCTTTATTTTTCAGTTTTCAAGCCGTTGTGTCTGGCGAAACGTGCCCCGCTGCTCTGGACCGTTCTGGTAGCTCCTCAGAGATGGCAGCTTGGGGTGCAAGCAGCGGTTATCTGCTGTAGGCGAGGGGCGCAAGAGCCAGCGTTAGAAGGAACATCAGAGACCGTATGGGTCGGGGTTACTAAGTGGCACCTACCAGGGTTGTGGAAAGGGACTGAAGAAGAGGGGCTTGGTGACTCCAAAAAGGTGAGCGGGAAGAACTTCCTACGGCACCGCCAAAGACAGCACAGCTGTGACTCACGTTGCTGCTCTCGTCCTGTGAAAAAGCAAATATGAGGGAAAGATCTTTGTTGTGGGGCAGAGGACAAAAAAGCGCGTCCGCTTTCGTCAAGCCTTTTCAGGAAGGTCTTCTCCCCCATCCCTGCATCTGTGTCCTTGTTGTCTCGGAGAGGTAATGGGAAGGTGAAGCAGAACAAGTACAGGTGTGCTTTTATGCAGGTATATACCCCCCCCCCCACGTCCCTGCCGTAACACACACTCATCCTGTTATTGGGTGGTTGGGGGAAGGAAACTGGGGTTCTGGCACTTGTGGAAGTGATGGAGGAAAACGTCGCAATCCCTGTGAAGACAGAGGGCTATTAAGTAGGAAGAATTCTATGCAGTTTGGTGCCTCCCTGTTCCAGTCCAAAGTTCCAGTTCCCTTTTCTGCAAAAATTCTTGAGAGGTACGAATAACCAGAACGCGGGAATTCATTTGTAATGACCCACTGCATGCTTTTTGACCATTTGTCAATGGTCCAGTGTTTATTTGCTGCTGTAGTTTGTCATCATTGATGTAAAAAATTATTGATTGTTTACAGACAATAAGTGAGTTTGGGGTTTTGCAGGGGACGTAGTTGGTGTGCGCCAACGATAGCGAAGGGTCGGTCTTTGCAGACTGAATTCTTCCGCTGTTAAAATGAGCTTGTGGTGTTTTCTGAAAATGAAGTTTTTAATGAAGGTGTTGCGGTACCATAATAAAAAACTAGAAGGAAAGAGGTAGCTTTTCTTTTTGCTCTCTCTGCCAAGGGTTGATATTAAATAATTTAAGAACTCTGTTTCGCTTAGATAAAAGTTTGAAATGTGAATATCTGTATGCCTTTAGAGAGTATTTTGCTGTTAATGTTTTCAGTGCTTTCTCTCACATTTTTATGCATGAAAAACATAAAATACTTTAGGTTACTTATATGTGCTAATACTTTTGTATGTTGTAATATCCGATGCGTTCCTTTTGAAAATGCAGTTTAAGTATCTACTTACAGTGTTGCTGATTTTAAAGTGTTTGTAAGTAGTTTGCCAGAGCATTAAACAGACTGTGGAATTTCAAGGAACAATTTTGTGCCCTGGTAGGGGAGCTTCTGTATTTATGCGAAAGCGCAGCCGTTGGCATCGCTGAAGCCACCAGGTGACATGGAAATACCGGGACTCGGTCCCTGAGCGGCGAGCGGCAGCAAGGGAAAGGAACGGGGAGAGATTCCCATGTTCCTCATCAGCATTTTTACTCCTAGATTTTTCAGCTCTGAGATTATTGACGCATTGCTTGCTTAACCATGAGAATTCAGTTGGTAGCTGATAAACTGTCATTTACTGTCAGGAAGAGGAGCCGGGGAGGAAGCGTGGTCGCACCGGTACTTTGAGATCCCTGCTAAAGCCGTGTGTCTCCTGGCCGGGGGCGAGAGGGCTGCTCCGTGCGTTACCCACCGGGGCGGCAGCTCTGGCAGCTTTCGGCATTCATTTGGGCCCAGTTTTACATTTTTGGGGCACGGGTTTGCATTTCTAGTCCGCAGTGGTGGGGCTGCTGAAGGGAGCTTTCTGCAGGCAGCGAGGGAAGAACGCTTTGGAAAGAATGTTGTGTCTTGATTGGCGTTCACGTGCCTTAATGTATTAAAAGCAAAGACAGTCCCATCTCTCCCCGCCTTTCCCAACACATCCTCACTTTTATTTCATTACAAAAATCAGGTGGTAGAAGAGTTGAATGGGTATTTTTGTTTGCATTTGGGGATTGTTGTTGTTTACAATTGCTTTTTTTTTTTTGTATTGCATCTGGACTCTTTATTTCTGTTTTTCACTATTCTATGATTATTTCACCGTAAACCAAGTATCTTTAGAATTGTAGCTCTTTAGTATGCTCACCCCATTCTTTAAGGTTTTTGTAATTATTTTATGGTTCTGTATTGTGATCATCCAGACAGAACAATTGATCCGGCATTGCGTAACCATTAACACTGCATTTACAGGCGGCTGGTGGCAGTGTGGCTTGTAGGGTGTTGCAGTAGATTAAATGCTTGGTTGTTGGCTACTAAAATGCTGCGAGGGCTGGAGCCCCTCTGCTCTGAGGCCAGGCTGGGAGAGTTGGGGGTGTTCAGCCTGGAGAAGAGAAGGCTGCGGGCAGAGCTGAGTGCGGCCGGTCAGGGCTTCAAGGGGGCCCAGAGGAAAGGGGGGGACAAGCTTTTTAGTAGGGCCAGCTGGGACAGGACAAGGGGGGATGGCTTTAAACTGAAGCAGGGGAGGTTTAGACTGGATCTAAGGAAGAAATTCTTTCCAGTGAGGGTGGTGAAACCCTGGCAGGGGTTGCCCCGAGAGGGGGTGGAGGCCCCATCCCTGGGACCATTCCAGGCCAGGTTGGCCGGGGCTGTGAGCAACCTGATGTGGTTCAAGGTGTCCCTGCTCCTGCAGGGGGGTTGGGCTGGGTGACCTCTGGGGGTCCCTTCCCACCCAAACCATTCTGTGATTCTATGATTTATACTTGTTTATTAAGTAATAGCTCATATTAAAATAAATAGTTCTTAATAAAGACAGTCCAGTGGGATGCAAGAAATGAGTTGGCAAAAGATGGCACTCCATCGTAACTGATATTACTGGGTTTAGGATACAGATTTTGTGAAAACCCGTAATATGCGTCTCAATTCTCAGAAGTTTGCGGCTTGGTAGGTCCGGCCGGCCCCGTAAGCTGGTGTACAGTTTGTAATACTTAGCTATTCATTAGTCTGCTCCTGCTGCCTTCCCTGCCCCCATTTTTCCATGTCCATTATCATGTTCGATTTCTCGGGATGCAGCGGGTTGTTTGCACTAGGAGTAAGGCAGCATTTGTCAAAATTAATAAAAAACTACCTTCTTGAAGGAAGTGCACTGTAATTTTTAGATGAGAGATTACATTCATTTATGTTTAACTCCATGTAGTGTAGTTAAAAAAAGGTCTTTTGAAGTATTTTTGATGCAGAAAGCACTGGTTTAAGTGCGGGAGTCCCTGCTGGGAAGGGCCAGGGCAACGTAAGATCAGAAGGCCAAGTGCTGGCTGGGGCGGGGGCGAAAGGCGGAGCTGCCTCTCTTCCTATAGCAAATCTGAGGTGGTCTCAAAGGGGGGACGCTGGACCTTGCGTGATGGCTTTCAGCAGAACTGAAGATCGCTGAATTCCATTCCCACAGCTTCCGTGGAAATCTGGTGCTCCCTTTGAAGAAAGGGCAGGGGGTGACTTTGTGGCACTTGGCGGTGGCCGGGGACTCAGAGTATTGCAGGGACACCGGGAAGCTGTGGTTATCCCAGTGGGGCAGTGGAGCTGTCGTGAACCTCGCTTGGGTTCAGGATGACTTTTATGTTTCCTCTGTCATAATTCAGAATTTTTTCCCCTCTTCTGAAGTGCTGTAAAATGGGTTTACATATCTGTGAGCACATGTGAGTATTGCTGGATCGGTCAAGCAAGAAGAATACGTGTGTATCTGTAGAAAGACAGGAAAATACACATTTTAAAATACTTCTTTGGTGAATTCCGCCTGTGTGTGATGGGTTTAGACTCTCCTAAATCAGAAATTCTGCCCTGGTTGGAGCTGTCGTAAGTTCAGAACATAAACCTCCCCACGATAGTACATAAAGCCCATTTGTTTCTTTATTTACCGTTTCAGCCATTCATTTATCACAAAATGCTCCAAGCAATAACTTTCCATAACTCAAAGTTTTACCGCGGGGGAGCAGAGTAACTCCCACAACTCTGAAGCCAGAATAAGAGATGGATAAGAAAATGTCGGTCATTCTTGATACATTTTCTCTGCTTGATGGTTACACAGACCATTTTTCAGTTGTTTCCAAGTCATAGTAACTGGAATGGATCTTACGTATGTCTTAGGTAAACTTATCATTAGCACAGTCAAAGTGTAACTTAAATCCCAGCACTTTTATTTATTAAATGCAGAATATACCTGAAAAGTATACCCAAAGCAGTCACGAGCTCAGTCGGCTACGTGGAAAGCAAAAGCAGGTCTGGCATTTGCAGTTTCCCTTCCCTAAGCATGGACTTGCCGGGGTCGGCAGCCCGGGGAGGGAGCCTGGCTGCCCCCGGAGCTGCCGCTGGCCTCGGCCCCTGCCTGCGGGCTGGCAGCGCCTGGGCAGGCTCAGCCTGGGCAAGCTCAGCCCGAGCAAACTCAGGTTTGGGGATCGTACATTATCAAAGCATCTAAGCGGCTGGCAAGCTCAGAATGTTGCTAACCAAAACAGCGGTTTGTTTTGGTGTTAAATCTTGTGCTGATCCTCCTAACTGGTTTTTATTACTACAACTTGAGTTTCTGTGATGTTTTCATTCTCTCTGAACCATTCAGACACCTTTGTTGTTCCCTATTTCGCAGTCACCAAGGAAATTTTGGCTTTGTGACAGATAAAAATTTCTCCATTTTGCTTGTGTCAGTATATTTCAATATATTAAATGTTGGCATGAAGATAGCGCTGCATCTCTCTCTTGCTGGAGAGTGGCCAGAATCCAGTCTGTATGGTGAACACTGGTAAGAATTTTTCCCCTGAAGAGCACATCTGCTGATATTGCCCCTCCTATTCCTTTTCCCCTGTCGCCCCATCCAAGCCCAAGCAGCCTTTGCTTGCGGGGGGGGTGTCTCCTGCCCGCGGGGGGGGTCTCCTGCCGAGGACGGCAGGCTGCAAGATGCAGCTTGGCTGCTGCACCAGGGCCGGGGAGGCGACGCTTTGACAGCATCTGCTGCTCAGGCTTAGGAACCAGAATGAAAGGCTCAGAACTAACGTACATCTTTTAATTAGGCTATTTCTATTTTCAATTAGCTTTTATTTGTTTAGTTAGCCTCTGTAGCTGTGTGTGCGAGGGGGAATGAACCGTCAGAGTATGAATTAAGGGATGGTATTAACCCTGAAAATGTTTTCCACCTCTGATTTCACCTAATGCAGGATACCAGATCCTCCAGCATAAATATAAATTTGAAAAGCTGTGTCCACGTGACGCTGTGCTGGCAGAACGGTGTTTTTGAAAAGTACGTGGTCATCTGCAGAAAGCTCCGGAGCCTATTTTTGATTAAAGCTTGTTGCAAATGGGGATGAACTCTGCTGTCAGGCATATGATAGCTGCTGCAGCCCTGCGACTTAAAGCATTCGGAATTGGTGTAAAAAGAACGATTTTGGCAAAAGTACCTCTGTGCCTAGGGAAATGCTACTGGGTGCCTGTGTGTGTAGGGTTTTTTTTTTTGGAAATTTATCTTCTGCAAAATGTGCAAGCAATCAAAATTGCGATGGTATAATACTACTGCAGTGGACCGTATTTTTCAAGTGACTGTTTAAAGAATGTTTTTTTAATCCGTGTATGAAGATGAACGCCTTCCCTGATGAGGGAAGAGGTGTCTATACACTATGTTTTATTTGAAGAATGGCATATGGAGTGACTATGCTGCTTTTGTATAACGCATATAACATCACTTCAGACTACTGCTGTAAGTTTTTGTGGGGATAAGAAGGTGCGAAGTGTGGGAATGGCAAACCTGCCATAATGTTTATTATCTTGATTAAATTGGCAGGTGTGAAAGCAAAATGGCAGGAAACAGCCTTGTTCTGCCCATCGTCCTGTGGGGCCGTAAAGCCCCCACGCACTGCATATCCACCCTGCTGCTCATGGAGGACGCGTCCATGATCGTCACGGGGTGCCACGACGGCCAGATATGCCTCTGGGACCTTTCTTTGGATTTAGAGGTAAGACTGAGATATACAATGATAATGTAACTTGTGTTTAAAGAGCGTATCGTTGTTGCCAGTGTGATTTTTATCCTTCGATGTTACAGCATCCGTTCTGGTCTTCAGTTCTCTCTCTGCCCTGTGTTCGCTTGTCCTTTCTTCTTCCCTCTCACGAGGGATGTGACGCTCGTGCTTCCCATAGTGAATATTTCCGATTAGAAAGAGACGTTTCTGCTCTTGAACTTGGTTGCTGCTCCTGCAATAATTATTTTAAGTAATTACTTCCTCTTTTCTGGAGCTGCTCTACACTAGCTGTTATTTTCAAGTTTAGCTGCTTGATACTGTTTTGTGAAAGCAGATTCCAGGGAACAGAGGACTGTACGTGGAGAACTTTTTCAGGTTATTATTTTATTCAACCTTTTTTTCCTCATGAAAACGGAAAGAGGAGAGGCTGGTAGCAGAGAGAAAGGTTGGTGATTACTTGGTTTATGCCAGTGGCAGCCCTAGAGTGGAAACCCCTATGTGTCTAATTTGAATGTGATCTTGGAGCTTGCTTTGGTAAAGAGTTTTAAACTTGTGGAATCCAAAAGCAAAACAATCCTTACTTGTAAAAAAAATCAGCATGCTTTGGGAAAAGCTTATACTGAATACCTAAAAATCTCAGCATCTGTGAGGTACCCCCCTCCAAAATTATGTTTGGTTAGTGTCTTTAAAAAGAAAGAAGGGGAGAAGGTGACCAGTCCTTTCTGGAAAGGACAAATAAAGGGCAGGGTTTGGTTTTTATCTTTAATCTATACACGGGCTTTATATAAACTGATGTATGAAAACACAGCATTGTGAATTATACTTGATTGTTATATACAACTATATTGTTGCAGTAGCACACGAGTTTTTTCATTTAAGTTGGGCCAAATTCAGCCTACGATTTAAAATTATTGATAGCACGAGTTTGATGCAAAATGCATTTTTTGACAAATTTGCATTACAGTATTAGGTAGAAACTCTCTTTTAACATACTATAGCAGCATTCTGTGTAAGCTCGTTCAAGACTGTATATCCGCTGCTATGCTAATTAAATGTGTGTGTATATGTATTAACACATCTGTACTTATATGATATATAAAATGGAAATCTGGACTGTGTATGTTCTGGTTAAGTAATAGTGCCTTTGTTATTTTTGCTTCACGTTTTATTTCCCTGATTCTAGATTAATCCCAGAGCTCTGTTGTTTGGTCATACAGCCTCAATTACTTGTCTATCAAAGGCCTCTGCTTCCAGTGAAAAGCAGTATATAGTGAGCGCGTCAGAAAGCGGGTGAGTTGCCTGAGGATTTATTAATATGCAGATCTGTAAATAACGGAAATTGAGGGTAGAGGAGAGATTGGATTGTTTAAGTAGACCGTTGTTTGGGGTTTTTTTACTTAATCTAATGTCTGTAGATATTCCAAATGCTGGGACTCTCCACTGCAGATGCTGAGTGTGGTGTGACTTTTGGGTTCGTGGCCTGAAAAGGAGCCCAGGGCAGTGCCCGAGGTCCTGGGGGGTTTCCCCTGTAATTTGCCATATCCCGGGAGTCCGTGGCAGGACGCTGCGCGGTCGCACACAGAGCACTGTGCGGAGCACTGGCTGCGATTCCCCTGTGGGTGGGCAATGAGGTGTGTGACGTTGTGCCCTTCCGTCAAGGCACTCGTGTGCTTTCTGTCACCTTTTTGCTCACGCAGTTTGTCAGCCCAGTTCACAGTAGATGCAGATTTTGCTCCTTTACTTATCCGAGATCTGTTTCTTGAGTGAAAGCAAGCTTGAGTTGTAGTGGAGCTCGTTGGCAGGAAATGATGCCTAATACGTGTTTTAAAGCTCGGAAACCTGTCACACAATTTATCTACATTTCTGTTGCAGTGTGATTTTTTTTTTTTTTTTTCACCCTTAAGAAAAAATACGCCAGCAAATACATCTTCTTTTTTAAGAGGTTTTATTTACTAATCAAACTGTTTAAAGGGTGGAAGTGGGGAGGATTTAGCAGCTGACTCTGAAACAAAGACTGCAAGTGTTTGGTGGCATTTGTTTGTGGGGCTAAGCCACTTTTCCATAACATTTGCATACATTCATATAATGTCAAGAAGATAAATACTTCCAGATACCTCTTAATAAATAGTGAAGCCCTGGAAAGCAGTCTGGACATTGGAATGGTTTAACAAATGAAGCAGAGGGGAGAGGACAGAGAGAGGCAAGGTAATCAGATGATGTTCACTTACACGGGGGGGGGTAGCAGCCAGCAGATTAGGAGAGAAGAAAAGAGTGTAAATTGTCCTTAACATTTGGTAGAATAGCATCCTATATATTATGGGGCAAAGGATGTAGGTTGCACTTGAGTCTTCTACCCAGCTCCAGTGTGACCTCAGATAATTTGCTTGAGTACACTGCATCTCATTCCCTTCTGTAGTTCCTTGCTTCACTGTGACAGCTAGGTATAATTTACTAACTGCATGTATAGTGCCTGCACTTTTTTTTTGAGGAAGTAGCATAAATAACCACAGACTACTGTGTTTGTCTGCATCTGTAACTGTGTAAATTGGACAAGGGAGTAGACTTGTTATTACGAGACTTGTGCTTCTCATGTCTGTAAACCAGAGCGCTAAAGGCAGAAGTAACAGGAACATATGGGAGACTTGCAGTGCTCACTGGGGGATGTTTACTCCATAAGCCAGTGAATGAAGGAGAAGGAATAAATCACAAGTAGGACACTCTAATCAGCGACTAATAGAATGCTGTTCCACTGTGTCCTCCCAGCAGGAAAACCTGTACTGACCTCTTTCCAGCCAGGAATTTGAAATTTCTGAGGGCACAGAACAGCTCTGAAAATTTAACAGCTTTTTTTTTTTTTTTTTTTCACCCTTAAGAAAAAATACGCCAGCAAATACATCTTCTTTTTTAAGAGGTTTTATTTACTAATCAAACTGTTTAAAGGGTGGAAGTGGGGAGGATTTCTCATAGAATCATAGAATCATAGAATCATAGAATGTTTTGGGCTGGAAGGGACCCCTAGAGGTCATCTAGTCCAACCCCCCTGCAGGAGCAGGGACACCGCTAACTAGATCAGGCTGCATGCAGATGACATTAATGGGGATTGCAGTCAGGTAATTTAGAGGGGAAAAAAAGTCATACTCTGTAACTTTTCAATAAAATATACTTGGTACGCTCACATTTTAGCCTAGATTTTGGGCTAATTTATTGAAAAGATACACAATTTGATGAATTACAGGTCAAAGCTTTGGGGCCACCTAGTTTTGTCATTCATAACCCACGTGTTATTTCCCCCCCACACCTCTTCTCCTTCCCATCCTCTGCCTGAGTGCAGGAGCTTTAGTACCCGACTGTCCTCTACTGGGAGAGCACTTCAGCTGGCAGAATCCCTCGACCTGCTGTGTTTTCATGCTGTCACTTGTGTCATCTGGATTCGGGTCCCCTCCTGCTATGGAGAGCTCTTTCCCCATGGGCCTGGCACGTTAGCAGCTGTCAGGAGCTGGGCCCCGGGGCAGCATGGCCAGGCTGGCAGCACAGCTCAGGCAGGATGGGGAAGAGGGCCCAGCTTAAACAGCCTTGCAGAGACAGGGAGCTCCCGCTGGGACAGTTTCCAGGGCGCTCTCAGGAGCTCCTCAAGACCAGACAGCACCTTCTCGGAGTTGGCTGTGAGCCCAGGGCAGCCCCCCAGCGGGGAGGGTGCATTCCCTGTACCCTTGTATCTGCACTCCTGCTCTGGCTGGCTGTATGGAAGTGAGTCCTCGTTACCAACAAGGGGTTTCTAGGAAACGGGCCGTGGTCTTGTTCTGCTGATAGCGTTCTGGAAGGCAGGAGCTTTTTTCCCCCCCAAATATGAGACTAGTTTTGGTTCAGGGAGTTGGAGTAACTGCTGTTGTTATCAAGAGTCTAGAACAGCTTCTGAGTTCCTAAGTAGAAGGTGATAAATGAATCGTCTTCTTGCCCGGTCTTGCACTGAACAGGAGGGGTTGCCCTTTGCTCCTGTCCTGTGGCGAGGCCATCTCGTAATGCCGCTGATCTTTAGCATCTCTCCCCTGAGTCTTACAGCACAGGGAACCTGCCTGCTGAGGTGCGGTAGAGGTTTAAAATGGATTAGCGCTCTTTGCGGAGATGATTATTCTGGAATAAAAGCACCTGTGTTTTGGAAAGGAGTTGTACTGACTCATCATGATACCCCTTCTTTAGCTAGTGGAGACATTGAACGCTCTTAGATGTAACGCGGTGTGCGCGTGTAGTTTGCTTTTAAAGTGTGCCTTTCCACTTTACCTGCTGGAAGCTTGCTTTGACAAGTTAACATTCCAACTCTGTCTTTCACTGGGCAAAATATTTGACCTGAAAGTATTTGCAAAGCTATTCCTTCCGAGAGCATCCGTCTGTTCTTCAGGGCTTTTTCATTCCTGTACAGAACTCGCTGTTTGAATGACAGACTTTTCTGGTATGCAAAATGAGCTTATGGAAGGAAAAAGACTCTCGTGAACCTGGGGTTTTTGGTTTGTTTGTGTGCTTGGTTTTTTCAAAGGCTGTTTACAGAAAGCTGGACCTCCAGGCTGAGGCCCATTTGATCAGCTCTGCTTGAGAAAGAAATTTCTTAACGTCTGCCTGTATGAATGTAGCTGGCAACGTATAGGTCTGTTACGTATCCAAATAAAATAAAGAAATTTTTTATCTGGGAAAGGCAGGGAACAATATGACTGAACAACCTTTTAACCTGGAAGTTGAGAGTAGAATGTGTCAAAACTTAGAATTCCCATCTTGTCATGATTGCAGTACTAGGTAATCTTTTCCTTTGGATTTAGAACCAAAATATGTTTTCATTGTGAAATTATATATCTGATGTAAAGGGGGGAGAAAAGGTGAGAAAGCAGCTGACAGATTCTGTGCTGATTAAACTTTATCAAATTTTAAGAGTGTTTTTTAAAAATACTGTGAATAGGGGGCATGGCTGCTAATTGGAATGCATTCATACAGGTAACTGTAATCATTGCTCATAAGGCAAGTCAGAGTCCACTGGCACAACTTGTAATTCGGGGTTTGGTCTTGGAAGTGCTGAGGAGTCCCAGGTGATGCTTCCACCCCTGAACAGCCTGGGCCCTCGGACAAACCCGCAGTGTTCACTGCCGCCTGGCGCAGTCCTGTAATGCTGATTTCTTCCTTGCCGATGTGGAGAAGGCAAGCTAATCTTTGGGTGACTTGGGGGATGCAGTAGAAGAATAGAATGACTTGAAACATTGGTGAGAGAAGTGAGAAAATCGCAGTTATGTACTTGTGTTTACTCAATATTGGTTGTTTATGGTGAACCTTGGTATAGGACGAGGGGCACCGGCCTCAAGTTGTGCCAGGGCAGGGTGAGGTTGGCTATGGGGAACAATTCCTTCCCCTTGGGGCTGTCAGGGGCTGGAAGGGGCTGCCCAGGGAAGGGGTCGAGTCCCCACCCCTGGGGGGATTTAACAGCCCGGCAGAGGCGGTGCTGAGGGCCAGGGTTTGGGGGTGGGATGGCAGGGGTAGGGGAACGGTTGGGCTGGGGGAGCTGAAAGGGCTTTGCCAACCCAAACGATTTCATGATCTTTGTAGGGAAGAAGAGGTTGTGTAGATTCAGATAGAAGGACTGAAAATTCAAGTTGATTTTGAGTTTCCTTTATCTAAATATAATTCACGTAGTCACTAATAACTGGCTCAAATGCTTAAGTTTCTCCCAGTGTAAATGATTTTTAAACTCTTGGAAGACTGAAATATTTTCCATGTAGTTTTAATCTGCCTTTTATGTTTTAGGGAGATGTGTCTGTGGGATGTGAACGACGGGAGATGCATAGAGTTCACTAAACTCGCCTGTACACATACTGGCATACAGGTTAGTACTTTGGGGGGGTTTCTCTATTGCAGTCCATGGATATCTATAGATCGGTTATCAAAGCAAGGCTCCTTTGTTTCTTTTTAATCATAATAATGACAATGTGTGCATACTTCAGTATCTCGTAGTTTATGCTGTGTCATCAAATGCTGGAAATATGTGCTTGGGCTTCAGCATTTGAGAAAATGTACCATAATTAATAAGAGGGGCTGGGGAGAAAGGAGGAAAAGGGGAAGATGTTTGGAGGGGCACTGCCTGGGGAGGGGCGTCTTGGTGGGGAAGGCTGAGGCAAGCTGCTCTCGGCTACGGGAGCCGGCCCTGTGGGGCAAGGGCTGCCCTGGGGGGGGGGACAGGAGAACGGGGGCCTCCGCCAAAAGCTTCCCTCAGCAGAACATAAACATATAGGCATTAGAATGTATTTATGAAATACTGGTTTTGATTAAAAATGCGGTAGTCAGTGTCTCACGTGGAGTGTAATTTCTGTATTTTGTTAATATCCATTTAGTTCTATCAGTTTACAGTTGGGACGCAGCGTGAAGGGAGACTGTTGTGCCATGGCCATTATCCAGAAATTCTTGTTGTGGATGCTACCAGCCTGGAAGTTCTTTATTCTTTATTATCAAAGATATCTCCTGACTGGATCAGCTCCATGACTATCATTCGATCCAATAGAACACAAGGTAATTATTTTTGTTGCTTTTATTACGACTTTGCCTCCCTGTAAGAGAAACGCTGTTTTCAACTTCTTCAAGAACCTGGGGAGGAACTAGAATCTTATTTCTTGTGATCCTGGGCAACACCCAGCAAGCACTGACCTTTCTGAAAAGCAAAGTGTACGTAGTTGTTTCTAGTTCCCAAAAAAGAAGCTAGCTCGGTGTCTATGCGGCGCGGTCTCTGCTGTTCCCTCAAATGGGAACTTTGGCTCTGGCTAAAACGTAACTGCTTTCTCAGGAACAGAACCTAAAATCTAGCCAAGTCACTCTGGGTGTGCTTGGCAGGATCCAGGCTCACCTAGTAAATAGGTTCAGTTCTGTCATCTTCAGCGTGTGCATGTGCTGAAACCTGAGGGACAAGGAACCTTCCTACAGGAAAAGTTTTTTTTCTTTTTTTTCTTCCTAGCATGTTCCACTAGGGTGATAACTTGTTTTGTCTTTGAGAATTGAGAAAGAGTTCTGGAGAGCACTCTGACAGCAAGAGGCACAAGACTGAAGGAAGGGGTGCAAGCACTCGATGCTGAGGCTGCATCCAACGTGATGTGCAGTACGCATCGAGATCATTTGGCGAGCTATCTGTTGCCATTTTTGACAAGATATATATGTTAATACAGACATACACGAGTATTTGTTGTGATTAGTAGCTTTATAAAAAGCATTGTCGTTATATTTTCAAAGCTGTTATTGTAGGAAATGTGTTTAAGGGAAGTGCTGATTCAAGTACACGATAGGATTAAAAAACCTGGAGGCTGTAGAGGGAGGCCCTTGTAAAAGCGATGCCCGTCAGGTTAGCAGGGCGGTGCGTGAGTAGGCTCGCGTTCGGTGCCGGGTTAGCTGACATGGTTTGAGGTGATAGCTGTCCACATGTCTGTGTTGCTCTGCTGGTTTGTGTTACTTTGCTAGGCTTTAAATGCTGGCAGCTGAGGTCTCTCATTCAGGTTTTCCTGTCATGGGGACTGTAATTCCTTAGAGGTTTGGGGAACACTAAGGAAGAAGATGCTGGCAAAAGGAGAGACTTTTACCTTAAGTTAAGGCTGGCAGCCGTTGTAAACTGAGTGTTCCCAAAGTCCTGGAGTGGGAAGGCTCAGTTGCGATCCCCACAGCGTCCAAGTTGTCTGTGACAACTGGAAGTGAACTCTGGTATTAAGTGTTTCCTGATGCTGCCTTTAATTTTATTTCTTGTTTTGTAATCATTTCAATATTGTATTCAAGAAGGTACTCCTTGGATTTTGGTCTTACACCAGACTTGCCTGGTTAGAAACAGGAATGTCCAGAAAGCTTGACTAGTGCTTGATAGACTTTGGGTTTTGTGACGGTAATAACTCTAATTTTGCAGAGATGCCCTTTGGGAACCCGCAGCCCAGAGATGCTTGAGTGGCTGTACAACTCGAGCATGCTTCCCCTTAAACTTTGGTGCCCTCGTGGGCTGGCGTGGGGCAGCCAGCCAGGCGTAAGCAACAAATCTCCCTTCTTGGGAGAGTAACCCCTTGCCTCTGGGGAGAGCGATGGGACAGCCCACAATGTCTGATAGCAGCCCTAGAAACAACGGTCACTTCCCTTCCCCCCCATTTAATTTGAGTCCTGGGTATTAATTGAGAGATGTAAACACAAAACGATGGAGTCTGTGTGTGTCTGGAATACCACTTTGCAAATAAACGTTTGATTTTTGAAGCAAACACTTCAGGAATGTTTTGGTAAATTTTTAACGTTGAGGTACTCTGGGTATATTTGTGTACTCAGACATGCACAAGTGTGCAACGAAATGAAGACGTCCTTGTACTTACCAGCCTGATGTTTCGTTTTTTCCCCAGAGGACACTGTCGTAGCCGTTTCGGTGACTGGCATCCTGAAAGTCTGGATAATAACCTCTGAAGTCAGTCGGATGCAGGTAAACAAAGGCTTCTGAATTAATGATATTTCCTGTTGGGAGGAAGGGAGAGCTTCTATTAATGCTGTTTCCTCTTCTTCCAGCTACCTAATGATATTATGGGGGTGTTTTCACTCTTTGCCATTTGAAAAATCAACTACTTTTATTTTGCTTTACTGATTCTTCAAGTTACCAGCAGAACTCGTGTCCGTATACAAATATTCGTGTCCGTATACAAATATTATTCATGATATACCTTATTCTAGATGTTTAGCAACTACAGAAAAAAGCCCTTATGGAGCAAGTGAACTATTTTTTTTTTTATGAACCTGCTTATTTCCAGAATATTTATAACACAAAAGCAACACCGTTTGCATTAGCTTGGAAGACCAAGGTAATGGAATGCCTTGCTTTTGACCCCATCACGGGGTGGTATTTGTGGGGTTTTGTTTCATAGTTTCAAAACTTGATGAAATTATGTTTGCTCTCTAGGCGTTTTCTGGAAACCCTTGTCATGCAGCTAGTAATGGTTTAGCTGAGATCACATTTAATAGTTACACTTAATTAAAAAAAAAAACAGCTGTGAGCAGTGAAGAGTATTGGTTGTTATGGAAGTACAAAACAGAAAGACATAACTAACCAGGAGCTTATCACAGTCTGTTTGGGGCATGGGGAACCTTGAACGAATGAGATGTGAGCTGAGCCTGCTTGGATTCCGCTGGCTATCTGGATGTGAGGTAACTCAGTGACAGCGATGATACTAAATAGGCACTGCTAATCTGTCCAGCTGGGGAATTTGTTAGACTTAAGTGACGGAAGAGGATACCACATGCTCTTGCAGATCTTCTTATGAGGAATAATAGAATAAGGACTGCTACAAGTGTTTGGTTTTTCCTTAGAAGTTGGCCATTTGGCATCTTATGAAATGGCATAGTCCCTCCTCCATCACATGGTCTACGTCATGTTCCGAAGCCAATTTGAGCAAGAAAAAAAAAATCAGCTGGGTATTTTCTTGTTACCTGATTTCCGTCTGTATGTTGTTCTGTGTAGAGACTCTCCGTTTCAGACGCTGGTTGCTGTCACACCGTCTGAGCACTTAAATGGCATCTGTGTAGGACAGAGTGCTTAGTCCCCATCTTGAAGATGAGGAAATATTATTTCAGGAAAATACCATCTTGCCCCAGAGATCTGTAACAGGGTAAGGAGTTCTGATCTTGAACATCGGAGCCCCCACTTCTGCCTGAATTGCCTGGCTATGCTGAGAGAGTTGGGCTTGTTCAGCCTGAAGAAGAGAAGGCTGAGAGGGGACCTTATCAACACCTACAAATATCTTAAGGGTGGAAGTCATGAGGATGGAGCCAGACTCTTTGCAGTGGTGTCCAGCAACAGGACTAGGGGCAATGGGTGCAAACTGAAACATAGGAGGTTTCAGTTGAATATGAGGAAAAACTTCTTTACTCTAAGGGTGGCAGAGCACTGGAACAGGGTGCCCAGGGGGGCTGTGGAGTCTCCTTCTCTGGAGATACTCAAAGCCCACCTGGACGAAGTCCTGTGTAACATGCTTTAGGAGAGCCTGCTCTAGCAGGGGGGTTGGACTGGATGATCTCCTGAGGTCCCTTCCAACCCTTGCCATTCTGTGATTCTGTGATCTGCTCTGCCCTGTCTCAGTAAGGTTGTTATGAAATGGGTTGAAGTGACTGGTGTTGCAGACAGGTCTTTCTGTAAACCTCCTGTAAGCCTCCCCTACCCCCTGCAGGGCACCTGCAGCCTTCTGTTGTTTCAGCCAGGTTTTTATAACTGTAAACCAAACTTTTCCGATGATAAATGGCATGGCTGTCCCTCCTTCCTTCAGGGTGTCCCAAGTCAGAGTGAAGATGGACAGTCAGTCAGCGTGAGGATTAGATTGAGAGCTAGTTCCTGTGTGTTCTGGATCTGGACAGGTTAGCAGTGACCACCCTCAATACAAGCAGAAGAGAAAGTTTTGCTTTGAGGGGGGGCCCAGATTAATCAAAGTACAGCACCGATGTGACCGATCAGTCTGATGCTCAGCGGAAGGGCATTTGGCCGAATGGTTAAGAACCCGCACGGTTTGGTAGAGCTGGATTGAATCCGAGAAGAACGTGGTCAGCAGTGACTGACTCTTAACCTCTGGCCAAGGCTGAAAACTTTGAGACGTGATTGTGCTAGTGAGCATGAGGAAGGGAATGGGCTCGTGCATTCAGCGGTTCCGCTCTCCGGCTCTGCTGGGCGTGCTGCTCGGTCCTGGCGCCTGGTCATGGCTCTGTATGCTCTCTAAATAAAAGCGATACCCTCCTGGTGGTGTCATTTTTGTCTGTCTGTAAAGCCAGTTTCTTACCTATCAGTAACCTTCAGTTCTGCTTTTCTGCACATTTGCTACTCTTGTACCTGCAACAGGTCTGCAGACCTGACTCTTTATCACAGGAAGGTCGTTATTCAAGATACAGTATACCCATAGGAGTATCAAAATGAAACATAAGTGTTTATTTCTGTTAAAATTTACAGAAATATGGACAACCTTATGACTTGAGCAAATTGAAAACCATCAAGAAATGCCTTTTCTGAAGATGTTATTATGGAAGGCAATATGCTTCTAATTTCAGATTTACAATTTTAAATAAAATGGAGTTAATTTAATGTTGGTTTTGTTTGGTTTTAGGATACAACACCAGTATTTGAAGAGGAGTCAAAACCCATTTATTGTCAAAACTGTCAAAGCATTTCGTTCTGTGCGTTCACCCAGTGGTCGCTGTTGGTGGTGTGCTCCAAATACTGGAGGGTAAGGCAAGCCCGCTGAGCGGCACCTGGCTGCTTTTCACTGGACCAGCTCATTTAATTTACTTGCCAGTAAGACTTTTAGGTCAGGATGCTCTAAGTCCTTTAAACGTGTCTGTACTGAAACCGAAATCAGCTGCTGTCTGGGCATTTTAATCTGTAATTGGGTAACAACAACAGACTTTTCTGTTTTCTTCTCAGGTTTTTGATGCTGGGGATTATTCCCTCTTATGTTCAGTCCCGAGTGAAAATGATCAGACCTGGACTGGTGGTGACTTTGTGTCAGCTGATAAAGTGATTGTATGGACAGAAGATGGACAAAGTTTCATATATAAGTTACCAGCCAGGTAGTCAGCAATGAAATATTCCATTTATTTTTTTTTGAGATAAAAACATGAGCAACTTTGAAGAAATATTGAGTATCTTTGGCTTCTATTTTGTTACAAAATCATATGGATGTTGCAGAAACTGGTATTCCATGAGCATGTTTTAGTGTGTGTCCCTGAACATATCACGGTGAAGCAATGCTCAGCAATTTAGATTGCCTCAGCCAAGAGTGCCTCGCTGTTTTCTGATGTTCCACAAACTCTTTTGCACTTCCTCATGGAGCTGTGTGATGGGAAGAGGTGCATTCTGCAGTTGAACATGTGTCATAAATGTAAATACTTCCTTAAGCAGGTCCAAATAAGGAAGGAATAAGATTGTGCTGTATGGAGTAGAATGTAAATGGCGATTGCATTACTGCAACAAAGTGCTCTTGGCCCATTAAGGGAAGGCACAAACAGCTGCGTTTGTGCATGTAAATGTGAAAATATAAAATTAATTTAAAATTGGGTATCAAAGAGGTTAAATAAATGGAGAATGACAAAATAAAATAAAAATCTTCTGACATGTTTATGATGTGCAAGCATATCTGCTCTGGGTAGAGATAGAGTTTTATCTTGGAGACCCTTGAATATTGTCACGCAAATGGGGCGGGAACTCCCTTCTCACCTCCCTATGCGAGCAGATCTATTTGGTGATCTGCTGGAGGAATCCTTGAGTTTGGCACGTTTTGGTCCTGAGTCTGAGGCCAGATGTGTTAAGTCCAAAGCAGACCTAAAGCCAGGCTGCCTGCCTTCTTTTTTCCTTCAGTTGTGAATGTGTGGGGGAACTGAGCTGGGCACGTTTGGCTGGAGCAGGTATTAATTGACATTGAAATTAATGATCTGCTGTACACTGTATTAAAAATTGAAAAAACGTAATGTTTAAGGGCTTGGGGGTTGTTTTTGCTTAGTAGTTAGCTAGTTTTATTCCTTTCTCTTTGTTCTTAAACCCAGCTGCCTACCAGCTAGTGATTCATTTCGCAGAGATGTGGGGAAAGCAGTAGAAAATTTAATTCCACCCTTACTGTACAGTGTGTTGGACAGAGCAGATAAACAGGTAAAATATATTTTTTGGAGTTTCTTTTATGGACTGCCTTTCTCCCTTAGAGAGTTGAAACGTGTACGTCATGGCCGGTTCGGCTGTCTCCAAGTAGACCTTTAGGATTTCTTCTTTTCCTAGTGAAAGCAGACGGGTGCAATTTCCCTGTGGTTCGGTTTGCTGCTTGTTGGTTTTCAAATAAAGTCAGCGGTTAGTCTCTGGTCAGGCGAATCTTCAGTTCCTCTATACTAACGGTTTATCTTTCATCCGTGCCTGGAGAGTTAGAAGTCAAGTTGTGATGTGCGCGATGCTTAGGCAGTAACCGAGCAAGAGCTTTTGGAATCGCAGCTTTGAATTTGAAAGCTGAAATCCTTGCAAAGTAAAGAAACTCAAATTTTTTTAGGCCAAAGTCCTCTGAGCTGTGCTTCATTTTTATATTGTGCTGTGAACTGTGTCTGCTATAAGCTAATATATCTACGACTGCTGTATGATATAGCTGGTACTCACAGCTATGTGACCAGGTGTAAGTCACAAATGCTTTTATTACAAGACTCTTACAGGAATCTTTTTTTTATCTTAACCATTTAATCTGTTGCCAAATTTGGACATTGAAACATTTGTGTATTTTTTTTCCATGCTGCCAATCAATATTGGGACATCAAAACATTTATATATTTGATTTTTTTCTTTATGATGTCAATCAATATTAAAATTTTTTTGCCTCTGTTGTGGACCATGTTCCTTACTGAGTAGTGTAGCTTTGGCTCACCGTTGCAGTTAGAATATTTTAGAATAAACACACACATATAGAAAATGTTCTAAATATTAATATATTTAGAATATATATAGAATATATTAATATTTAGAACAAGCCAAATATATATATAAAAATCTTTTTTCCTCACCCCTAAACCCATGACTTGTTTTGTAACTAACCACAGTTCCTTCCGATTTGTATTCCTGTATGTATTCATATTGCTGTATTTATTCTTTCTCCTGTGAGAAAGATAAAGCACAGAGTAGCTAGGTTTTGTTCTGCTTGTACAAGGTGCAGTGTATTATGTGGGGAAGGTAAATTTTGAGGTTAGTACGTGGTTTGCACATGTTCTGAAGTTGTTAATTTGTTTGGGTTTTTTTTTAACAGCTACTAATATGCCCTCCAGTTACTCGATTCTTCTGTGGACGTAGGGACTCTTGCTATAAGCTGCTAATCCAAGGAGACTCTTCAGGGAGGCTGTGTATCTGGAGCGTGCCTGATACTCTTGAACAAGACGGTGTAAAAGGTATATACCGCGGTGAGGGGCTGGGTGCCCAGGCTGTTAATGGGCATCTCTATTCTTTTAGCGTGTTTTATTGCTGGATGAAGCACTGCTGCTTTTCCTACAGATCCATGAAGTTGGGTTTTTTTAATTATTAGCATCTGGTAAGAGTTATAGTAACTTAATTTTTTCATATGTTATCAAAACCTTAATTTGCTCTGACTATTTGTGAGGTATTAGGTTTTAACTGCTTTATTCCAACTGCTGGCCATGGTCACTGCTGTCTGCCTGCATGGCTTCAATGATACGCTTTTCCACTTCTCCCATGTGTTGTTTCCACTCATGTAGTCAGTAAATTAATCTCCAGTATGTACCTTTGTTCAAAATGTTGTAACATGGTGTATTTAAACTTCGAGATCCCTTCAGAAAAGCATTCCTAGTTTCAGTTCTTGATTTATTTTTTTATTAAATCCTCTTCCCACCTCACCCCTTCCTTTTTTTTTTTTTTTTTCTTTTTTTTTTTTTTTTTTTTTTTTTCTTTTTAAACAGGACTGCAAACAACAACTTCAGTATCCCTCCAGGAAGCTTTTGATAAACTGACTCCTCGCCCTGCTGGGATTATAGACCAACTAAGCTTAATACCCAACATCAGCGAACCCCTCAAAGTTACAGCCAGCGTGTACATCCCAGCACACGGGCGCTTGGTTTGCGGCCGTGAAGACGGAAGCATTGTTATCGTGCCAGCAACGCAAACCGCGATAGTTCAGCTGCTGCAGGGAGAGCACATGCTTAGGAGAGGTATGCGAATAAGCTGCTGAAAAGCACGCCTGGGTTACGGTGTGCGCCTCGCACGAGGTGCACTGAAGTAAGAAATAGCTTCACAAAGTGAGCGTGAAGTCGTTGTGCAGGTAGAATCAAAAACTGCAGTGCCTGTATATTTTTTTTCATCCAGAACAGTGTTTTGGACTGTTAACTGTTCTATTTACTTACATTTTTTCTCTTTTTTTCTTTTTTTCTTTTTCCCCCTCTCGTCTCTTACCCAATTTCTCAGGTTGGCCACCTCACCGGACTCTCCGAGGCCATCGAAACAAAATTACATGTTTACTGTATCCTCATCAGGTTTCTTCTCGTTATGATCAAAGGTATTTGATCTCAGGTGGTGTGGATTTCTCAGTCATCATATGGGATATATTTTCTGGAGACATGAAACATATCTTCTGTGTACATGGTGGAGAAATTACACAGCTTCTAGTTCCACCAGAAAACTGTAGTGTAAGTTCTATGTAATACGTCTGATAACCTGTCTCACGCTTTCCATAAATGGTGCAGCTCCTCAAGCCCTTCTTCAGAACGTGAATGTAATATGGAGTGCTGAAGATTTAGCACTGACCCAATGTATAACTCTTGCAGATACTTAAAAATAAGTTTGTTTTGTTAATCTTGGGTTTGTTCGCATTATGTTTTAGCCACATGTGCAAAGGATTAAAAATAGTGGGAGAACTGAATATTAAAACCTAGCTAGCTAAGGAAATGCTTGGCATTTTGTGGCACACAGCATTAACAGTGGGAGGGGATTTCCACGATGTGGAAGCAGCCTTTCCCCCGAAGGTGTTTGCAAATGTGATAGGCAAGCATTCCCCGCTGCTTAGCCCATAGATTTTAGAGACCATTTTGTCTTTCCTAACTTGGGTGAGTCGGTAGACTTTAATGAAAAAATGACACTGATTTCCTTGAAAACCACATTTTTTTGCTCAACAAACCAGGCTCTAATCCCTCTTTACTCTTTACAATATGCAAGAGGTTGGATTCAAGAGAATTTCTGCCAGTGAAATCCTGGTTCCAGTGACCTCACCGAGTTTAGCCATAGACTTAGTGCCTGTGTTTTGTTTATAAAATAGGTTGTTGATTGCCATGCTTGGTCCAATGAAACACAAAACTCTATGATTAAGGCAGCTTTTCCTTTTTTTTTTTTTCTTTTATTAGGCAAGAGTCCAGCACTGTGTTTGCTCTGTTGCCAGTGATCACTCAGTGGGTCTTCTGAGTCTGCGGGAGAAAAAATGCATCATGCTGGCATCCCGTCACCTTTTCCCTATTCAAGTAATAAAGTGGAGGCCTTCCGATGACTATCTGGTGGTAGGATGTTCCGACGGGTCTGTGTACGTCTGGCAAATGGATACTGGTAAGGTTAAGGTCAAAGACCTTGATTAAACAGGTTTTTAAAATAATATTTAGCTATAGTTCTGTGTAAGGTGCATCTGAGAGAAGAGTTAAAATTTTTTCTGACCTTGAGATTTGGAAATTTAGCGCTCCACACATTCCCAAAACATGTAGATTATATAAGCCTTTGTTAAATACATATCTTAGTATTTGGAATGACTCATTTAGTTTGGGAGAAGAATAGCTTGCTGTGGCCATCTGCCCCCTACACGTTTTCCTAGTTATCTTCAGAGAGACTAGTTAAAGTGTTGGTTGCACCTGTAGTGTCCTCCCGGTTTATTGGCGTCCCTGCCTCCTCAGCAATGTTCTGGAAAGCTTGGCGTGGAAGTGCAGCACCTTGAACGGGGCAGTAGCTTCTTCCTCTGCAGAGTGAAGGAAGTGTTCGTTTGGTCTGTTGTTTGGTGCGTGTTTTGGTTTGTTTTTTTTTAAAAAAGGGACTAAAGCTTAGTTTAGAATAAATTAAAAATGAGCCTTAAGAGAATGAGCAACAAGGCATAAAAGAAAAAACAGCTTTGTAGCAAATTTTGTATTATTGAAAGGGAGACAGTGAGGAAAAAATGCATCAAAATATATCCTAGAATCATAGAATGTTTTGGGTTGGAATGACCTTTAGGGGTCACCTGCAGTAGGTAACTACCCTTTAACTCCTTAACTCACTTAAGAAAAAAACCACAATAATATCTGAGTATTATTTTCAGCTTATTGTGAAAACCAGATGAGAGTTGTTTTTTATTGAAGCTCTAGGAAGCAAAGAGGAACCTGAGATCCATTGTGGAAAATTTAATCCACGCAGGTAGTTGGGTGGCAGAGGGAATTCAAAAGGATTGAAAACAACCTTCTAGTAAAAATGTGGAGCAGCTGCAGTCATCACTGTGTGGTCGGTACAGAACCACGTTGTGGGTGTTTTAAACTTGTCTTCATTTTTGTTAATGTGGGGGGTTTGTTAATGTGGTTTTTCTCTACACGCTTCAGCTTCATGCAGATTTAGGAGAATTCCGTCCCTTTAGGAATATTGGTTCTGAAAATAGCTGCTAGCAGTGTTAACAGCAAGTTTTATGCTTTGCTTCTTGTGGTGTAAATTATTTTTGCCCATTGGCGTACTTGTGATAGTTTGGACGTTCTGAATTGTTTCTGCTTAAACTCATGCTTCTGAAAATATTTGCAGGTGCGCTGGACAGGTGTGTGATGGGAATAACAGCGGTGGAAATCCTGAACGCCTGTGACGAGGCAGTCCCAGCGGCTGTGGACTCCCTGAGCCATCCCGCCGTCAACCTGAAGCAGGCCATGACCAGGCGTAGCCTGGCTGCTCTCAAAAACGTGGCGCATCAGAAGCTACAGACCCTTGCCACTAACCTGCTCGCCTCCGAAGCGTCTGACAAGGTCAGCTGTGTTTCAGCTTGTCTGTTAGTAACGCAGGACCGGAAATGTTTATTTCTATAAATAATTGAATAAAACATGGGAAGTCTTCATTGCTGTAACTGAAAGTCTTGCCCAAAGCGCTCTGAAATTCTGATAGAAAGACCTAAGGTAGCTTTACCTGGCCTTGGGTCCGTCCTAGGAGTTTGCTTTCCTGGAACAAGAAGCACCAGCCGCCTTCAGCGTCATTGTGCAGTCTCTAATGCAGGCGCTGTTATCCAGAGGTACATTTTAAAAAGGCGTTTCACTTCTGTATTTTCTGTTTTGTGCTCTCAAGCGGTAGTGGTTTTTCCTGCTGGAGTCTAACGCTGTTAAACTTCCCCTTCACTCTCTATAACTCGCTACTGCTTTTGCTGTCTTTTTCTCTAGGTTCAGGAAGAACTGAGGTTAAGCACCAAATAAATTCCTCTCTTTCCAGATATGCAGTAATATATTTTTAATATCAACCAACACAATCCCTTCCACCTCTCTCTAGACGTTGCTCCCCAGTTTCAGTTACTGTTGGTGATGCCACCTCCCACCTCAGCGTGCATTCTACTCTTCTTGGTGTTTTCAGGTTGTGTTTATTTAAAGTCTGGATTGAGCAGCATTTCATAGGATCTGGAATACTGGCTCAGTTGTATACGATCAGTTAATCTGTAGTATTGATGGGTAGACAAGGAACCGGCCCGTGATCCGTATCCATCAGGAGCAAATCCCCCCCTTTTCGTTTTGTGCTAACTTTGAGGAATGGAGTCAGCATTGATCTGTTTTTTCCCTCCTTCCCCCGTACTCGACATGCTTTATACGTTCCTGCAGATCGGACTGAAGGTGGAGCTAGAGCTTGATTTGATTTTATTTTGGTAATTGTTGTGGTGTGACAGTTGAGAAAAAGCATTACTAAAATACGTGTACAAATAGGTATAAATGGAGCCAATGTAACTTAAATGCTAAAAATTAATTACAGTTTGAGAAATATTTTAAGTGTTTAATGATATTAATGGGCTCGGTTGATTCCTAAATGCTTCAATGCTTAATATTTAAAGACTTTTAAAATTAGTTTCATGATTTAAGTGATGAATTCAAATGGAACTGTCTGTAGTAACTTGTGAAAAGCATTCGTTAACTGTTCCCGAGCGCCGTATGTCTATGAATAGAGAGCGGGGGAGCCACGGCATGTTTACCTGTGTTCCTTTCGAAGCACGATTTACGCTCTGTATGGATGTTAGAGTACGACAGCAGGCTGCTTGCCGGTCCGGGTGAGAAGTAATGCTCGGATTGAGCCCTGCGAAGCAGAGCTTTCTGGTAACGTCGGCGCGGGAGGAGTTGTTGAGGTGTTAGGGCAACAGCGGGACGGTGAGCCTGCACGCGACTCTCCGGAGCCAGAGGATGATAGAAATATTTTGATACATATTTTTGAATATATAAATAAACCTTAAATATTGTGAGATGAGAGGAAGTAACAATTAGTAGCGAGCTCTTTTTCCTAATTGGTATCTTGGAATACAAAATAACTTGGATTTCAAATTGTATAAAGAGTAATTTTTACATCTCAGCATCAATTTTACCGTCCTGAAGAGCAAATAGACTACAATACAGCATCCCAAGAAAATCTAGTACGGTGTAAAAATTTTAAGGAACTTCAGTATGGAGGATAGAACAGTGCAAGAGTTAGTTCTGAATATCCTGTTAATTTTAGTGTGCCTAATTTATTCAGTCTGATGGATTCAGACTGACCACTTTGAAAACGAATAGGCGGGTAACAGCATCACGCTGCGGGGATGGTAGAGATGGAACAAAAAAGCAAAGGGTGAATTTTTGGTGTAGGCTCGGTTATCGATGGCAGCTTGGCTGGTGGGCTCGGTGGCAGGTCGGCACAGGCTGTCGGAGGAGGGCTTGAAGAAAGAGCTCGCTCTTCTCTTTGCATCGCGCATCTCTGGTTTGGCCAGATACGGAGGAAGGGTAAGTCCTGACCTTGTGAGGGTTTCGTGGACTTTGTCACAGAAAGAGCACGACCCCTGACTTCTCGCTTCTTATCTTTCTGTTAAAGATTAATAGAGGGGAGCGAAAAGTATCTTGATGGGAACTGGGAAGAATATCCTTAGAGTCGCGTAGTAGAGAAGTTTGGAGGAGGCTTTCCTTGCCCTGAGCAAGGTGCCCGAGTGGATCCTGCACCGAGCAGGGGGTTGGCTTAGAGGATCACCAGTCTCGGCAGTTCTCTGGTGGTGTCTCCCTTCATTTGCTCTCGCTGATGATTCCGGTGCTCTACCGTTCATCGTAACTTTTTTCCTAAAAAAGACTTGTCAGAGTGGACAGGTATTAAATTTATTTAGTCTGTCAACACCATTCAGAAATGTTACTTGAGTCCAAATGAAACGAGCTTGTATTTTTGCTTTTTCCCCTGTTCCTTGGGGCAGGCTGCTAACGTTCTGGTAGTCTGGGCTGTGACCGGCAGAGCGCAGCAGAGCTCTGCTCCCAGCCGCCCGCTGCCGCGGCTCCTCTCCTTTATTTATTTATTTTGCCTTCTCCTACATTCTGTTGGGAAGGGCAGGTGACCTGTCGAGGGCATTCCTTAGGACACCACCATCACGCTTCCACAGACAGGCAGGTGCTCACACTCGTGTGCCGCTATTCCCGCGGCGTTCCGTTTGCGGGCTGGCGTCCCGAAGGGTGGCGGGTGCGCTGGCACGCGCTGTGCCGACCTACGTGGGCTCTGCGCCCGGTGGAGGTGCGGCTGCCGGCGGGGGCGCGATACACGCCCCAGCGAAATGGGCTCTATAGCAGAGGTCAATGGTGATTAATAGCTAAAATATTTTGGTTATGTTATATAGTTATTATATATGTTATTAATTATTATGTATTATATATAACTATAGTTTTGCCAGTAACGTGACCGTTGCCAGAGACCATTTCATAAAAAGTTACCTACGTTGCATCCTGAGGAAATAACTGCATTGTATTAATAAATAGGGAATACGTGAATAAATCAGTGCATTGTAGAATATAATTTGCAGCTATTATTTATTGACGTTTAATGACTTCTATTCTGGCTTCAATTATGCATTATCTGCTTCTCGTGGCAGAGGTATTCAATAAGCATAGTTTATTCATTCCCCAAGTTGGCCACGGGGAAAGGAGCAGGATTTGGCGCTTGCTCGGGTGCCGATTGCGTGAGGCCCTGGCGCAGCGGGCTGGCCGGCGCGGCAGCTCCCCCGAGAGGAGCCTGCGAGGAGGGCCGCCTCTGTTTAATTTTGCTGCCATAATCCCTGCGACCAAACGAGAATTTTCCTTCTGGTAGTGCCTTGACTTTGTCACGTAAGTGAAAGAATTTTAATTTGAGGAAAGACAGCAATTAAAAAATACTTGGTTCTAGTGGCACAGCAGACGGTATTGCGGATTTTGCCAGGTCTGCGCTTGGTTGCTGGAGAGCCTTTTGCTAAGTTTGGAATGTTGCTCTGTGCCTGTGTTGTTCCTGTCTGCTTTGTTTGTTACAAAAGGAGCACGTTGGAATAATGTAAATGTTTCAGTGCAGTTGTGGAGTGTCATCCTCTGAAAGTGAGCAAGAACTGGCGAGTGCAGCAAGCAAACCAACAACTGGACTTGCTCTTCTCCACATCAACATCATATAGTAAAATATACGCGGGTGTGCATTCCCAGGAAGCAAAATATTAGCAGCCTTAAATTAAGAGTCTGCAAATAAAGCACTAGTATAGAGCCAGACTCTTCCCAGTGGTGCCCAGCGCCAGGACAAGGGGCCATGGGCACAGCCTGAAGCAGAAGAGGTTCCAGTTGAACGGGAGGAAGAACTTGTTGACTGTGAGGGGGCCCGAGCCCTGGCCCAGGCTGCCCAGGGGGGCTGTGGAGTCTCCTTCTCTGGAGATCTTCAACCCCCGCCTGGCCGCTGTCCTGTGCCCCCTGCTCTGGGTGAGCCTGCTTGGGCAGGGGGGTGGCACTGGGGGAGCTCCTGAGGGCCCTGCCAGCCCCGGCCAGGCTGGGATTCTGTGAAAAATGAAGAAATCCGTGCAAAACTTAAAGCAGTCAAGTAGTTCCAGGACTAGAAATGGTTACTGTCTTGAAAAAAGTCCTTGAGAGAGAAAATAAACGGTACATATGGATGTCCAATTTTCCAATTATAAAATGGTAAGTGGAATATGCATTTGTGTTGTGATTCATAGCGATAAATACATTTGTTAGGGTTCAGAAGTAGAATGGAAAGGGTTGAAAAATGCCAGATAAGAGGTGTTGGTAGAAATAATGCAGTTGTACAGCTCGGCAGACTTTCAGCGGTGACCACTCCTATGGCCCAGGGTATTTAGGGCTTCATGAGATGCGCACGTTGCTTCATGGCAGTGAATGAGGGAAGCAATATATCAGGATGTATATAGCATATAGGGTAAAAACCTATTGTGCATTGGGGTATATGTACAGAACGAACACAATTTTGCATGATGGACAGGGTGTATGTTACTTGTACAGTCTGTATGTATTTATAGTATATGTGTGTATATACACATACCTGTTTGTAAATGCATACATGGTGTGTGTATATATAAGCAACTGCAGGCCTTGTTAACTTTAAATATCCTGCTGTGAAATGTGCTTTTCTGGCTTAAAAAAGACCCCAGTGAATGGAAATTTTAGAGACTTCTGAACTGAAGGAGTTGTATTAATGTTGAGGCTGTTGAGTTGTAGATGAGAAACAGCACAGGAGCCTCGACTGTATCGCTTTTATTGCTGATATATTAAGAACTCTGGAGTTACTTCTACTGTCAGTACAGGTTGATGTTTTCTGAATAAACCATTCAGCCTGTTATCGGTTGTGGAAAAAATAACCATTTCTCCGGCAGCCCTTCCTGGACCCGCGTAGGGCCATGGTTCCTCTGCACACCCTTCGACTGAGCACGGGGTTTAACTTCCGCCGACGCAGGCATCGGGAATGCTGCTTCATCACTGAACCTCCTCACTGCGTCTCCTGTAGGCTTTTCTTGCTCTGACTGTGTAATTCTGTGCAGCAAACACAAATATTCGACCTTATGTCCTTCAGGCTGTTAATTAGATTGTAAAAGAGGAGAAATCGTTTTTTACTTACACCTGGACAGCGTTTATTTCTGTTAAGGGATTCTCTTCACGTGTTTGAAGAAGCAAAGTACTTGTTGGTTATGGAGAGAATAAAATTCTCGTAATACTTAAAAGCTTATTTTAACATTCTTTTGTCTGATCGCCTTTTCTGGCTTTTTTCAGCTTTTATCCCATAGCATTTTAATTTTCTTTTTCTTTTTTTTTTTTCTTCCCTTGGGAGGAAGGGAAGGAGGAAGAAAATGGACTGAAGTAGTAGAGTGAACAAGTGAGGCATCAATTGTGAATATGGATGAATTTATTAGTAGCTTATTTTCCAGTATTATAAATTGCTGCTTTACTTCAATATCCAATATGAAATATTTAATGTGTTTTAAGCTTAATAACAAAATACAGAGATTTTACTGTTCCTTGGAGTATTTTAGAATCAATGAGAAAAGACGGAAGGTCACATTTCTATCTAGAGCTCTATTTATCAGATAAACTTTTGTAAGTGAAATTTTAGGGATGTAAAGCTTGATCACAAATCTGGAATTCCTGACGTAGTGAAAAATGCTGCAAAATTATTTACTGAATTTTTCATAGCATTTGTCGTAAGGTGTTTTGTACCCGTGTGAGTTTTTCAAGCTTCCGTCATCCACAGCTTCCTTAATTTGTGAATCAACTTTGTGAAAGTGTTCAAGTAATCCAATTCAAGTTTCACATTTTTTAATTTTTTAATTTTCTTTTTTTTCAGGGGAATTTACCTAAATATTCACATAACTCCCTGATGGTTCAAGCTATAAAGACTAACTTAACAGATCCAGATATACACGTGCTCTTCTTTGATGTAGAAGCCCTGATTATTCAGCTGCTGACGGAGGAGGCCTCCAGACCCAACACTGCTCTCATTTCCCCGGAGAATTTACAGAAAGCCTCTGGCGGGTCCGACAAAGGAGGCTCCTTCTTGACTGGTAGACGAGCAGCCGTCCTCTTCCAGCAGGTCAAGGAAACAATCAAAGAGAATATAAAAGAGCATCTTCTCGATGATGAAGATGAGGATGACGAATCGATAAGACAGAGAAGAGAAGACAGTGACCCAGAATATCGCTCTAGCAAATCTAAGCCATTAACTTTATTAGAATATAACCTAACCATGGATACAGCAAAGCTTTTTATGTCCTGTCTTCATGCCTGGGGCCTGAATTCTGTTCTAGATGAGCTTTGCCTTGATCGTCTTGGGATGCTTAAGCCGCACTGTTCGGTGTCCTTTGGCCTCCTGTCTAGAGGCGGCCACATGTCCCTGATGCTCCCTGGCTATAATCAGCCTGTAGGCAAACCGTCATACGATGGTCTGGAGTTAGGAAGGAAAATGTCCATTACAGAAGGACTGGGGAAGGGGACGTACGGCGTATCACGTGCCGTCACCACTCAGCACCTCCTCTCTGTTATCTCGCTGGCCAACACGCTGATGAGCATGACCAATGCAACTTTTATCGGAGACCACATGAAGAAGGGTCCGACCAGGTACGGCAGATACTTGCTCGAACTTGTGATAACTTTCTTTCAGAGTCTCTATTTCAATACAGCATTTTATTCTATTTAATTTTACTGTTTGCTGCATTTAGTGGCTATAAAAAAAATTTGGTACCTAGATGGAACTAAATATATTTCTTCTTTCTTGAACGTAGTATTTTTTTATGCCACTGTTCTAAATGGAGTTGCGTAACTTACAGCGTTAATAGAACATGGAGTTGTATGAATGTGTGTGCCAGTAGGTCTGAGAGGCAGTTTTTGCCTTCTTTTTAGTACTTATTGTTTTTAAACAGTTTTTATAATGACTAGGTTCAAATGCTAAATAAATCAAAGCATACAGCGGAACTTTTTATCACCAAAAAATAAGCTTACCTGGGAATTGTAAATGAGATACCTTTTTTATTTTTTTTCCCTCCTGTCAAACCAACTGGTTTTTATCAGGTTGCTTTTCAATGTTTGCTTGTCACAGTAGCTTTAGCATCTTTAGCAAATAATTTATTTTTTTTTTAAACTCCTTCCTCTCTCTCCCCCTATCCTCCTCTTTCTCCCCCTTCACGTACATTTTGTGTTTAGGCCGCCTAGGCCAGGCACTCCTGAGATGTCAAAAGTGAAGACAGCCCCTTCAACTTCAAGTCATGCAGCCCAAGGACAAATTAAGCAAGGTAAAAATCACTCACTTTGGAACAATTTCATACGTCATTTCAGCTCATGACACTGAAGTTATCACCTTACCATCAAGTGATGAAAAATACTGCTAGCTTCTACGTGGGAGGAAGAAGTAGTGTAATATTTTAGATAAAAATTTGTAATGACTAAGACCTGTTTAAGAATCAATATAAATGCTGATACTGTCCTGAAGTCAGTCCCTGACAATGAATTTCTGCATGTTTTAAGTGGTCCCAAACATTCTGGTGTTGAGGTGATAGCAAGAGGTTTAATGTCTGTAACTAAGGGCCAGACAGACTAATACAAAAATGTTTATGTAGGTTATAAAGTATAAAGGTAAACGCATCTAAGTAGCATGTGTATGTTTCCTTTTTACGAGGAAGGAAGAATCACAGAATCACAGAATGGTTTGGGTGGGAAGGGACCCCCAGAGGTCACCCAGCCCAACCCCCCTGCAGGAGCAGGGACACCTTGAACCACATCAGGTTGCTCACAGCCCTGGCCAACCTGGCCTGGAATGTTCCCAGGGATGGGGCCTCCACCCCCTCTCTGGGCAACCCCTGCCAGAGTTTGTTTTATTTTAACACTGCTTCTGCCGCTGCTGCTATTTTCACCGCTTGCAGTTCTGAAAGATGGCAGTGGATGCTACTGGAGGATCCTGTAGTAGTCTGCAGTGTGTCTGTCCTTCAGTAAGCGTAGCGGCTATGGAAGTAGAACGGCATGTGATGTACAAGAAGGATCCACACGAGATTAGATGTGAATTTTCTGCTGGAGTAGAGTGGAGCGGGGACTAGAGCTTCCTCTGGGCAGCAGAAGCACACGGGAAGAGTCCGGATGAGGACGGAGAGATGGACGATGCTGGGCCATCTTGTCTAGACTGGGCTCTTGCCTAGAAAGGCTGGACAAGATGATCCTTGAGGCCCCTTGCAACCTGGGATTCTGTGGTCCTATGAGGAGGAGGAGGTGCCTTCCTGCTCGCTCTTTAAACTGGAGCTGCTGCTTGGCAGGACAGATGAGCTGCTCCGAAAGAGGAGCTGTGGGGATAACGGGGGAATCAAATCCCCGTGGGACCTGGTGAGGGTTGTCTGTGGCTTGAGGGAAATGTATGTTTGTCACCTCGGCCACACGTGCTCCGCTGCCTGGCAGCGCGCGGAGGGGAGGTAAACCCAGCGCTGCTGCGCGTACGGTTCTCTGGGATTTCCGTGGCTGGCAGCCCGGCTGCCCGCATCTACTGGAGGGCAGAGACAAAGGTTTCTCTTTTTATCCATAATGGATTTAGGGTTTATTTTTTTTAACTAATTTATCAAGCAGGTATCCTTCAGGAATTACTTGAAATTTCCTTTGAAAATTGCAATTATCTTTTATTTTTAACCGTTAAAACTTTGTCTTTTCAAGCTGTATGAATAGGCAGAAACTTGCAATTTGTAAAATGATTGCATTTTGCAGAACATAAATGCTTGGTCATTGTGGCATTTACCACAATGTACGATTTTAGAGGTGTACATTACAGTCACATGTACATCTTTAGGTGTATCTTTAAACTGTGGAACTGCTCTCATATTAGAGTTAGTAAGCAGAGCAGGCAGCTTAGACATCAACTGTGCGATTTTTGTTCACTTGCGTGCAAAAAAGGAGGATGTGTATGTCTGAGGAGGAAGCTTGTCCATCAGCAACGCTTGTGTGCATTTATTCTTTTCCTAAAAATAAATATTAATTTACTGTGATCTTTGGAAAGGAAAATCAGTTTCAGGACTGGTATGCATGGAGCTGCTTTTCATGATCAAGGGTGCTGCATACATAGAGAAGTTGCAATCAGTAACAGGCAGAAATAAAAAAATCAGGGCTCTTGTCTCAACGCGTGGGGCTTTTTTGGCTTTGTTTTTTTTTGTCCTGGCTTTTTTACAGCCGTTTACTTTTCCTCTTTGAAAGATAGTTATTTGAAAGGTCAGGATTGACCAGAGATGGTGTCTGCATGGCAAATGCAGTGCGAGGAAAAACATTGGTCACAGAGAGGGTCTGTGTCTGTGTTCTGTTTTTAAAGGTACAGTTCCATTATGGTTTTTCTTTCTCGAATGACAACTGTGTAATTTTACTTTGAAATAGCTTTGCTAGTTTGGGGGATAGACATACTTTAGTTACCCGGTGAAACCATTTACAACTTCGTGAGAAATCACTGATAAATGGAATAAATGGAATTCTGTGTGGTGTCAAAAATGTACAAATATGCCTGTTCCTAAATTGGCATTTTTTCCCTGTGCTGGCAGCACATCTTGCGTGCTCTCGGGGAAGATGGGTTTGCTTCTAAGCAGTACTCCTAGGCCACGAGCTTCCTCGGTGCCTTGCCTTCGCCTCCCGTTGCGCGCTGCTCGCAGTAGCTGGCTACTCATCAACTTCTAGCACTATTGTTCTGAAAAATAAATGGAAGATACAATGGGCGCCCGTTCGGACACACTTGGTGTCCCTCGGTTTGACCTGTATTTGTCCTGAGGTGCGCACAGCTCCGTGCCGCTCGGCTGCTGGGCCAGCTGCTTCCCTTACGGCGCTCCTTGGGATTGCTGGCGCTGGGAGAGAGCTGGCAGCGATGGCAAAGCGAAGCGAGACGGCAACTTCAGAGTAAGGCTGCAGTTTCCGTCTGGAGCGGGCTGGTGTTTTTTACAAAGTCTCGTTCATAAAATAAATAGCTTTTTATACTACTGACTCTAGGTTGTGCTGTTATGGGGTGATTTGCGCTAGTCGTCCTGTCGCTGTACGCGTGCCATCGTGATGCATTCGTGTGGCAAGGATGGAAAAAGTAGTTTTGATGCAGATGTCCCACAGTGACAAAAGACGTTCGCTGCGTGAAAAGCAAACGGACCCTTGAGAAGACAATGCTTAATCGGTTCAGGAGCTTGAGCCCATTGTTGTTCTGCAACGGAGTAAGAGAGGGGGATTAATTTGAAGATGCTTGTGCATGACATATGGTAATTTCTCTATAGGAAGGAAGTGTCAGATAGTGACCCCTAAATCTCCAGGTTGACCTCGGGTTGTGGCATGTGTGTGCCATAAGGTCTGCACATCTTTTCATGTGATAATATTAAGTCATGAAGCATTAGTGGAAGCATAATGTTTAGAACTGCTTTTAAATTACATTTGCACCAAGAAACGCTGCAGTTAACAAAATAAACGTCACGGGTGCTGCTCTGAGTGCCACGCTCGAGCTGTGCTCTTCCGTCGTTGCTCGCCTGTAGTCGTACACCGTACGCTTCCTATCCTTCTGCTTTAGATTCTTAGCCCTCTCCTTGGCACAGGCTTAAAGTTATTTGAAGGGTGACACGTTTAAAATGAACCTATATTAAAACTACCCATCGGCAATACATTCTGTGACATTTAGGGGTGACAGATGGGGTGGCCCAGGTCGAAAAGGGGGTTATTTCTAGGGTTTTTAGTGAGCGGGGGAAATCCCAAATCTATCTAAAGATGGGAAAAACACAAGAAGCCGTGAAATCCCTGGGTTTAAAATTGTTAACCGTGCTGTCAAGCCAAATGTGGCCATTTAAAGACAGGTTGGTACCCGCTTTATTTACAGGTACCGCTGTCTTTCCCACCACGCCAGGGTCTGTTGGTGTATCCGTGTTCCTCTGCAGTTGCATGTCGTCTGCTCACTGGCATTGCACTTCTTGTAAAACCTAGAACTTTTTTAAGTTTAATATGATCACAGTTTCCTCCAGTTCTTTTGGTTTTCATTCTTCAGTGACAGTAGTCTGTTTTTCAGAAGCTGCTATCCTCACTTTCCTTTTTTTTTTCTTTCTCTTTATTTCTTCTTCTTTCCTCTGCAAGTCGCTCCCGCTGTTTCTTCTAGCGCTGAAGCTGGTCACTCTGGCTCTGACACTGCTCCTCCTTTACATACCTGTTTCTTAGTCAATGAAGGTATTCTTTCCTCACTTTTCTATCTATTTGTCTGTTGCTCTCAACTAATGTCCCTTATTATTGTTATGACACGACCTTAATTTGATCCATGTAGGAATTTTGCTTTGCAAAAGAGAGAGGCGATGAGTTTATGTTTGTATGCTTTGCCATGAACGCTGGTCGAGGGCGAGCAGGTCTGGTTTGTGCCTCGGACTGTCTAAACTCAGTTCTCAACGAGCGTATCAGAGGTGATATTTTGGATCTTGTCCAGGCTTGCTGTTGGCTTTTGACAGTCGAGCTCAGCCCTTGCTGAGCAGGGGTCGGGCACCGACGCTCTGCACCCACCTTGCAAATGGAAAGACTCAAAACGTAATCGTCCTTTTGAAAGGGAAGAAACAAAATTATTTTATGTCACTTAAATTTTATTTTTGGTGATTATGAAAACGTGGCTTTCATTTAAACCACTTGGGGTTTGTGCTGGGGATGATTTTTTTCCTAATAAATATTTATCCACATTCTTCAGAATGTCTTTCTACCAAAAAGATTTTGCACAAAACCCAACCAAACCCCCTTTGTATCCTGTAGGGAAGTTGCTTTAAATCAGAATTTTTCTGCCCTTATTACTAAGCTCTAAATTCATGCTTTCATGCATCTCAAGTACTAGAAACAGTGCTGTCAAATTGCAAATTCCTCTTTTAAATCCATTTTTCGTTAAGGAAAATTGACATAATGCTTTCTTTTCTTGTAGCACCATGAAGAACTTTAGTTAAGATATTTAGATTTTTATGCTCGGAACTGCTGACAATTTAAAAATACAGATCTATATTGCTCCGGTTTCTCAAGTCAGCATAGAGCATAACACTGAAAGAATTCTTTTGCCTGGAGTACTTCACAAGCCTTTCTGTGGGCGATGTTGTTTGAGCTTGCCGTGCTTATCGTCGCTGTTTGAGCCACGCAGCGTCGCAGGCTCGCAGTGTGGATGCACCCGGAGCAAACACGTCGGAGCGGGGTTGAGATGGGAAGGGAAGGGAAGGGGAGCAGACAAGTGTGCACCTGTACATACCTGCACGCCCTTAAAACAGGGCGCCAAAGTCTGCGGCACCTTTCTAGTGATGATCCACATGCTGCGCTTTCAGGCATCGAATTCTATCACACTTGCCTGTAGGACATTAAATACCATAAGTAATGCTAATTATGGTTTGAACAGGGCATCTAAATCTTGAACTCGGAGCCATGGCTTGTGCTTTTGAAAAAAAAAAAATTGGCCACAATCCTTTTAGGGATATTTTTTTTGTGTTTAGGATGTATGCTGAGTCTATTCTTAAGGCTGCAAGTTTAAAACCCGAGCATGCGACCTAGGTACTGCAGGCTTTCGGAGAGGGGCTGGGGGGGAAGAGGGACGCCGTGTTGAACCGGGACTGATCTGAGGCTGTCTCCTGCTGGTGTCCCAGCTGACCCGTGCACGTGTTTGAGCTCTTGAGGCATGCCTGGTGCCTCTCCTGTCGGACGCAGAAAGCACATGCACGGTGCAGCCTGCCCGGGGCTCGGTGGGCAGCAGTGAGATGGGGGAGCCCCGGCCCCCACGGCAGAAGCAGCAACTCTCTTGTTCTGCTGCAAAATTGGTTCTGGGATTTTTTTCCTCTCCCTCTTTCTCCCACCCTCTCCTGAAGACCTGCTGCGTACCAGGCCAGCGGCCAATGTAAATGTACTTGATGGCATTTTGAACTTAAAATTGCTTTGGTGCTTATGATGATTGCCTTCCTGTTGTGATGTGTCTTAACAGGGTGGAGCCAGCTGGCCGCTATGCACTGCGTAATGCTCCCTGACCTGCTGGGGCTGGATAAATTCAGACCTCCTCTTCTGGAGATGCTGGCTCGCCGGTGGCAGGATCGATGCTTGGAGGTGATTTCAGTAGGAATTTTGTGCTGCTAGGTTTTGGGGGGTTTAAGTTGTCTGTTACTCACCACATTTTCCCTTAGTATAACAAAAAAAAAAATTTCTTCTCTGACACATGTTCCTGCAGTTTTTATTTCAGATTTAGGAAGTTAATTTTCTAGTTAACGTGTCAAAATGTTGAAAAAGTTATCCTGTCTAAATACAGATACTTTTTTTTTTTTTTTTTTTTTTACCTTCTGGATGCTGTATCTATTTTTTTTAAATAAATTATTGGCTTAAAAGCTTCCAGGATTCCATTAAAAATCTTACTAGGATTAAAAAACCCTACCTTATATTTTTCAAGAGACTGCTGAGTTGCTTTATTTTTTGGAGCGTGTACACAGCAGCCAGTAAATGGTTTGTCACCCAGCTGTGTGATAAATGGCGAGTGGGCCCTGACACTACACCTGTGCTGGTGTGGCAAAAATTCTGTTGAGTGTGCAGCTTTCCAAGTGGGAAGGGAGTCACGGAGCTGGGCTGGAGGCTGTGGGACCTCGGCAGTCCCGTACCTTAATTGGGAATACGGTTTTGGCTACCCCAATGCCTGTTCTTTTGCTCGATAGGACGTGCTGCGAGATGGTTTCCTGAGGGGGGAATTACTTTGGAACTCATTAAAACTTGTAAGCAACAGACGCCCGGTTACTGGATATCCTTGGGCGTCAGGGCAGCGTATTTATATTCCATTTGTCCACTGTGTTTTTATTCCACCTTGATCAAATCACTTAACTTCCTTGTGCACTAAAGCTTTTAGACCAAAAATAATGTGTGTACTTACGACTGTTCATGAACTCTTCAGATGGAACAGGGGATACCAATGGGGAACAAATAGTGCAAGATGCTATTTTGTATTTGTTGGGGTAAAAAGCCAGATTTTTTTTTTAATGGTGGGAAACCTTTTTAAGTCTATTTTTCTCTGCTTTCACTGTTTGGTCTTCTGTAATACATAGTAAATGAATGGATCTCATGTGAAAAAAATACTTTTAAGAAATTTTTTGTTTTGCTTTTATATTGTAACACTGATGACACTTGGGAAACTTCACTCATTGCACATTTGGAATTTTGGACCCAACTTTGGCAATGCTGTAGGGAAGGGTGATCACAAGTTGCTTCTAGAGAACTAGAGGCTTGGTGGCCTTGAGCGCGTCAGCGCAAACAGGAGGCTCAGCCTTATTTCCCCGAATGAGAAACCGGTCTTGCCGTCCACTCCGCGGGATGGGTCTTGCTGTCTGTGCCGAGAAGGGCGCGTCCGGGGAGGCTGGCCGGGAGGCGGTGGGGCAGCTGTTGGGTTCATGCGCTGCGCTCCCGCTGGGGACGGAGTTGTGACGTTCATCCCTGCTTTTCCCCAGGGGCTGCACATCTTTGGTGTGCCCAGCTGCGCGTCGCCACAGCTGGGGCATGTCCTGTTCCTGCTTATCTTGCTTCTGCTGAGGTGGGGAGGGGTGAGAAAACATGAAGCTCTTCTAAAAGCTTAGTTTAGTTTGCTGGAGAAGTTTTTTCTTTTGTTCTTGCTAAACGATACTGAAAGCATACTGATGAATATTTGACGTTCCTGTTGGCTTTACAGGTAAGAGAAGCTGCCCAGGCCTTGTTGCTGGCAGAACTCAGAAGAATCGAGCAGGCAGGTCGGAAAGAAACCATTGATGCGTGGGCTCCTTATTTACCGCAGTACATCGACAGTGTTATATCCCGTAAGTACTGCTGTGTTGAACCTGAAAAGAACCGGGTGGCTAGATCAAAGCAAAAAAAGGCATTTTGTACATAATATTACAAACAGTCCTACCACCTAGGGGAAAAATTCAGGTTTATATAAAAAAGTTCAAAGCCATTAATTACCAAGTGCTGCAAGGAGACAGTTGGCAAAGTTTATTCTCCAAATAAGTTAAATAACTACTGAGCACTATTTAATCAGTTGTCTTTTTCTCCAAAGTAGCGATTTTCATTTTATTCATTGTTATTAAAGCAGAGGGTGTAGAGAGTCTAAGCGTGTACTCTTGGAAGACCCGTCAGCGTCATGAGATACTCCATTCAATTATCCATCTAGAGACTTGCCTGTGTAGAATCATGTCCAAAGGCACCTGCCTTATGTAACAAACCAGTAAAAATTCATATTTTCATAAAAGAGAATGTTTGCTTTTAAGTTGCAGGTGCTCATCTTTCTTAAAATGAGATTCTTTTTCCACTGAAGGATGTAGTTTCTATTCAGAGAAAGATCTCCGTTAAATACCAATTGATTTCCAAGAGATGTGTAATAATCTTATTAAATCTAAATTGAATGCATAAATTACACGGAACACAGTACATTAAAGCGATGTTGAGAATTTGTTGGTAGGACTAAGCTGCTGTTAATTACAGCCTTCAGCCGTGTAGCATTTGCCTTGTTACGGGGATGGTGTTGCACCGTTAGATGTGCAGCCAAGCAGTGAGCAGTAAGTGGAAGTAGGTTGTGTGTACATGCCGAAGGGCCTTGATTCATATTGATAGATATCTGTGCCATTTGGTGTATCAGGATGTATCTTTTCATTGATCTTCCGAGGTCGGCAATACTCAGTTTGTAGAATACACCCTCAGTTGCCCTCTACTCCCAGGAGTAGCTGCGATAGCAACTGTTGATGATTACCGATTTCTTTTCCCTGGGGTGATACTGGATGACCTTGTTATGGGCATAATTGTGTTGGTGAAGTGTACATAAACCACTCCGTAGTGCCTGCTTTAGCCACGTGGCTTCCAAAAAAGGAACTTCCTTCTGATGTACTTGAAAACAACCTGTAATTCCTATGAGTTTCAATAATTTGCTATTTCTGGTACTCCTCATGACTTAAACAATTACATTTCAACGTTTTAGAGGAGGGTACGCGGTTCTGTTTTACTTGTGCATCAGTTGCAAGCATAATATGTTGTTCTGCCTCGTAGGTCTGTGCCCAGGTTAGAGGCATGGCATGCGTTTTTATCATAGAACCATAGAATGTTTTGGGTGGGAAGGGACCCCCAGAGGTCACCCAGCCCAACCCCCCTGCAGGAGCAGGGACACCTTGAACCACATCAGGTTGCTCACAGCCCCGTCCAACCTGGCCTGGAATGTTCCCAGGGATGGGGCCTCCACCCCCTCTCTGGGCAACCCCTGCCAGGTTTCACTAGCAGCACTCAGGGACCGACTGCTTCAAGAAAAAACTTGAGCATTTTGTGTGCGTTGAGTTCAAGAATGCATACAGCAGAGTTTTGGCCTCTGTGTTAGTCATTAGCAAATCAAAGCACGGCATTTGTTTTAATGCTGAATTAGGACGTGCTTATCTATCAGAACAAGAAAGTTTTGAGATGGAGGGAGAAGATGTAAAATAGAGAAATCAGCCGAGCGTGGCTGAATGACGTGAATGTAAAAGTTCAATATTGTGAAAGCGCTGATATTGAAATCATTACAAACAGGTCATGACTAGCAAATGGGTATTCATTTTCTTATATTAACAGTTTTGAATACTATGTGAATTAAGGTGACAGAGTTTGTGGTTCTCCTGAATGATGGGGCTGAGGGGGCATTTAATAGTGTTACCGTCTGTATGAACGTACACAAAGGTGCTGACACTCTGAAGAAGAATAATTACGGTATTGGGAGAAACAAAACGAGGCGCTTCACATGCTGCTGCTGGCGTGAGGAAAGAGTATGTGTTAGTTACGTTGTAAGACGTGATGGAAAAAAGACATTTTTTTAAAGGTCTGGGGAGGAGTCAAAGGGGATAAGCATTATTTAGGATGGCCAAAATGGATGCAACGGACTTCTGAAAAATATAGTTTTATGCTAGAAAGGTGAGGAGAAAAAATATGAAAGATCAAGAAACACGGCTTTGATTCCTCATCCTCCACCTCTCCCAGTTTTGCCCCTTGATACAGGCAAGGGCATAAATTATACAGGGGCATAAATGATTATTGGCATATTTTTGTGTCCAGTATATGTTATAACTCTGCGATAGTTCTTACCTGCGTGCTGTAGCAACAGCGCTTCTCTTGCGCATTGACAGGTTTGTTTTAATTCAAACAAGTGGCAATCACCAGGAGCAGCTGGCTGCTGATCCAAGATCCTTTGTCCTAGGCGTTTAGTTGGCTCTTGGATGAATCGAGCGTGTGGTCCTAGCAAACAGAGGTGACATCTTTCCCCGTCTGTGTATTCGGTGCTCGGGCCCAGCGGCAATTTTGGGACATGACCTTACTCGTACAGATCGAGCGACTGGCACGTCTCCCAGCGTTTTGATAAAATACTTTCAGGAGACTTGAAAGACGGGCAGGCTTGCGCGGGGTTATCTTTTAATAATCTCTGAACTGATGCAGGAGAGATTAGCAGCTCTCCCTTCCCCTTCTGCGGGGCCAGGCCCGCTGTCGCCCCTCGAGCTGCGCCCTGGCCGCCGCACACGCCTGCCGTGCAGATGGTCGGACACGTTGGGCTTTGTTTCGCAGCGCCTCGTAGGGGAACGATAAATCTCTGTTTTATTTGGGCCTTCAGATCCCAAATTGGCATGTCGGCTTGTTGACCCCGCATCAAGCGGGAATGGATGTATAAGTGATGCTATGAATTAAAGCCACGAGAGCGCTTGCAGGTGTTGGTATTTTTCAGGCTCCCACAGGGAGGAAAGCAGTTAAGCTTTCAAAGCTTCATCTTGTATCTACTAAGATTATGTCTTGCGACTGTAAATATTTGCCGTGGCCTTGTCTGCTCCTCATTGTCACAGCATACGGTTGTTTCTCAAATGCTACAAAGTCCGCGGGGCGTTTGCCACAAAGTCGTGTGTCCAGGGGAAGTTCGAAAAGGGAAAAATGCCTCTGCCTTTTCCTGCCTGCTTATTTTTAAGAGCAAAGGCTGTCTTCGGTGTCAGACGGATTCCATGAATTAAATTCTCCCTTTAAAGGGATTCCTTTGCAGAATATTAGGTTTCTATTTTGCTTCTTTTATTTATTTGACTGCAGCCAGCGTAATGTTTTCTTAAAACACTGACGGCATGCTTTCGGGCATCGCTCTGTGCCGCGGGACGCCGGCGAGCTCTTGGTGGTGGGTCTGTCCGCCAAGCCCCGGGGGGACAGATCTGCTTTTAAATATGGGATGTTACTGCAGATAGAAAAATGGCTACTAGGGCTTTAACGGAAAGCAGAAGGTTATCTTGCCCCGGCCTTTGTGTGCGTGCGAGCTGCCCGGATCGATGGGAGCGGTGTGAAGTGAATTAATGCGAGGCAGGCAGGCTGGCCCCGGCTGCCGGCGCGCGGGCAGCGCTGCTCAGGCTCTGCAGAAAGCAGCGTTCCATACGTTCTGCCCAGAAATTAAGCATAGACACCTCTCTTGCTTCCCATGTTGCTAAAGCCCCGTTCAGTCAGGTGAAGGTTTGTATCAAATTACTGCTTCTAAGTGAAAATCTTCCACGCAGCAACACAGCACCAAAGGCATTTAAATAGGAGCCCTTAAATCACGTGTCTCCCTAACCTGCTTCAAATAATAATCCACGTTGCCACTAGAAAGCAAAATAAATACGAGAAGTCTATAATAACGAATATGCCGTTGTCGGGTTTTATGAGTGTATCTCTGGTAGGCTTGTATTTCTGTTAAAGTTTTATTTAAAGCCAGATTAATTGAGTAAAACTTAATTAAACTTGCATCGATTTAAATGGGAGTTCTCATTGAGTAAGGATAGTTTGATTGGACCCCAAAGACTTTGCTGTTTATATATGTGGTTGATCATCTTACTCGGGCAAGGTTTGATGGAAAAGAGCACGAAGAAGTAAGGCAAATAATTTTGTGCTGGAACATTAAAATGTATTAAGTGAATAATGAGTTCAGGCTGCTGGAGTAATTAGTGAATTGTACTAATGGAGGAACTCTCTAGGACAAGTATATCCTTAATTTCCCAGTATTTTCTAGTATGCCGACTGGCTTATTTCTAATACATTCAGGGGGTTTATGATCTTTTCACTTCTAAAATATGCTTTGAAGACATTTTTTGTGAATCACATAGAAAACACCAGTGTCCAGGAATAAGTGTTCCTCCTTACTGGCTCTTCGTGGAGAGGAAACGACCGTTTATTGCCTGATGTGTTTGCGTGATGGCTGGTTTTCTCCCCGTTTGGCTTTATCCTTTCAGTGGTTTGGGGGGAATGTTTTCATCATTCTCATTAAATAGATTTTTACTTATATTTTTATTTTAATTGTATAAAATTGTAATAAACTTTTTCCTGATTTTTTTTTTTATACACTGTCCTTAGAATCGACTCCTGCAAAGGCACTTACTTCCTCTGTTGTGTTATAACTCATCTTGCTAAGCTTTTTAGGAAGGTGTAGCACATGTAAATAACGAAAATCAGCCTCTTTTCAGCATCTCGGGGATAGAAAGTGGGGAAAGAGATGAGGGAATAACTAAATAAACCAAAGGCTTTGAATTTTGGCCCAGCCTAAACCTCCCGTTTAGGGACTGCTTGACCCTTGGCTTCTACCGACTTAGGTGTTCAACACAGCAAATGCTCCCTCCAAGATGAAAGCTCATCGGTCAGAGCCTTCATACTGCAGTCTTCAGAAGGCACGCAAGCTCTTCACCCTTCCTCAGGCAGGGAAAGAAATCAAAGAATTTTAGACTATGAGAGTGATATTAAGGGAACAGCTGGGTGCTTGCTCTGCCTGCAGAGATTAGCAGCTTTTGAATGAACTGCAATGCAGTGCTTAAAAAAATAACCTCTCGACGCGCTGGCCGACTCCTGTGGCCGTGCACAGGTGAACAGCGGCGTTAGAAAATAGTTGGTGCTTGAAGGTGATGACCAAAAAATATTTGGGTGAAGCAGTGCTGGAATCGGGGTGGGGGGGAGCTGGTGAAGACCCCCCCAGAGCGATGCCCGCAGGCTGCAACAGCAGCACCCTAACGGCGAGCTCCTCGCTTTCGGTGCCCTGAACGAGGTTCCTGTGGGATTTGGGAGTGCAGGGGATCTCCGAGCGGTCATGCCAGCATGCTTAATGAGGTGACGTGCTATGGAGCCAGCAGCGTGTTCCAGTCTGGTGCTGTATTTGTTATCACTAGGTTGTAATATCTGTTGGCGTGACGAGGAGGCCGGCCAGAAAGTTATTAGAAGGTACGAGTTGGTTTTGATAGAGGCTACATCAGAATAAGGTTAGAAATCACTGCCAGGCCATCACTCTGTCAGCGCAAGGTGTAAGTAATTACTTATGGCTGTGAATGCTTAGTGCTTAAAAACAGTACTAAAAGAAGTAAAACCTGGCACGCTCGTGAGAAAGTTAATGTTTCTGAACTGGTTTAAAGATGACCCAGAGTTAAATGGCTTTCAAGCTGGGGATTCCCAAACCTGGTTGTACAGCCGGCAGAGGTTCCTCCCTTGTGATTTATTACGGTTCCATCATTTCATTTGTCAATCACATTCACGTGTTTGGAGAAGACTGGGAAGTTATTACGTGAAAACTGCTGAGAACTGAAGGAAGGCACGGCAGATCACCCAGAAGCGACGGAGGAGCGGCAGGTACAGCGGGCACTTCTCCGCTGCCTGGCGCCGAGCCATCGCTGGCGCTCGTGCTGGTCAGCGAGAGCTGTCTGCCTGCCGCAGGGCAGGGTCGTTAACAGAGACTTAATTTCTCGCTGAAATTTGGTTGGTGCTGACAAAGGGCCAGGGTCCTTTTTTTTTAATGGGGAACTTAATGCCCCTGTGGATTGCAAACCTAATGCTGCAATCAGTAAAGCAGCAATCTCTTCATATAATAAGATTTTTGATAGTATAAGCTGACATAGAGGATGTATCGGGAGGAAAGAAATCTTATCAGGGCATCCCTTCGGCCTGCTTTTTAGCTTTCCTAAAGCTCTTGGGGGGAAGGCTCTTTGTGAGGCTTAGCAAAACACTTCTTTTGCCAATGCCGTGGTTGAGTTGTGGGAGGGCTCACACAGGGAATAATTGGAGGTTATAACCGGGCAGCGTATGAACTGGTCAGTGGTGACTTCAGTCGCTTGGTGTTACGTAGTGTGATTTGGGTTCATTATGCAATTTCTAACAGCGACTAACAGAGGCATCCTAACCCAAAGGACGTGGAATGGGTCAGCTGAATGGATATATTCTGAAAGTGGCCTGGAGAAACTGCGCTCTTTTGGCGAGAGAGGTGAAGTGCTGAGAGGGGACGCAAGAGGAGTTCTGCTGGAACTCTGAATTTCGTGGCTAAACGAGTTGCTAGCATGCGATATGTGTATCTAATATTTGTAATGATGGTAGAAGACAGCAGAAAAAGAAAATACAACAGAAATATTTACAGTGTGGAAAAGATTTTTAAAGGATAGGTTTGTGAAAAGTGCGTACAGAATGAAGGGAAACCAGAAAATAGTTGCTCTTTGCTTTATCTGTGTTTCACAGTTACATTGCGTGGTTCAGAATGTCAAAGGATAATTACTTTTTTTCTTTTCCTCCTGATCTAAGGATGTTATCTCCCAAAATCGCTGACTTCTGTGGGTGTTCTGTTTCTTTCAGCTGGAGTAACCACGGAAGCCATTCAGACTGGCAGTGCGAGCCCAGATTCCTTGGGAACGGAAGCAAAAATTCAGGAAGAGGAGCATGATCTGGTTGATGACGACATCGCAGCAGGTGAGCAGGAATAGAGTGAGCGGGTTAATTTTTGACATGCTAGGTACTGTGCAGAGGAGTTGGAACACTTTCTGGCAAATCGTATATTTTTAATGAGAAAATAAGGCTGCTTAGAAGGGAGTGTGTGTATTGGAAATGAAGTTATTCAAAAGTAGAAGAGAGTTGTAGACAAACTAAACACCTGCTTAACCATAACTGCTGTAATATTATTGTGTTAGTTCTGAATCATTATCGATATTTTAATAGAAACCCTGGCAGGGGTTGCCCCGAGAGGGGGTGGAGGCCCCATCCCTGGGAACATTCCAGGCCAGGTTGGCCGGGGCTGTGAGCAACCTGATGTGGTTCAAGGTGTCCCTGCTCCTGCAGGGGGGTTGGGCTGGGGGACCTCTGGGGGTCCCTTCCGACACCAAACATTCTATAATATATGTGTTTTGAGCTCAAGTCCACCTGCAACCCAACATGCTTGTAGCTCTTGAAGAATAAAGGCTTTATACAGTCCTTTATAGTTATCCCATACATTATTTACCTTGGTGAGAGCTGACGGAAGGGTGCTACCATCAGTCTGCTTCATTGAATTGAGTTGTTTTCAACAAGTAAGCGCCTCTTGTCTGTCGCACATAGAATCCAAATGTATTTCATTCCTACAGTACTCCTATAGCTTTTGACTGTTGCTCTAGTTTATTCTGGGCTGACGGGTAAAAGACGAGTTCTGGCCCTTCAAGGCATATTCTGGAATGAGAGACCATACAAAAATACGCATTTAATTATAAGCAGTTAGGTCTTGACTGTTTTTTTTCATGCTTATTTATGCAGTGTCATAGGGAAAATATCTGTATATTCGACAGCAATACCCTTGGAATTTGAATGACTACAGTATGTATTTTAGCACAGTGTCCCGCAGATTACAGAGTGGTGAAAGTGATCTTTTTTTTGACTGAGCTTTGTGTAGATTTTTGTGAAAGCCTAAAAGAGAACTAGTTATTTCTATTGACCTGAAGACAGTTCGTACGACAGATCTAGTTTTGGGTCAAGTCTCTGGCTGAAGGTGCCTGAGACAGGATTGCTGCTGGAGGAAGGACAGCCTGGCTGGAGTAGGGAGCACTAACTCAGGCAGGGTGGGGGTAAAAGGCGAACTGGAAATCGCCAAGAGGGAGGTAGGGTGCTGGGAGCACCTTTAGCAGCTAGGGGACGATGTTGTCAAGAAACAACAGTGACTGGATGGACCCTCGGAAAACATAAAGATAAATTAATGGATGGGTTCGGCGTACCCTGAAACACAGGCTTCCCCAGCATATCCATCAGATCAGCGTTTCCCTCAGGAACATATACTCTGGCTCCGTGGCTGGTAGAGACCACCCGGTTCTCTTTCCGGAAGCTTTAGCGATAGCAGTATTGCAAACAAGCGTGTGTTGTATCTGGGACAGCTTTCTGCCCCTTCGGTGTCGTGTGCTCTTTTCATGGGAAAGGGATTGAAGGTGGGACGCTTGAATGGAGCAAGTCCCAAATTATGTGTGGTTTTTTGCTATGTGCTAGACCCTTGAGTCCTGAGGCTTTGGGAAAGCTATCCGCGAGGTTGCTAGAGTCTGATGGTAGAAGCTATTTTATTTACAGAAAAAGTGTTTCTGTTGCTACAAGCAGTTGAGCTTTAAGAAAGTATCCAGAGTAAAGATGAAATTTTGGTCTGCAATTGAATATAAATAGTTTTGTCTTGGTAGAATAAAATAAAAAAAAAAAGTTTGAGACAATTTAAACTTAACCTTACCCTCAAAAAACGATGCAGCTTCTTTCTCTCACGGTCCTACGCAGGCTAATATTTATTGATTGACTGCACAAAGTAATGCCGGTGTGCGGTGGTCAACAGGATCTTTTTCAGTTCAAATTGAGATTCACCAAATGCTTTCATTTATCCAAATACTTTTTTAAAAGGATCACTTTCACGTCAGTCCTTTTAGAGATTAAAGCGTTTTAGCTTAGCTGGCTGGAAAGCACTGAAGCCTGTTTCTGGAAAATCCTCCAGCAATACTCTACAGTGCCTCTTAAGCATTTAAAAACACACACGCAGGAGTTATTTAGAAAATGGGGTCTCTCTTCAAAGGCACGGAACATGCATGCCAGGATAGCCTTCCGATGGAGTAGCAGTATTTATTGCTGTCTTTAATGCCGGAAAGGCTCTTCTGGGCAACGAAAAGTAGAGCAAATATTTTGCTTAAATAATTCACGTGTGGACAACAGCATCTTTTCCTAGTTGGGCATAAAATCTACCGGCTTCAGTGGTCAGTGTTTTGCAATCCAGAGTGATGGGAAATTGGCTTTTTCAAAACATTTTTCTTTTTAATTCTGTAATTCACGATCTATTTTTATTTTCAATGTAACTTTAGGATCCAAGACAGCATCTGAGTTTTATTTTAGAAAGCCAAATATGTTTTTCCAAGAAATAAAGGAAGAACAAATACTTTAAAGAAAAAAAAACAAACAAACCCCAAAACACCAGCAGCATAGTCCTGTTACGTATTTGGAAACACAAATAGGTGTCTGTGTTTTAACACAAGTGCAGCAGCGTCTGTAGGACACGGCTGAGCACAGAACAGGGGTGGATGCCAAGCGGCACGGAGGCTGTGAAGAAGGCAGCGCTGCAGTGCATCGCTACCGCTGCTGACAGGTTTATTTGCTTACAGAGAAGATGATAGAACAGCATGAATAGGCTGTCTTTAAAACTCCACTGAGTTCACTGTATGGGGCTGGTTTGGCAATGAAGAACGTCAAGGAAGTCACTTTTAGGTTGCAGAAGTGTTTGCCTCTGAGCTGGGCAATATTGCCTTAGTAATGGAAAAAAATAACATTTGGGGGCCCACTGTGAGATATACATTCTGAATATTGTATGGATTGTTCTTATACCTAATCAAAAGAAATTTCTGGCAAGTTCAGAATTAATTTAGTTCTAATGAATTCCCAGGGTAACTGTAGATGTTTCCAGACTTGCGCGAATGTCCGGGCAGCAGCGTTCGGTGTTGCTTGTGGTAGCAGTAGGAATGCCAGGGTTGGGTTAAGACCTTGCCAGTGATGGTGCCACGTACAGTGCAAGGTGACTCTGGCCACGGAGAGCTTATTCTTGTCTCAGGTCCACGAACTCAGACAATCCCACCAGCCCCTTCAGCTTTGCGGAACGTGGAATTTTTCCGTGGCAATCCCATTTTGTAGCAATGACCTTATTCACGTTAGCAGTGACAAGGACACTTGCAAAGCACAAACCTGTTCCTGGTTCTAATTAAACATTAATTTTTTTAAGCATTTTTCCCCCTCCCATGAAATCTGAATGGCGTGTGCAGCCGCCTTGGCTGCCAAGGCTACAGAAGTATGGACTGCTGCGGTCTTGTCGATGCAGGGCTTTCAGAAATGTTCCTCTCTGTTAAATCTGCCCCTGGGCCACCGCGTTGCCCTGTGCTTCGCCCAGCAGCGAGCTCAGCCCAACTGCCGCCGCGGTGCTGTGGTGGAAAAGAAGGTGTTCATTCTCCTTTGGAGCTTGCGTGTGCCGTTGTTCGAAGCAGTGGTGCCACGTACATGTGCACAGGGTGCACGCTGGCCCGAAGAGTTCTGTAGGTAGGGGGTTTGGTCTCATTCTGGGAGATTTGGAGTTTTATGTATGGCTCGCAGGGAGCGAGGGTTTAGATGTCCTTGGGATGTTGTTCTGACCTTAGCAAACAGATTTCCTGCCCCTGAATTGGGTTGATTACAAGATCTGTTGTCTGCTATTGAACAGTTTATGGTTTTTCTACACTTTGTTTTTAATAGCTCCATGAAAATAAAATGTGGGTGGGTGGGAAATGCAAGGCACAGACTGCTGTGACTGCTCCTGTGCCCCCTCAGAATCACAGAATGGCAGGGGTTGGAAGGGACCTCGATCATCTAGTCCAACCCCCCTGCTAAAGCCGGTTCACTTACACCACGTTGCACAGGACATCATCCAGGCAGGCTTTGAACATCTCCAGAGAAAAGAGACTCCACAGCCCCCCTGGGCAGCCTGTTCCAGTGCTCTGTCACCCTCAGAGTAAAGAAGTTCTTCCACATATTCAACTGGAACCTCTTCTGCTTCAGTTTGTGCCCATGGCCCCTTGTCCTGTTGCTGGGCGCCACTGGGGAGAGTCTGGCTCCGTCCTCATGACGTCCACCCTTGAGATATTTGTAGGTGTTGATGAGATCCCCTCTCAGCCTTCTCTTCTCCAGGCTGAACGAGCCCAGCTCCCTCAGCCTTTCCTGGGAGGGATTGCTGCCCTGAGGAGCAGAAGCCTAGCACGGAGACGCGCTCGAGCTGGCTCGCTTGTAGAATGGTAGCGCTCCGACAGGTGGCCTGGCAGGTAGCACGGCTAAGCGCCGTGTTATTGGAGCGCTTCTGGTTTGGTATTTCCATAAATAAAAGCAGGGACAGGTACAATTTTCATTCAGTTCTACTTGAGCCAACATAAACATTTATCATTTTAGGAAACACTGCGATACCGCGTAGTCAATTGCTGCATCAGGATAGTGGGGAATTGAATCGAAATGAGATTTATTCTGAAGGAGCTGTGGTTCCAAAAAGCTGGGAGATGGGGGACGTGGACTCCTTTAGCTGCAGAGGCAAGGCTTGCTCCTTGCTCCAGTCCTTCTCCCGTGTGCTGCTGTGACTCGTTAGTGCACAGAACGGGACGAAGGAACGGTCAGCTGCCTCCTCCTCCTCCCCTGGTGATGCCTTGCAGAGAGCGGGAAAGATCCGTTTGGAAACGTCTTGTTCCAGGTGAAGGCCATAAGCAGATGCTTCAGGAATACTCTGTTCCCCTGAGTAAGCACAAGGAGTCTCAGTCAGGCAGACGCGTACGTATGATTTCTGCATTGTGCAGACATTTCTGATATGAGAGAGTCCCAGCAATTATAGTGGTGCACATGCAAATGTTTATATGGAAAATAAAGTCCAGGAATGCTACTGACAAATGTTTGTCAGCTTGAAAGTTTAGTATTTTAAATCTCTTCTCTCAATATTCACAAATCTATTTTCATGCGTAATGAGCAATATTTGTTAAGCAATAATTATCCTTTAACTGGCAAAATCGGAAGCAAGAAATACCGCTGGATTAACCCAGACTCTAAGCTTAAATAGGTCTCAGTCAGCAGCAAGGTTTGCCTGTGCTGATTCAGCAGCGGGGGGGCTTGTGTCACATTC
>NW_009259496.1:789732-791249 GCF_000687185.1 Egretta garzetta | reverse complement strand
TCTCACACCCCCCCCTGCCGCAGCACGTGGGATGTGTTTGCAGGCATTTGCAACTTCCAGCGCTTTCCCGTATTTTCATAGAATTGTTTAGGTTGGAAAAGACCTTTAAGATCATCAAGCCCAACTGTTAAAGTATTTTGAGTACTTATTATTTTACCCGCACTGTTTAGACTTTGTGATTTTGGTAAAATCTATTAGAGTCGTTTTAATTTAGTTCTAGCTGATGTATTATTTTTTTCCTGTGGCCTAGGACAGTTTTTAACTCAAAGGCTTATGCTGTAACAGAAGAAAATACTTCAACAAACAGCCAACTGGAAGCTGTGCACAGCCATCTAAGTCATATACCATGCTTTTTTTTCTTCTTTTTAAAATTTTTATTTAACATCTTGAGCTTCCGGAAGGCGGTGGTGGTTTCTCCTCCTCCTCTTTCCAGCTGCTGGAGCTGGATTTTTCCGAAGCGGGAGCGACAGGTGCCGTTGCCCGTTGCGTCCCTCCCGTTACCAGCCAGACTGCCACTGGAAATTTGGGGTGGAGTGGAGGTGCACAACAAATGGAACCATCTGCCGTCGCCGGCAAACAAGCCAGGAGCCCACTGTTCAGCACAAAGAGGGCGCCAGAAGAGTCAGGCGCTGGACAAAGTTCCTGCTGGGCTTCTTTAAGGAGGTTAGGCTGAACCTGAGCACCTTCCACAAACCCTGTCACATACGTTTTTGTATCTCCAAAGCCCACCGTAGAGAGATCAAAGAAGCTTTTAATTTGTGTTTAATCACTCATTGGAAACCCATTTACCATATCATGCGCTGACTATTGTGTAAAACAGCAGAAAAGTGAGGGTTTATCATCCAAAGCAAACTTTGTCCTTTTCAGATGCTAATTAGGAAAATACTGCTGCCTCCTCTCTGTCACTTGGGCTTCTCTGTTACGTTTAAAAATGGCATGTGAATTCACAGACACAGGTTATTTAACATGTAAAAATTAATTTTTAATGGTGTTTTCTGTGTACTAACAGGAATTCTGAGACACCTTGAGAAATGTCTCTAATAGACAATGGTATACCAGGTTAATTGGGAATCTAGGTTCCTACAGTTTGGAATTAGCTGTCTACAAGGAGCATGAAATTAGGAGTAAAGTTCTGTTCCGTTGGGGTTTTTTTTGTTTTTTTTTTTTAAGGAAGTGTAATTCATGTAAAAACACAGGTTTGGTTTGGTTTTTTTTTTTTTCAACAAAGCTGCATGTCTTTGAAAAGATAGGGGCATCTGCCAGTCAAGCAGATGTCGCCCCGCAAACGCCATTAAGAGCTCTGCTCCCTGCGAGGGGTTATGGGCTTGACATCTGTCGGAATGGCATCTGCCAGCGCGGGAGAGCGCTACGGGTATTCATTAAGGAAGTGCTAATTCCAGAAAAGGGGTTGGCTTGGGGGGCCGGGGGGGTTCTCGTTAACGGAGGAGGGTAGGGCAGAGCTGTGGGCTGTGCTGAGCGCCGCGGTGCCCGGCGGCAGGGGGCGGCCCCAGCCCGGC
>NW_009259496.1:788740-789713 GCF_000687185.1 Egretta garzetta | reverse complement strand
GCTGCCACGGAGCCAGGTAGGGACCAAGGAGCCAGCTTGTGCTTAGTTACAACCCTTATATCAATTTAGAAATAACAGCTGCTTCTAAAGTGACCGTAGGGTTAAAAAAATAAATAAATTAAAAGTGCCTTGGCTGAAAAACCTAGCAAACCCTAGTAAAAAAATTCAAAATTATTTACTTAGCAAAAGGCAATCAATGGTATACCAGGTTAATTGGGAATCTAGGTTCCTACAGTTTGGAATTAGCTGTCTACAAGGAGCATGAAATTAGGAGTAAAGTTCTGTTCCGTTGGGGTTTTTTTTGTTTTTTTTTTTTAAGGAAGTGTAATTCATGTAAAAACACAGGTTTGGTTTGGTTTTTTTTTTTTTCAACAAAGCTGCATGTCTTTGAAAAGATAGGGGCATCTGCCAGTCAAGCAGATGTCGCCCCGCAAACGCCATTAAGAGCTCTGCTCCCTGCGAGGGGTTATGGGCTTGACATCTGTCGGAATGGCATCTGCCAGCGCGGGAGAGCGCTACGGATATTCATTAAGGAAGTGCTAATTCCAGAAAAGGGGTTGGCTTGGGGGGCCAAGGAGCCAGCTTGTGCTTAGTTACAACCCTTATATCAATTTAGAAATAACAGCTGCTTCTAAAGTGACCGTAGGGTTAAAAAAATAAATAAATTAAAAGTGCCTTGGCTGAAAAACCTAGCAAACCCTAGTAAAAAAATTCAAAATTATTTACTTAGCAAAAGGCAATCTACAGAGGTTTTAAGCTCTGTCTTGGATTGCAGCGTTGTTAAATGTCTTTGCCCCCTGTGGGAAGCAACATCGGTTTTTCTTCAGCTTGTGAGCCCTGGAGCTGAAAACAGAAAAATGTGGGTGCTGGGACAGGCTGCCGGCCGGAGGCAGTGCCTGGGGAGCTGCTTGGCAAGGGGCGTGCGGAGCGCTGGCTGCAGCCACCCACGCCGCAGGTTTGGGCTAGCTACAGG
>NW_009259496.1:785640-788579 GCF_000687185.1 Egretta garzetta | reverse complement strand
GCTCGCCGGCGGCCAGCCGGGGCGGAGGACACAGCCCGGCCTCTCCTCCTGCCTCCTGGAGGGCAGCATCCACGGAGGGTAAAAGCCTGGCAGGGCCGCAGAGGGGAGCGTTCCGGTGCGTTACTCCAGTTTAGCATTCTCTGGCCCTATCTGTGCACGCCGTGGGGTGCTAATTCAGGGGCCACAACTGTCATGGGAGCAAGTAACTTTTCAAACTTAATAATATTTACCTCCTCTCATCTCTCGCGTATTCCGGTGAAATGGGTGCATTCCCTGAAAGCTGTGCTTGCAGACAGCGTGGGTTTGCAGAAAGACGCTGTTAAATGTTGATCTCATTGGCGTAGCACGAGCAGCAGTCTTCAACATGGGTTCATCTACAAATGCTTGCTTATGTCTTTGGAAAGATAACTTTTTTCATTTACTTCCGTGTGCGTCCTGCTAGCTTATCAGCTAATACTTAATACCAAGTTTTGGATGGTGTATCTGAGCGTATTGGTGCTCACACAGCCTCATTTTGCACGTGGAGATGGGCAGTAGGCATCGCTGCGTGCGTTATGCCGCCGTACGTGGTGAGGGGACTCCGGTCTGGAATTCTTCTGTCGTTTTGGTGGCAGATGTCGTCTTCCAGCGCTGCGTGGTCTCCCTTTGGGCCGCGCTCTGAAAAATCATATTAACTTGGGAAAAGTTAGTTCTTTGTCTTAGAAAAACATTTACACCTTAATTGTGTTCTTCTGGCTCCTCCTCTTCTCTGGGCGACGTTAGGCTTCAGCGTGGCGTTCTCCTCAACTCCGTCAATGACTGCTGAAAGACTGTGACGGTCAAAAGAAAATGGTTTGGAATAATCTCTGCAGGTGTACAAGTGGGGTCTTAAAGAGGCGCAGGCTATAAAAGCGGTGTTTGTGCGAGTCCTCATTTTTTTGTCTTTTTATTCTGTTAGGTTTCTCTTTTGGCTAGCGTTGCAATGAAGAGCTTCCTGCATCTCATACTTTTCAGTTTCCTCATTTCTTTTGGTTCTCTCAGTAGCGCAGCGATGTTAATGTGCGTGGCAGGAATATGCTTAAATCTCTGCGCGGCGTTTTCTTCGATGGCTGAGGCACAAGAGCCTCTGAACAGTTTCTGTTTTCTGTCGTTGCTGGGCAATGCGTTTGGGATGTGTCCAGGCCACCAGCTTTGGTGCCATTCTTGGCCAACTTGTTGACAGCTTCAGGACAGCTCCTTCCCACTTCAGAAAGGTGGGCGGTGGCAAACAGGTGCCCATGTCTCCGATTTCCCTTGAGCCCCCGCAGCAAGTTTAAGCTTGACTGCACGTGTGACGTGTAACAGTGCTGGCAAGGTGTAAGCGTCTTGGGGTAAGTTAGCTCTAATCATGGACCACAGGCTTTAAGAAGCTGTTCCGCTGTTAGCATGCACGGTATCCGTGGCTTTTAGCGGCATTCACTTGTGTAAATGAACCCTTTCCCTGTGGAGGACAGTTCCTGGGAATGTTGCCATAAGAGCTACCGGAGTCTGGGAATCTCCATGTGGAGATGACTTGCATGGAAGCTTGTGCTGGTGGTTATTACATGGATCACTTACTTGATGACCAATATATTGTTGAACATCATGTACAAATTTAAGACTTCCTTTAGTCTTGGAAGCAACTTCTGAAACCTGGGAAGGGTTTTCTTGTTCAGCTTTACTGGACATGGGTAGTTTGAGATCAGTCTCCTGTCTGATGGAACAAGCGAGCCATTTGCCATCTGTAATCCAGTAAATTCATATTCTGCAATGAACTTACTGCGTTGACAGCAGTAATAGCCATTCTGAAATGGCTGTGTTTGTTACTTAGGTATTTAAATGCTATGGTCCTGGGGTTACGCTAATCCCTGAGGCAATGAAGTAGTGCTGTGAAGCAAAGACCTGAAACCTCTGTGCTTTTAATTTCCATTTTTGGACTTGCTGGTGAAAAATGACACAGACGTTAAATAAGGTTTAAGACGTCAAGCCACAACTTCATGTATAATTACGTATAGTTTGTTAAGAGAGCAAAACATGGGCTGGGCAGAGTTTACTTGTGTGGGTACAGAACATCTCTCATAATTCAGAGTTAAACTGCTGGTGCCTTAGGTGCTTTGATTCAGGAAGGGGGAGATGGGGTCTGCACGGAGCGGGGGGGTCTCCTCGCCCCCGGGTGCATAACCGTCACGTGTCGTCTGCACGCCTTCGGGAGCCCTGACGGTGAAAACCTTTTTAAGTTCCCAAGACCCATTCCTGTTGGTGCTGGCTGATGTCATTTTATTCTGAACAAAAGTCTTTCATGGAGACGGAGGTCGGATATGAAATTTATAGCGGTTTTTTGTAACACGTTTTAATAGCAGCAGGTTTTGTAGCATTTTTCTGTACCTTCTGGACAGTCAGGGCTTCAGGTTAGCACATTCAAAACATCAGTTACTGACATAGGATATGAAAAACCTGATGGAATTTTTTTTAAAGAAAAAAAAAGCAATACCTTACTGTGTTGGAAATTGCTTGTTTTCACATTTCAGCTGTATTTTGGACAGCTGTAACTATTCAAAAATAAAATATAACGCAAACATACCAAACTGTGTTAAAAGCTTACACTTTCAATGGTACTTTTGATATGCAAAAACTTTGATTTTTCCCTACTTACACCAGAGGAAAGATGATCAAAGTTCATACGTTTCATTCCTTTACCAGTCTTCGCGCTTTGATAAATAAATAGATCATCGAAGACTCAATAGGCCAATTGCAGCATATAATAGCTATTCAGAGGCAATTAAACTGCCTTTTTTCATGCCGGCATGTGAGCGTGCCCTTTCACAACCTTCAACTTGATTTGTGGTGATTCAAAATTAACTTAAAAGTCTTGTTTGCTGACAGCTTAAAGCTTAATTGACTGAAAGCCAAATAGAGTGTGTTCTGCATTCAGCGCCGGAGCC
>NW_009259496.1:780079-785598 GCF_000687185.1 Egretta garzetta | reverse complement strand
CGGGGCCTTCCTCCCTCCCTCCCTGCTCTGCCTCTCGCTCCGGCGCCGACCTGTCAAAGGGATCCTTGTCCTTCCAGACTCCAGCTGTATTAGGTGATAGGGAATCGGGAAATGAGAATTCAGTCGTGTTGGTTCCACTGTTTGATTTAGATCATCCCACTGAAACGTCACGTCTGCTACAGTTGGAATAATTTATTTATGACTATTAACATTGGTTTAAAGACTCTATATTGCTAAACAGGCAACAAATAAATATTAAAACTTATGTTTCACGGTGTTAGTGGAATTCCTTTCCATCTGTAGGCGCAGAGGGGGAGATCTGAAGTATGTCTGTGTACTTCCACCGTCGTAACGGGACATGCCTGGAGTTCAAAGCCTGCGGGTGAAGGCTCTGGAGCGGGGCTGGGAGGTGCCTCCCTACGCGCGGCGCTGGGGGGAAGAATCCCCATGAATTGTGACCCTCCCCTCTGTCTAAATCCTCTTTGGGATGCTGCTGAAAGCTTACTTTTTTCCCCGAATAGTTCCAGGTAGAAAATCTTGTTGTGTTGCGGGGTGCTGCTCACCGCCACGCGTCGTTCTCCTGCCGCGGTTCCCCGAGCGCAGGTTTGGTGCCTCTGCAGCTGGGAGCTCCCCCCACCCCCCAGCCGTGGCTGATGCAAAGCCTGCAAATAAATATTTGGCAGCGATTTTTTTTTTGTGTGTATTACAGAGTGTTCTTAAGGATGTATTAAATCATTTCAAATTAAATAATGTCTTTAAGAGGTGGGAATGTATTTTAATCTGTCAAAATCGGAAAGGTCTTAAGAGCAAAATACCTTAAATTGTCAGACATGATACGATAGATAGGTCAGGAAAATGTAACGGACCTCACGTGTTCTCCTGTAAATTCTGTTCACATGCAAGTAAAATTTTAATATGTAAATGTTAGAGTATGGGTTCTGATATTGCTCGATTTCTTATTGATTTCTTGGCAAATCATAGCTATCTAATTTCTTCTGCCTTCCTATTGATTTCCAATAGGAACAGCATCTTTGCATAAAGCATCAGCAGAGTTGCCGTTCGGTTTCAAAAGGACTGTGATGTAAAATAGTTTTACTCGTCACATTCCTTTGAAGGAAACCATAACCTGGCTTCAGAATGTGAAGTCCGGATCTGTGCCGGTTTTATTGAAGCCTTACCTCTATGTCTGGAGGGGTCTGAAAGGCAACAGTACATTTCTTTAATTGTCTCTTGTTAACAGCTTATTAAATGTGGTCGAAAAAATATTTATGTTAACATTTATCTGGCTTTAGGGGGTTGGACTGGGTGACCTCTAGGGGTCCCTTCCAACCCAAACCATGCTATGATTCTATGAGCCGATAAGTTGCTTCTGAGAGAGATGTTAATGGTGCGGTCTGTTCCCGATTCTGCAGTATTTGGTTTCCCCGATGGAGTCAGAAATCGCGTCTCACCTAACGGCAGAGGTATTTAAATGCTCAGAGTTGTCATCCATTTAGAAAGCCGTGAGACAGGCGCCGCTGTGATTTCCGAAGGCTGCTGGGCTCCCGCAGACCACGTGCTTTTCTACCTGGGGCAAGGCCTTTCCGCAGCCACCCTTCTCATCCGGTGCCATTTACTGGAATTTTCGCTTCCGCCGGGCCGTGCCTTTTATGACGGAATATTTCACTGTGCGGCGGCGGCTGGGAGCACAAGATGGGTGAGGATGCTGCTTCTTGCAGGGCTGAGAGCAGGGGAAGAGCCAGAGACAAAATGGATTCTGCTGTGCAGATGGGGAAATACAGGCATGTTTTATTCAGTGTCACTTGCTGGTTTTAAAGCACCGAGTTAACGCATCAAAACTTCCCGTATTAGAAGTGACGGCGAAGTGATTATAACCAACATCTTGAAAAGGTGTGATGAACACAGAGAATGCTTTCATTTGTGTAGACAGTAATGAAGAGAAATACAGATTTCTGGAAACGGCAGCACAAAACTGCATCTAAAAATAGAAACAGTCAGGTTAGGGGACAATTAATGCCTACATGACCGACGGCCGTGGGGTTCGGATGTGGTACGGAACAAGCAAATGTCACCGGGGGAAAACTAATGAATTCTCAAGTTCCTCAATCCTTTGGGCGGCATGGCTTACAGGAGAGTTACATTAGTTCAAGGTGGCGATTGCTTGGTCGAGCTCGGTGGTGGAAACGCGCGTGCTGAAGGGAACAGCTAACTTGTTTGGGTGCTTTTGGAGAGCAAACGGGCATTTTAGACATGGGGAACAATTCCTTCCCCTTGGGGCTGTCAGGCGCTGGAAGGGGCTGCCCAGGGAAGGGGTCGAGTCCCCACCCCTGGGGGGATTTAACAGCCGGGCAGAGGCGGTGCTGAGGGCCAGGGTTTGGGGGTGGGATGGCAGGGGTAGGGGAACGCTTGGGCTGGGGGAGCTTAAAGGGCTTTGCCAACCCAAACCATTCCCTGATTCTATTTTCAGCACAGAGCTCACGGAGCACTGGTGAAAAAAAGGAACGTTTACTGCGGAGAGGCACCAGATCAACCTCTATGCCTGTGTATTCCAAACCCAAAATCTGTTACTGCTTTATTTCAGGCATTCAGTGACTATGAGATGGGGGTTGGTTGGTCACTCGGGTTACAGACAGGCAGGGGCAGCCTCGGTATTTGCAGTTAGGCGGATGAGGTCGGTTTGCTGGTAGCCTTGTTCTAAAGTCATAACCGGCACTCACGCCGGTGTCTCCTCCTGCAAAAAAAAATTGTGGTGAGGCCAGATAAGAATCTCTAATTGTATGAAAGTAATTAATACAGGTCATCTATCACTGGCGTTCAGCTGGACGCGTGAAGCAGCCTGGGATTTAGGCAGTGCTCTTCAGCCTCTCCAAGGCACGGGACATCTTTGGTGAATCCGAAGTGCACGGGTAAGCACAAAGAGCCGTGCTACGCACTTGTCTCTTGTCTCCTTGCAAGATAAAGGCAAGCGACTTCAAGGCGCGTTTGTAAAATGCTTCGGGCGCGCTGGGTGCGCGGGATAGGCCCTGCGTTGGCAGCGGAGCGGTTGTTTCCAGGCGTGGCTGGACCACGGCAGCGCGTCGTTGGAGAGCGGCGCGGCCGTCCCGAAGCGCTAATGAGCACGGGGTATGCCGCGTGGATGCCCAAGGAGTTCGGGCGTTGAGCTTTTTAGGAAGGATGAATGATGGCTAATGATTCTTTAATGACAGCTCTCCGGGCTGAAAGGCACTTAGCACTCGGTGTGTACTGCAAAGCCTATTTCTCAGAGCTTCCGACAGGTTTATTTGGTCTCACCTTGAGTAGAGCAGTGCTGTATTGATTTCATCGGGGTGGATTTAAACACACTATTGGCTTAAAATAGCACCACCTATGCAGAAGAAAATCAGTGTCTTAACCCTTCGGGCTGCCGGCAGCTACTAAGTAAAGCTTTGGTTGGAGGCTAACGGATTCCTGGCAGGTTCCGTTATCCCCAAACCCACCATTTTTAATTAACAAACACATTGCCTTTTTTTCAGAGGCACCTGTTCTGGTGCACCACGTGGGTAAACGAGGGGGATTTCTGCGTGGGCTCGGACCCCCCCGGCTGGCTGACCTCGGGTCGTTGGCGGGATCAGACCCTTTCGTTTGAGATAGGGTCTTAGATGAAACACGTAACGAAGATGAACTTTTTTTTCTCCAATTTTTGTAAATCTCTTGGTCACTGCAACGGTCTTTGCTAAAAATAATGCTCTAGACTCATCAACCAAATAATATTATTCGCCACGAGAGGTTTTATAAGTCTCCTCTCTTTCAAAGCTGCTGTGGCTGGCTGCCTGCGTGACACCGAATTACTGGCATCGCATGGGGGAGGCGTTGTCAAAAAGTAAGCCGGAAAATGTCCTGCTTCTGATAATACAGAGCTACGTGACTTACGGATATTTAATGATTGAACTTGTCTCTTGCCAGATGTCCTGTGAAATATTAGACAAATAACAGTGAAACGCTTCCAGTTTTTACAGCGATGCTCCGTTATTTCAAATACCTCGCTGCGGACACAAAAAGGAAATGCCAAGAGAGGTGTCACCCAGTAAGTCAGCTCCACGTGCCAGTGGGGAGCAGACGTTTGGGAGAGGGAAAAAAGCAAAACAAACCAGATGAACAAAGCCCCAACACCCAAACCCCAGCTCTTGGTTTGACTCCAGAGCAATTCTTTTGCACGTCCTTACCTGAATTTATTTTCAAGTGATGTTACCAAGTCCTGTTTCATTATCTGAACGTATGCATAGCTCTCTTCAAAACACCACCTACCTTACTGGTGAGAATAATAAAAACGTGCTGGAAACTTTCATAAAGTATCTTGTTTTTTTCTTAGGTGGCTCTTTTCCCTATCTAATAGTTTGAAAGCAGATGTCCTTATAAAACACAGCAAGAGATTTCATTTAAAAATACAAATTGTTGTGACCCTAAACTGCCTGTGCTGCTGCTTTTGAGCAAATTTGATTCAGCCGGTGGGCACTGGAAGTGCATACAGGTGACGCTGCGGTGTGGTTTGTTTCCAGTCTCCTACAGTTTTGGGCCCAGTTAGAGGAATAGTTAAAAAGTTTGATTACAAACCATGTTACGTCTTAATGAGCGAGCTGGGGGTTGAAATCTGTGTGTGAGACTCCCATCTCATGTGCTTTCTGGGACGGCCCAAGGTGAAGTAACCAGGCAAACAGCAGAAATGAAAATGCTAAAAAATGCTTAATAACGAGAGAAGATAAATAGCAGATTTGGGAGTTAGCAGTCGCAGGTGAGGTCTCTTTAACTTGCCGCTGTATCGCCAGATCGCTGCGTTGGGCTCCGTCGCCACATATTGGCTGTCATGGTGAAAAATAATTTTTTTTTTATGTGTGAGGGGAAAAAAACCCCTGAATTTCACAGAACAGGTGAGTTGTGCTCATGTAAATCTCGTAAGTATATTGAAGACACTGGAATTGCTCTGGCTTAACAAGGTAAGGATCACAGCTTCAGGAATGTGTCAATATTCCGTACATGCAGGTATTTTTTTGCTATCAACGAACAAAAGACTGAAAAAGAAATAAGCTGCTCTGAAGAGAAAGCTTTATACACCTGTATATGGTAAGTGATAGGAGAGCGGGTGCTTAAGTTAGCTGCCGACAGAGGTAGCTGTAGCTTCGGCACGCGGTGACGTATTTCACCCGGGCTCGTGGCCTTTCATAATTTTTCTTGAGCCGTTGCTGGGTTGGAAGAGGTCAGTGCCCCACATCCACGTGGGGGTTTTGGGGTGTGCTGGGTTTCTTTCTTTGGTTTTTCTTGCTGCTGCTGTGGTGGTGATGGGAAAGCACTTAATTTTCTTTAAAAAAAAGCAGTGGTTATTCCAAAGGAAGCTGGGATGACAGGCTGGGAGAGTTGGGGGTGTTCAGCCTGGAGAAGAGAAGGCTGCGGGCAGAGCTGAGTGCGGCCGGTCAGGGCTTCAAGGGGGCCCAGAGGAAAGGGGGGACAAGCTTTTTAGTAGGGGCCAGCTGGGACAGGACAAGGGG
>NW_009259496.1:779290-780024 GCF_000687185.1 Egretta garzetta | reverse complement strand
CCGGATGTGGTTCAAGGTGTCCCTGCTCCTGCAGGGGGGTTGGGCTGGGTGACCTCTGGGCGTCCCTTCCCACCCAAACCATTCTGTGATTCTGTGAAATCCCTCCCCTTCATAAATAAACAGAAAATTTGACCAAAGAAATGCAGAAAGAGGGACCTGGCAGATAGGAGGGAAAAGCGACGATGCTTTTCGTGGAGTTTAGCTTGCACAACTTCATCCGCAGGTAGCGGCTTCGGGCTGTGCTCGATCAGCGCTGGGGAATACGCGCGGTGACAAAAATCCCGAGGTTGGTGGTTTTCTCTGTGTCCTTAGACACCAGCATGGGATGCAAGCTTGGGGTCCTCTCCCAGGTTTGATACAAAGCATATTTGTGGCCTTGAGCAAATTATTGTCTTCGTTTCCAATGTATTCTATCTTTTCAGAATATTGCCTGTTGTAGCAGGCGTACCGCTGCCGAAAGCCCGCAGCCCCTCGCTCCGGATGAGGATTCTCTGGGAGCGTGCGGCAGTGGGGCCACCGCAACGCCTTCCCTAGGGATTTTCCCTATAAAGCGTATTATTTCTCTTTAAAGAATTTTATTTCACTTTGAAGAATACTATGCACGTTCAACGCTCTGACTAAACTCCGGTGATGACCGTTACATTCAAATGGCTGGAGGTAATGGCAGCCCCGTGGTTCGTTGTGCCGCGGCGGCGTTCCCCGCGCGGCGGCTGGGCGGCTCTCGGTGGCGGTCG
>NW_009259496.1:777981-779250 GCF_000687185.1 Egretta garzetta | reverse complement strand
GACCCGACGCAGGCCGGGAGCCCCCCCAGCAGGCGCCTCGTAGCAGGTACAAAGTGCCTGGTTGCAGTCCATCTCTCGTAAAACCGCCTTCAGCCTTAATTCAAATCCATTGATTCCTATTCCAGTTAAACCTGGAGAACTTAATTTGTCTTTTAATCCTTTTATTGTAAGCTAGGATAAAATTAATTTTGCCCAAGAACTGTGCAAAGCCAATTAACGTGATCTTTAGAGTAAAGTGCTTCAAACTGTTAAATTTATCCTGACCTCGTGGCTGCACTCTCCGACTGCTTTTTAAATGAAGTAATCAATATCTCTCAGCCTTTTAAACAATTTAAACTTCTGAAATATTTTACCTATATTTTAAAGACTTCATAAATACGCCTCGTGCTATCCGTAAAGCTGTCTCCCCTGCCCAGCTGTGGATGTTTAATTCTCAAAAACTGGGATATTTTGAAATATTTAGTACGGTCACTTCATCTAAAGAAAACCCAGCTGGGCAAACTCCTGGACGTGATCGCGTTTTCCTTTTGGCGTGCGGATCTGGAAGTGGTGTTATTTTTATGACTCAAACGTAGAACGGTTTTGTCCTTCCACCCGTGTAGCTTCTGTTTTCCACACAGAGCTATTTGAGGTTATTAATTTTCTTCCTGTGATAGGGTGATCAACCGTCCTGTCAGGAAAATGGATCTCTGTGTCAGCCTTTCGCATGATTAAAGGGAGGCACGTCGCTGTGAGAAAATACCAAATTTTCATGAGACAAATGAAACTGTAGAAGGGACTACTTTTATAGGCATTCCTTCATTTTAAAATCTCCCAAATGGCTGTCAGTTTATTTGTAGGCAATCATTACAATTAATTGTGTGTTTCTGCTCATAATTTAAAAAAAAAAAAGTAGTAAAGGCAAAAATATTTAAGAGATTTTTTTTTTTCCCCCCCTTCCTACCTAGAGGTTTTGGGGAGGAATGTTGCTGGGGGCAGGGTGGGATTTCGTTGTTTCGGGGGGGTTGGGTTGGGTGTTTTCAGTTTCTTGGGTTTGGTTTTTTTTGAGGTAGAAGATCCTGCGCCGCAGTGGTGAGCGGGAGGAAGGCTCTCGTGCGCCAGATTGCTAAGGAAGCGCTCCAAGGATGCTTCCCACCCTCTTCGGGTTGGAATTTATTGTTCGGTTAACAAAGAGTTATCTCCTCGCCATCTGGGCGCTGGAGCGGCGGGAGGAATTAGCTCAGCCGCGCGGCTATGCCGAGCCCACGGCACCGTGCCGCTGCCGGCCTG
>NW_009259496.1:767626-777711 GCF_000687185.1 Egretta garzetta | reverse complement strand
TCCTTCCTCCCCCGCCTGGGAGCCGTGGCCGGCGCGGGCGGCGCGGCCGGGGTCAGCGCCTCGCCTATTGATCAGCATCCCGCGGTCCCCTGCTCCAGCATCTGCTCCGCTGCCCGCTCCCCGCGCCTGCTGCAGCGCATTAGAATAGAAATCCATAACCAGAGCTGTGCTCATCCAAGCAGGGGAAGAAACTAAATTAAATGGTATAAAACAATCTTGGATCAGGAGTTTGCGCCAATTCATCTTGATCTAAGGTGTCACAGCGGGCTCTGACTGAGCACCTGGGCTGAAGGCGGCCGCGGGAGGCGGGGGGGTTTTTCGCTGGGGTGGAGGGGCTGGATGCAAACGTTCGCCGGAGCTGGGCGGCTGCAGATGGCGGGAGCGGGATAAGCGATTGCCGAACAATTACAACGGTTACATCTTCGGCTTTGTCTGTTACAGCCCATTTTCATCCTTTCTCCGAAGGCAGTTACTATTGATTTTTTTTTTTTCTTTCCCTTTTTTTTTCCCCCCCTCCCTTGCCATTGTTGAGCTTCCCGTTGTTTTTCTCTCCCTTTTGGCTGGCGCGGCGCCGTCACAGCCGCGGTGCCGTTGCCTGAACAAGGATGGGTCTCTAACATTTGGTTAGCTTTCCTGGAGGCAGCGTTCCGTTCCCCATCGCGCCACGTGAATGTCATTAGCAGAGAGGGGCGTACGGTGGTGCAGCTCGCTAATTCACCCCTCGTTAATCTACGAGCCCGATAAGTCTCATTGAGTGCCAGGTGGTGCCTTCCGACGCCGCGGCAGAGGTTTAACAGCAGCGTGCTGTGAGGGCTCCGTTATTTTTGCGGAATATACGGTAGGGCGTTTGCTAGCACGCTCTGCGTTAGCGTTGCAGGTCAGCTCAGAGGCTGGAGCTGGCGTTTTTATTCCAGTTAATTTCTTCGAAGGTTTTGTTTCTTTACTCCAAAAAAATACAACTTCATCTGCGTAGTGAGATTAAAACCCCCCGGGCCATAGGAGGCTAACGATGTAAAGATCCATTTTGTTTAAAATTCAGAATACAGTGAGGTTTTTTCACCGGTTTTACAAATGTTTGTTAAAATACCGTGGGTAACATCTCGGGGTGCAAACCCGCTGGTCTGTCCAATGCCGTATGCTGTTAGCTAAATGCAGTAGGAATCTGAACGTGATGATGGATCCTAAACCAAAAAGATGCTTTTATATAATGCAAATAAGTTCTCTTAAAAATCCATCTTCTTTAAAAAAAAAAAAAATCCCAACTTGTTACGCAAATTTAAAATTAAGAAGCGGCAAAGCAAGAAGCACCCCTCACAAAAAGCAGGCAAACGCAGAACGCACAGAATCCCGGCATGGCAAGGGTTGGAAGGGACCGCGGGAGATCGCCCAGCCCTACTCCACGGATCTTCCATCGGCTGAACAAGTCACACCATGAGATGAGGCGGTTTTCTGGCAGCTCTGTTTTGCTGTGAGATTTGGCGGTTGCTGAAGGGTGGGGGTCACTGAAGGTGGACCTTGCAGTAGGTGGTGTTTAGCTTTTTATTGGATGTTGTCGGTTTTGAGATGTAAAATGGAATCTTCCCCAGCAGCCAAAAATCCTGGTAAGGGCAGCAACAGTCCTGAAGGTGTGATCTAAACATCTTCCATTTTCTCTGGGAAACGTGGTGATGTTTGGAGTGCTAAAGAACAACCCTGCCTTTGATTTTGCTCATCTCTCTTACCTTTAATTTCAGGTTGCCTGTCTGGTCTCCCGCAAATGAAGAAAATCTCTACGTCCTACGAAGAGAGACGGAAGCAAGCCACGGCCATCGTCCTGCTGGGGGTGATCGGGGCAGAATTTGGAGCTGAAATCGAACCTCCAAAACTTCTCACTCGGCCACGTAGTTCCAGTCAGATTCCCGAGGGATTTGGGTTGACTAGCGGCGGATCAAATTATTCCTTGGCAAGGCACACGTGTGAGTAACCCAGGACGCTCTGGTGTTTGGGGCGGGGGGGCGGGCGGGAAGAGGTGTTAGCTACATTTCAGTACGAAACAGATCAGTTAAAATATCCTTTTGCTGGAAGAGGTAACGACCGGGAGTTTGGGGCGTACGATAAGCACCGCACCGGTAAGAGGCTGCCAAGAAGCCAGTGCCGATGGAGAGCAGTGGAGCTGGTGACGGGGTGCAGGGTTTGCAGTGGTGCTGCTGGGAGGGAGGCACTGACCGCCGGGGAGAACCAGCCTGGTGCTTCCTGGCATCAGCCGGCTCTGCTGCTGAGGGTCTGGCCCCCTTCGTTCTCCTCCGGTTAAACCCAAATGCTTGCATTTAAGGCTGCATTTATGTAATTCGTTCTTGTTTGGTTCGTGGTTTGTTTTTTTTCTTTTTGAATCCCAAAAGCATTCCTCAGGCTGGTGGAGAGAAGGGGAGGGGACGGTCAGTGCTAGTCCTGCCTCTTCCATCGGCTGATCTTCACGCTCAGCAGGCGGTAGGCCTTGCTCTTGGTGGAGTGGTTCCCCTGGAACTGAGCACTGGCAAGCTCGCTTCACGCGTGCGGCTGAGGGGGTGGCTCAGCAGGCTACAGAAAAACGTGGCCGTGAGGAGAGATGAGGGCATGGGGAAGCATGCAAGATGGCTGATGGGAAAATCAGAATGGTCCACTTAATAGACCAGGTTGGACGGGGCTGTGAGCAACCTGATGTGGTTCAAGGTGCCCCTGCTCCTGCAGGGGGGTTGGGCTGGGTGACCTCTGGGGGTCCCTTCCCACCCAAAACATTCTGTGATTCTATGAATAGAAAATGGTGGAATTCAAGGTGTTACATTCTGGTCCTATATCAACATTAGTACTGCAGCGTTGATGTAATTCTCCTTAGTATGGACAGTAAAGGTGACCTTACCTAAGATGGTTGCATACCTATGCGTTGACCACTCGGTGTTCACATTGCAAAATCTAACAGAAGCAAATGCAGCTACAGTGCCCTGGTTCCTACAAGCCTTTGGGCCAGGTCCCTGCTGGTGTTTGGTTTATGTGCAGCCTGGCAAAAGCCCCCTTTGTCCTCTCCGTGAGATCTCTCTGATGCACTACTGACTCGTTGCCAGTATTGCCTGAAAATTCATCCACATCTGCTCAGCTGGAGCCTGATCCCCAGCAGTGGCGCACTCCTCCTGCACCATCAGTCTCTGCCCGATGCCCAAGTGCCTTTGAGGAAAAGTGAAAAAAAAAAAAAAAAAGAATCAAAAACCAGCGTAGTGCCTGAGCTCAGAGCTCCTAGGGGAGGACCGGTAGTAGTGATGGGGGGCTGCCCTTCCCTGGGGCGCCCGGCTACGTGGGCTGCGCGCGCTTACCTCCGAAGAGCGCTGCTCAAACCTAGAAGGGATTCGGAGGAGCGCTGGCTGTCTCGCGGAGCAGCGTTCTGTCCGTTTAGCACAAGAAGCCTTGAGGGCCTTGCCTGAGGACGTGCTCTGTAGTGGTTTGGTTTTGTGTGGCTCTGCTTGTACGAGAGAGCGGTCTCACTCCAGTGTCTGTATCGGGCTACAAAGGCTTCTGCTCGGAAAAGGTGCAAAATTTATTCTGGTTTTTGTTCTAGCCATTTTTTACTCCAACTCATTTTCCTATAAATTCTGCAGATAATGAGTTTCATGTGATGCTAACCTTTATACTTTTGTTTTAATGAAGTGCAGGGAACATGTGCCTTTTTAGTTACAGGGTAATGTAATTCCGTAGCAATAATAGGTAAACACAGCTTAATTACTGTACTTATAGGCTAAAGATACTGCAGACCGTTCCCTTCTGCTGGGGCCTGTGGGCACGCGATGGTGATAAATTCCCCCAGCCCGCGGGGAGCGGCCCGTTGCCCACGCCACCCTGAGCCGTGGCCAGGAGGTGCGCGGGAGGCGCTAGCTGGCACTCACCAGCGCCGAGCTAGCAGCCGTTTCGGCTAAATTGTAGAAGAACGTGTTCAGAAGCTCAAGAACATCGTGGAGCACCGCTTAAGTCCCTGGTGTAGGCGCAGCCTCCGTCTTCCACCGCTTGCCAGATGGTCAAAACCCATCTTCCATGGAGCGTGGTGGTGCTTGCGCTGATGCTTGAAAGGCGAAGGGCAGGCTGGTGGAGAGGGCACGCACGCCGCGTCTGACCAATGTGCGGTCCTGGCTGTGGCGGCGTGGAAGGGTAGGGTTGGCTGTGCAGCACGTCACAAACCCGCTCGTATTCCTGAGAAGCCTCGGGAAAGGCTTGCTGGGTTTTTTTTTTCAGCTGACATCTTCATAGAACTCGTTTGCAGATCCCCAGCTTTAGCAGACGGGAGTATTCTGTCAGCCCGTTGTAATCTGAAATAAGTCTGGCAGTGCTCTGCTTCCTCTTCCCTGGGTGTCTTGCACATACACAGAGCTCTGCTTTCACTGCCTGTTTGGGGGCTTCTTTCTCGTTTTTAACTGGGATTACTGGACAGGTATTTTGCATCTTTATTTGGTTTTGCGTGTGTTCTGCATTATTGCCCAGTTTAAGTTTCTGAGCTGTTTGTCTCTTCAAACCATATCAGGAAAGGAAAGGATGGAGAAGACTTTGCCGTGCCTCCGGGTCAGCCAGCACAAGGGATCCTAAGCTGGACAAAACAGGTTCTTCCCTGGTTTTCTCTGGCAGTGCAAGGCTGAGTCAGGCTTCTTATCCTTCCAGGCTGATACCTGGGGGCACAGAGGCAAAATAAGCTGGGTTTGTCTTTGAGTTGCCTAAAGTAAGAGGATGCGGACACCTTCGTTAGGCTGAAAGCAGCGCAGAGTGCTCTGTGCGTTGTTTGGAAGCTCGGTGATGGTGCAGAGATCAGCTTTGGCCTTCCCCAGTCCTCCAGCAGCACGCTCCATAAGCGAAGTCAGCTTCATTTATGCTTTGCTTCCAAAGGGCTACCAAGCCTAACCTTGCCCAGCCAGGACAAGAGGCCATGGGCACAAACTGAAGCAGAAGAGGTTCCAGTTGAACGGGAGGAAGAACTTGTTGACTGTGAGGGTGCCCGAGCCCTGGCCCAGGCTGCCCAGGGGGGCTGTGGAGTCTCCTTCTCTGGAGATCTTCAACCCCCGCCTGGACGCTGTCCTGTGCCCCCTGCTCTGGGTGAGCCTGCTTGGGCAGGGGGGTGGCACTGGGTGAGCTCCCGAGGGCCCTGCCAGCCCTGGCCAGGCTGGGATTCTGTGAAAAGAAGTGGGATCATTTCCAGCAGCAGTGCCTTGCCTCCGCCGTTCTCACAGGCGTATAGGTCTGACGGCGCTTGGTGGTGGTGCTTTGTCAGAGCGTGGCCGAGATGCTTGGGCCCATCCTTGATCCTCACGAGTTCTTCCTTGCGGTATCTTTGTTTATCTGTTTGTGAGCTGTTTTTTTAGCAGAGTTCTAAACTCCAGCTTTGAACTCCTATTGCTCATTATCGCAGAACGACTGCACGACCGTCTGGCTGACCGATGGCTCAAAACTCAGCCCTTAACGTAGATGGAGCTTGACTTGCTAAAATGCTGAAAATCTAGATCAAGGCTGTACAGTAATACCTGAAATGGATGAAGAGCCAGAGGAAGATCAGAAATAAGGGCTCGCTGGAGTTAAACAATACAGAAGGGCACTGGGTTATACTTTGGGTTGTTGGTGGCATTAGCAGTAAATTTGATCTTTTTCAGCACGTTTTGCGTACAGCCCTCGCTGTAAGGGTTTGGTGAAAGTCAGCATTGCTGGCCTGGCCTGCCCGAACCCCCAGCACAACCTCCTGTTCCCACAGGGGGGGGGGGTTGCTCTTTTCTCAGCTATTTTGCTCAGGTCGAGGAAGTCGGATGGGAAAACGCAGTCATAATGGCAATATTTAATTTCTTCACATCTGGGTGTGTTTGTTCATGTGGAGAGGCTTAGGAAGCCTGGGAGGGGAAGTTCAGGCTGTCCTTGGTGGCAGGAGTAATTACCTGAGGGGGAGGGGGCAGAGAACACTAATGAGCTTTGGGGATAATGATTTGCTGGAGTCGGAAACAGTCCTCCGTCCTGACCGGGAGATACGTGTTACAGGCACCCTGACAGGGCGCACAGTCACCGAACGGCACTTTTTCCCCCTAATATGCCATTTTCCCAGGGTTTTAGAAGTATTGCATTTCTTTTGGAATTTTTTTTTTTTTTTTTTTTTTTTTTATTTGGTAGGCCTGAAGTATTTTTAAGCTACACTCTTTGAGTTGGGGAAAATTGGGAAAGTCTTTGGAAATTTCTGCGAGATGAACTCCTCGTCCTCTTAGATTAATGGGCTCATAATCTGGGCCATGTCCAAATCCCGACGTGCCAGTACCTCCGGCAGCAGGTACAGTGTGGCATTAGGAACAGCTTAGTTTTGGGTCGTTTCCACTACCTCCACCTGCGACAGGTCTCGCCTGGAGCAGGTTCTTCGGAAAGCCGTGAGGCAGGAGCCGTTTGCGGTTGGAGGTCTGCTCTGCTCTCATGTCAGCCTGGTCCCAGCACAGCTCCGAGGGGATTGCACCCCGCCGGGTGCCCCAAGGGGGGCAGGACCAGCAGAGACTCACCGAAAGTATCGCTTGCCAGGAAATGCTGTTCTCGGGATGGTTTCTCCTTCTGTGATCGCACTTGGTAGAAGACGTTCTCATCTTTACTCCACACGCATAAATACTGCAGAAGGAATTACTTTGAGAACCGGACGGTCGTTCAGAAATGCAGTTCTTTGAACAAGAAAAAGCAAAATTCCTAGTATGCGCTCAGACTGATGTTTTTTTCTTTTTGGTCTGTGTCCTATTATGGCTTTCGGGCACCGTGGTAAAATGCATGCAGTTATTTCTTTGTCTTCCAGTGGCACGGAAAATATTTTTGGCCTTTGAAAGCAGATGAAGAGTTGATAAGGTGTGGTGTGGTCTTGTGAGAGCTGGCGCTAGGACGCAAGTGATGTAAGCAACACTTGGATGAAGAAGTTACTGGGTTTCCTCCATTTGACGTTACTTGGCGCGCTGGGTGCCTGCCCTGTCGCTGCTCCCGGGGCCAGCTCCTTCCCCGCATGCTCCCGGCGGCCGCTGAGCTGGGACCCGCTGCAGGTCCCTGCTGGCCACCTGTGTGATGGCCTTTCCAGAAAGCCCTCCTTGGCCGGTCCTCTCCCGCCCTCCTTGGCCGGTCCTCTCCCGCCCTCCAGCCCAAGGTCTGAGGCCTTTTTAATCATCGTCTGTTGTTACCGTGTACTGAAACTGGGAGTTATCCAGAGCAGCAAGAGAAATTGCACCTACCCTAAAGCTGCGGTATTTTCTATTCCAAAATAAGTTATCAAAATTAATTGCTGCTTTGTTTACGCTGTTAATGCGGGCAGAGTTGTTGCCGCATAAATTGCGCACCTTGTGATTTACCGTGTTTAAGAAAATAGTAATTGTGCTAATGCCTTTTTGAGAGGGTGGAATTCTCTAGAAATCCAGGCTGTGACCTTGCCTGACATCCCGCATTAATCTCTGTTGACCTTACAAATAGTTCATGAGATATTTAATTATAAAATGCCACCCAAAGAATTCCTCATTACGGATGCACCACATCACCCTTAGACTGCAGCTAATGCTGTGTTTATAAAGTTAATGGGCTGATAAACCCGAACGACTCTTCCGTCCTGAATATGAAAATACTCAGTTCTGTGGTTAATGCAGTAAATTTTTTAAGCATCTGCCATCAGTGCGGTGGTTGATGACGAGCGTTTTGCCCTCTAACTCGGTCAGCGTCAGACGCGGCGGCACGTTGAGGCATCGACTCCTCTACGTTGTTTCTGCAGGCCACGCGTGCACGCCTCCTTCCACCGCGGATTTTGGGGTTTCCACGTGACATAACCCGCGGCAGTCGCTCCCGTCCTGCTGGTTCCTGGATTAAATAAGCCGGTCAGTGGTGAGGCTCCTCACACAAATGAGTCCATTTTTCATTTTTTAGTCACGATGTCCCAAATTCACAGCAGCTGACCTTCTTGCCTGTTGGGCAGGAGAGGAAGCAAGTGACGTTTCTGGGCAGAAACAGGAATAATCCGCGTCTGCGTGATTGCGTAGGGTCGCGCTGCCTGGCGTTAAGGCGCTTTTTTCCATTCCAGAGCCGTGGCTGTAAGATGTTCCACCTTTGAGCAGCTGCCTTGCGACCGCTTGGCCCTGTCTCTGGAAACCCTCAGCCAAAACAGTGGTGGTGTCTGGTTAGGATGGGGAAAATACTCATTTTTCAAAGGAAATACAGTTTCGGTAACACTGGAAACCTAACACATCCGTGTTGGAAGCAGGGCTTTGCCGGCAGGCAAGTAGCTTTTGCATTAGGTTTGTGTCCCCTCTGGCCCCCCTGTCCTCTCCCGGGGCAATCTGTCGAACGGGAGGGGGCTGAGGGTGGGAACGGGTGAGCAGCGTGTGATGAGTTCTAGTACGGGGCTGTTGCCATACAGAGGGGATGAGATATTGCACGTCTTGGTGTTTTCTGCAATTTTGGATTTTTGCTTTTTTGTGTTATTTACTGCCTGATATTCGGGCTTCACCCCTCGGTGGCATCTTCTGAAAGTCTCATCGCTGCAGCCTATGAACACCTTTTCTACGCCATACATTTCTTTTCCCAATTTTTCTATTGCTGCTGGAGTTGTGTCTATACATTAGAGAGAGCTTTACCTCTCAAGAGGCGCCGTGGCTTTGCAATCCATTTTTACGCAAGCACGCAATAAGTGAGCAAGCCCAAAATGGCTTGGGGTGTGAAGTCAGGTATTTCACATGCTTTATTAAATTGGGGGTTCCAGCATTACAGATTTTTGTGTACTATCCCAAATGTCTTCAATCTGAAAATAGAATTTATCGTGGGGTAAACTTGAGACTCATGGTGGGCGCAGGATTTTGGTTTTTACTCCAACTGCCTTGTAACGTTTCTAAGGTCTTTTGTGATCCGTTAGTTCTGTATCGTGACAATATTTAAATGGCCACGGCGGGCGAGGAGGAGGCGAGCCCTGGGCAGAGGCGGTGGCTCCCCGCTGACGGCATGCGCCTGCTGCGGCGCGGACCGGCTGAGCTGGCAGCAGCAATTAATACAGACGAGCGAGCGCGCCCCGTCGTCGCTTGCAGAAGCAATAAATCAGCTGAGCACCTGAACAGCAGCCTTTCAGGGCAAATTAGGCAAACGGCCTTAGTCACTTAATTCAAACAAAACCAAAACCCCAACAGTGCGATTAAAGCACACGACTGATTTTCTTGTTCGCGGCGAGCCCGCTAGCCGAGCAGGCTGTGCTGCCGGCCACGGATTTGTGTTGGTTATGCAGAAAGCTCCTCGGATCCGTGTGGATCCCGTGGTTTGTGCCATTATTCTCCTTACTGGGATCTGTACGGGTCAGGCAGCACGTTGTGAAATTCAGGGTGCTAGTACATCTGAAGCGTGCTTTTTTTTTTTTTCCCCTGAATTGGTGTGATTAGATCAGTGTCTGGAGCAGAATTTTGTCTCTGAAGGAGGGGGGGGGGAAGGAAAAATGGTGGTTTATGAAAATCTATATCTTAGCCTTAGAGATAATATTTAGAAAAAAACAGCCAGTCTGTATGGCAGCAAACGGTCAATCTTTGTGGCCGATATCATGCCCTAATTTACATCTGGTTTCTTGGCTTTAGCAACAAAATCGAATCTTAAAAATGAAATTCGCTTTTTCCCCCAAACCCTGTAGAAGGTGAGTGATTTGAATGATTTATTTTTAATCAGAGCTTTCCTTCTTGTGTATCGAACATCCTGGCCCTTGCGATGGGCTGTATCTCAGCGCACAGAAGTCTCCCTGCGGTGTCTTTGGGCTATGAGGAAGGCTCAGTGCCAAACAAATCCCCATGGGTTACGGTTCCCGCTGCTCCGCACCCCTCTGTAAATGAGGGCTCAGCCTTGTGACCAATACCCCACTCGGGGGTAATAAAAATGGAAGATAGGGTATTTCTTCCTCCACCTTCAGCTTCCCAGAGTCCCACAGGCTGCTCGGAGGAGCCCCGGGTCGTTCCCCGGCGGGCGTCAGACCTACGGAGAAGGGTCTTGGTGCCGGCTGGCCGCAGGCGCCTCTGTGTCCATGGACCTTCGTCTGCTTTCTGCTTCCAAATGTTCCAACACGACCTCTCGTATGAGCTACTGGGCAA
>NW_009259496.1:762288-767520 GCF_000687185.1 Egretta garzetta | reverse complement strand
CGCGGGGCTCCACGGGCTGGGCCCCGTCTCTCCTGCTCTTCCCTCGGCAGGACCTGGGGCTGCTTTCCCAGCAGCTGAGCGTTTGCAGGAGCAGCTGGTCCCGGGGCAAGCTGGCTTTAGGATAAAAGGTTCGGTGTAGTACAAAATATCCTGAAAAACCCACTCTACAAATATGTCAGACGTGAGTGGGGGTCTTTAAAACTTAAAGGGACAAGATTATTCCCATTTTACAGATGAGGAACAGAAGGTTTTCTTTTGGAAGTATTCGAGAGTAACTCGGATATCTGTTTGAACGAAGAGCATTGCACGACATACACACATTTGTTGTTTCCTGAGAAAACAAAATGTGTGTGGCTTCGCTGCTGGTCTGAGCATGCCGTCCCCTAGCAGCCTTTGAAAACAGAGCTGATGCCAGCAGGGTCAGAGATTTTGATGTTCTGCAGTTCTCCTGAGAATGGGCGGTTGGACGGGTGTAGGGATGGTGCTGATGTCCGAGGGAAGGGGGCGGAGAGCGTGGCCCCGGGGGCTTTTGGCGGTCTGGATATAAGGTGGTTCATGGGGAGAGGCAGCGGGATTCTCTCTTTTTGGTCCAGACATGAGAGCTCCCTTCGAATGTCCCAGAACCCCTTCCCCGCTCCGGTCACATCTCTCTTCAGCCCCTTTTTCTCCAAAACGTGCCTTGCACCACCAAGCGCCTCATGTCACACAGGAGGGATCAGCCCCTTGGGGTCAGGTCCAGTCCCACGGCGGTGCCGTTCCCGTTGCTCTTCGCAGCCCCTCCATGAGCTGGGGTGAGATCTGTGAGAGCGTAACGTTGCTGAAAACCTTACGACTTCAGGCCTGCAGCCGTGTGCCCTGATGTCCTGCGGGAAATGTATGTACAGGAGGCGGCTGTAGTTCCAGAGGGGAATACCTGCCCGAGCAGATGTAATATCAGGCGAGCGGGACGTACCGTGATGAATTGCCATGGGGTTTATTTCCACGTTTGCAAGCGTACGTGCGTTTGGATGCCTTAGGAAGAGCATTCACGCAGAGGCTGCGGTCCAGAGGCAGCGGGGCAGCTCTGCCGGGCTGCTCAGTGGCCCCCCCCCGGCGGTAGCAGATGGTACCCACACCATCAGCTGGGCTCGCCTCTCCTCCCCGTCTCCCGGGGGGATCGCCTTTATCCACAGCCCTTGCCTGTGAGCACCTGAATACTTACCAGCAGTTTCTGTGATCCCAATTTTTGCATTTAGGAGGAAAATTCAGAAAAATATCTATTCATTTTTTTTGCTTATGCAGCTATTTTGCTTGGGTTCTATTAAGAGGTTTATTGGCAGGGGTACAGGGCTGATGCTGCCCTGTGCGTATCTGAAGGCAGGCGCAGCTTCGGCTCCAGGGACGGGTGACAGAACCGAAAGCGGGGATGCTCACCTGTTTGCCGTGCCCGCTAGTTGTTGTATTTTGCAGCCGTGGTTCATAAGTGCAGTAGCTGTTTTCTGGCTGCAGGGTGTTGTGACCGGGCGTATTATCTGCAACTCATTCTTCCCTTCCCGATGCGGGGGGCGAAAGGTCCTCCCTATCGGAATCGGAGTACAATTTCCATTTTGCACAGACAGCCTTGGTTGGGAGGCTGACGAGATGCGCTCGGGGCCACGGACAGCGCAAGCAGCAGTAACGGTCTGTAGTAAGGCAGATCATGTGCAGTCTAGGTTATCGTTCCATGTTGGTCGCACGTGTTCTAGCTGGGATACCTGTGCTACAGGGAAAACAGGAATTCTTTCCCCCCAACAAAAATCTCAAAAATTTGTAGTTTTATTTTGCTAAGTTTTACGCATCTGATCCCAGCTCTTAAATTAACGTTACCTTGAGAGATCGTGTTTGACACGGCACGTAAGTTGTATTTAAATGTTAGAGAGGGCTTAAACAGCCAGCAAGCAATAGTGTGTTTGAGGATTCGGTTACATTATCTACGTGCAATGTTACCAACTTAAAATATGTATTCTGCATCTGTCGAGTGGAAAGCCAAAGCTACACATGCTTTCTGCCACTCGGTGTCTGTGTCCACAAAAATAGCGCCCCAACATTGTCAATCGATAGTTTGGATGTTCAAAAGAACACTTTGGAGTGACTTTTTTATGAACTGCTGGTTCATAAGCTGTGACGAGTCAATAAATCAGCCTTCGTAATGAGTGAGACGAAGAGAAACTCAGAAACTCATTTAATTCGTCATGCCAATTAATGTTATTCCTTCATTAGGGTTGCAGATGCCAAGCCAAGCATCCTTACCTTAAAAGAATAGGAAAGGAATCAGCGTTTTACCGTCCTAGATGTGTGTGATAAGAATGATCGCAAACCCTGGACAGCGCCTGCGAGACGTTAGACGTACTCATTTTAGGGAGGAGAAATGTGGGAGAAAATAGACAAAAATAATTGGCATAACATTGCTTTTGAGGCAGCTAGCAGGGATTTGGATTTACAATGGGTGGGTTGATTAATTCTTAGGGTTATAATAATTGGAAATTATTTCATAGAATCATGGAACCTTTCATGGTGCAACTTGTACCCATTGCCCTGTATCTTCTCCACATGGCTCCTTGTGAAGAGAGATCCTCTGACCTCTTTGTAGCCGCCCTTTAAGTACCGGAATGCTGTGATGAGGTCCCCTAGGCCTTCTCTTCCCCAGGGAGAAGAGACCCAACTCCTTCGGTCAGTCCTTCAGCCAGTCCTCGTGACCCCTGCAGTGTAAAGGGGATGACACCCTGTCTAGGAGCACCGTTTCAAAATTGCAAACTGTCTAACGCAGCTAGCTGCTGCTGGGGAAGCAATCCATCAGCACCGGGCTGGTTCCGAGATCTACGTGCTGGAAAAGGAACCGCTGCGTGTGTGATATCTTCCTGTTGCTGTAGTTACCAGTTTAGCATAAGAGATGTTATTGCCAGCGTCTCTGTTTCAAGCTATGGCTTGAAGAGGTTGTAATTCAAAATGTGTCGCAATAGGCAAAAAGAAAAGGAGCCGTTCTTCCCCTGCGTCCTGGCCTTTGGAGAGCTTTGATCTCATCGTCAGAACTACTCAAGTACGCGCAAACGTAACCCCTTGCTCCGGTAACGCCCGCTCCCGCAGGTTTTACTTTCTCCAAAGATGAATCTGGTTGCATCAATTACCGGGTTGCCCTGCAAAGAGCCTAATGACGATGAGATGAGCTGCGGCGTAGACCCAACCATAGGTGTGCTGCCGAAATGGAGTGCGCAAGCACCTTGGGGGTGACAGAGCCTGGGGAGAAAGGAGCAGTGTGAAATAGCTGGGCTGCACCGCCGCGCATCGCTGCGGCTCTGCAGGAGCTGAGAACAGAGGGCTCGTCGTTGGTGTGGGTGTGTTTGTGTCTCGGACACCGGCGCGGTGGAGAAGGGTAAGGCGGGGTCCCAGACTCCTGCAAGCCATTGCGCAGGCTGACTTGGTCGGCGTTGTGTGTCCTTTGCTGTGGCTGGGTCACGGGCTGTCCATACTGCTGAAAAAAATGCATTACAATTATCTGTAACAGGAGAAAACTTCCAAGATTAACATACGGTTTGGTCAGCACTGTGATGGAAAAGCCGGCTGCTTCCTACCAAATGATGATCATGGTTATGGAAATAGCTTTATTTAGAAAACATTATATAATTTAGATTAAAATAAATAGCATGGCTTAATAGAATTATGTAATTAACAGGGATGAAAATACAAAGTTGAAGACACAGTTATGACCCGAGTCATATTGGCTTTCCCCTTCCTGCTAGATTATAAACAAATTTTGGATTAAAATAATGAGAGTTTACCCTTTCTATAGCTCTGTAATACGATTTCATAGTTAGAGGAAGAATGCATTTAAGCCCGCATAGTTGGGTTCTCTCCATAAATTGAAACAAGTCTGATCTAAAACTCATTTACTGTCTTGCAGCAGAATTGATCTGGCTTTCACATTTGATTCCCCCACTGCAGGCTTTGAGAGGAAGAAAAATGGCGTTGTTAGGTCGGCTTAACCAGGCCGGAGTTGGCTGAAAAGGCTGGGAAACCGGCTATTGGGAACACGCGCTGCTTTTCCCTTCGTCTCCCTTTCTGACCAACCGTGCGAAATCTTACAGAACTTTAAAACTTGGGGGCAGCTTTCACAGAATCCCAGCACGGCCGGGGCTGGCAGGGCCCTCGGGAGCCCCCCCAGTGCCACCCCCCTGCCCAAGCAGGCTCACCCAGAGCAGGGGGCACAGGACAGCGGCCAGGTGGGGGTTGAAGATCTCCAGAGAAGGAGACTCCACGGCCCCCCTGGGCAGCCTGTTTCAGCCCCGCTTAGGATTATTCACTCCATGTAAACAGCAGGAGAAGTTACGGTGTTGAATGGAAAAGCTGGGAATTCCCTGCCTCTAGGACTGGTTGTGCTGACCTGTTGGGCTCTGGTAAATTGCCCGAATTTACACGGACATTTAACACAGAGGGAGTGTTCGCTTTCAGGTTCAGTAACGTTTCTAATGCTTTGAAGTCTTCGAAGCGAATGAGACGACTTCCTTTCTGATCAGGTAGGAGGCAAAACCCTACTTTTTTTTTATTTCTATTATTAAAAAAATGAAACTGTCCAATACAGCACCAAGTTATAGATGTGCTGCAGAAATGCATTCGATTAGGAAACCTTTAATTTTCACGACCCTGAGAGGTGGTTACAGATTTCAGGACCAGCTTTGCCCCCTCCTGCGGGCTGGGAGCGGGTGGCACGGGTGGGACGGGGGAGCGGGCCCAGCGGTGTCCTGCGGGCCCTGCTCCGCTTACCCCCCTCCAGCGCTTGTATCCACACAGGCGTTTTAGGGACAGGGTTTAGTGGTGGGATGGCAGGGGTAGGTTAAAGGTTGGACTCGATGATCTCAAAGGTCTTTTCCAGCCAAAGTGATTCTATGATTTGCCTTCTCAGTATAAATGGGAGAAAGGACTTAGAGCGGGCCGTAATGTCGTTTTAAACGCACGGTTTTGCTAATCCCAGCTTTTGCTCATGTTTCAGGCGCTGGGAGCCTCGCGTAGCAATTTAAATTGCGTGGCCAAACGAGCAGGGACTGCCTTGCTCTAGATGTGCGTTCCAAACTGCGTTCCTTCTCCCGTGTGTGTGGTGGGGGGCTGTCCCACAGCCCTCCCAACCGCCCAGCCCGACCCGCGCCCGCTGGGTGGGGAGCGGGGAGCCCGGCCGGCGGAGCCCCTTCCCTCCCCTTGCCGTGGCTAGCAGGAGCGGCTGGG
>NW_009259496.1:756919-762267 GCF_000687185.1 Egretta garzetta | reverse complement strand
GGAAAACCTTACCGCATCGGGGATGTTGAGAATTAATTTTGAACTGTTGCCCAGCAAACGAAACGGCGTGCTGACCCACCGGCGGCGCGATCCCGCAGCCCTCGCCCGAGCCGCAGGGAGCGATCTTGTCTGATCTGCAGAACAAAAGGGCTGCACGGCAAGCCGGGCTTCCCTAGGCCGCGGCGCTGGCCTTCCTAGCCAGGCATCCCCTCGGCCGGTAGCGCCACGCACGCGGCGAGCTGCCCCGGCGCCTGGGGATGGGGGGTGGCTGCTTTTCAGCCTCTCTGCCGTTCCCCTTTTATCCAGGAGCAATGCAAATTTAATTCTAAATTGTTTTGTACCTGGAATAAAATGCAGCCGCATTACTGTCACGTGCAGTAACTACTTAGCTTCGTAATGCGCTCGACAGCCGTACCCCTGAAAGAAATACAAAGCTACTTGCTCGTGTCAGTGCTGGAATTGCTTGGAAGTTGCAGGCATGGGACCTGTTGCAAGAAGGGTCCTTGCATGCCTCGAAGAGGTCATCAGCAAAAAGTCCTAGCGTAAGCTCAGCTGAAAAAATGTGTCAGAATTATCTTAAAGGCCAAAAAAAAAATCCTGAAAATGGATTCTGTAAAAATCAGGAAATCTGACATGAAGTGTGATTTGAAAAAAATCTCTTCATTCATTCAAAATTTCACTCAAAAAATATTTTCATTTCATTCATTTTCCTTAGAAAAAATTATTCAAATAATATGAGTAGTTAATTTTTAATTTAGGCCTCAAAATATCCCCTGCTTTTATACCTGCCTGAAAGATGAGGGAAGGCGTGTGATAAAAATTCACCGCACCAGAAGTGGGAAGGGTTAAGGGATATGGATTTTTAACCCCGCTATTCCTGTTTATATTTCTGCCTTTCTGCAGACGTTTCACGCAGGTGTCCGTCAAATCTTCCCGAAAGGGTCGCAATTTGCTTTAATTTCTTGTAGAAAACCACCGTGGCCGTGGACATGGGGAGGGAGGGTGACTGCAAATAACTTCAGCTGTGATTCTTCACCTTTTTTTTTATTTTTACGTAAAATCAGAAAAAGATGCGAGGCCAGTTAAATCGTATCCTTGGAGTCCATCGTTTTTATTTAGTTGGAACTTGATCTCGTGGCAAATTACGAGAACGGGGATCGGAGTTATCAGTGTCTCGTTCATGCCTCTGCTATTGATTTTCCTGAGCAAATTATTTAATTTTTTTTAAATCTATCGGCAAAATGGGGATAACAATGCTGACTGATGTAATGTGGTCAAAGCTCTTGAGATTCCGCAAGGAAAGCCAGTTTAGAAACCCCAGCGGGTACCTGCATCGGGAAGAACTGAGAAGCTTGAGTCACCCACTGAGTAATGAAAACGGCATAAGGACCAAAGGCTAAACCTTGGGTTTGGCGCTCAGGTAACGCAGGGGCCTAACGCTGCCGCTGCTTGCTGGGTGCGTGCCCCTTTGGGGGGGTGCTGGGTGCATACCCCTTTGGGGGGGACTGGGTGCATCCCCCTTGGGGCAGGGGGGCTTTATGCTTACCCCTTTTGGGGGGGGCTGAGTGCTTACCTTTTTGGAGGGCGCTGGGTGCGTGCCCCTTTGGGGGGGGCTGGATGCATACCCCTTTGGGGGGGGCTGGGTGCTTACCCCTTTGGGGGGTATCTGTGTGCTGGGGTGTTCTCCACGAGGATGTATAGAAATGGTTTCAGAGGCCTGGTGGGTTTGCTCTCTCTACCCTAAATTTTGAAAGCGCTTCAGTGCTTGTGTCCAAACTTCATCCTTCTCTACTGGGTGAGAGAACTCCAGCCGGGTTTGGGTGCTCCCGGCAGCTGCCCTGCACTGGCGAGGCGTCAGCTCTGCCCGGGGACGAAATCGCTGCCCCCCGCTCCCCGGATTGCCTCCCGTGCAGCTGGTCTTTATTTCCCTACGCTTGCGGCATACGTGCGCCAATGGAGCATAACATATACGTAACAGAATAACGCCTGAATGCAGATTTATATAGGGTGCCGTTGCCGGAGCTAGGTTTCTGCTAAGCTACTGCTCGAGGGAACTCTGCCCCGGGAGTCGCACCCTCCTTTTTAATGAACCCTCATTTTTAATGAAAGCAGCTTTAGTCGGCTTGTTTCGTAATGACCGTTTCGAACAGAAGGTGCGTGTAAATCATCACTTAATTTTTACGAGGGCAGATGTTTTCATTTTTTGTTTAAAGAGGTTGATTTTAGGGAGATTTCCAGCAAGACAGATGCCACCCCCCGCTTGCGGTGACTTCAGTACGCGCCGGCCGGGCCAGCCCGCTGGAGCGCGGTCGCACCTCCGTCGCATCGCCTTCTCCCTCCGTCCCCGCGAGCGGGCGTTCTCCTTTCCCGCAGCCCCCGTCAGCGGGGCTGTTCCGGGGCTAATTACCTCTTTACTGCGCTGACTCTAATGTGACATGTTTATTGCCTTAACTAACAACTCATTAGCTTAGTTGATGTTTTTGTCAATATTAATTCGTTCATTTAAGCCAAGTCAAAGCTTAAACAAAGATGTCCAGGCTGAGAAACGGGCAGCAGAATGACTTTTGTTTAGTTCAGCTTTTCCCTTCGCTCGGTTTACCCAAGGGTGGGTGTCGCAGGAGCCGTGCTGGGAGCATCCCTAGGGAAAAGGCGGGCATGTCTCACTGCAGTAACATTTGAGCCATCACGCTTTTTAGTAAGGCTCTTACGTTTGAGACCTAAAATTCACGTGGAGCAGAGCCTCGTGGCCGGCCGGGCGCTTCAAGAGGCAGCTTTTGGTGGTTCTGTTACGCACGAATCCGGGATTCGCGTGGAGGGACTGGAAAAGCCTGTCTGTCGTTGGCTTCTCTGGGTGCTTGAAATGACGGGCAGCTCGTGGGGGGACAGTCCCGAAAACGAAAGGGAAACCTGTTAAAATCAATAGGCTCTCTATCCCAACAGCAAGGCAAATGAACGTTTTGAAGAGGTAAGAAATAATTGTGTAGCGATAACGATAAGTTATCTTTGTCTGGAAGCGCTGCTTGTTTTAGCCCGCCTACACATTTATATCTATGTAATGATTTTTAGAAAAGAATAGTGTATTAAATGAAATCAGTAGCCATGTTTCCTCGATACGCAGAGCCCAGATCAGAATTCAGGTACGTTGAAGTTGTTTGGACATCGTTTCTCTTCCTCCCCTTAAGCTAAGATGAGCGGAAACGGCCTCAAGTTGTGCCAGGGCAGGGTGAGGTTGGCCATGGGGAACAATTCCTTCCCCTTGGGGCTGTCAGGGGCTGGAAGGGGCTGCCCAGGGAAGGGGTCGAGTCCCCACCCCGGGGGGGATTTAACAGCTGGGCAGCCGAGGTGCTGAGGGGACGGGGTTTAGGGAACGGTTGGGCTCGATGATCTTAAAGGGCTTTTCCAACCTCAGTGATTCCATGATTCTATTCTCTATTTCCCTCTGAAAGAAGAGGCGCTGTGGGGAGGCAGGAGGGTGAGGCGGTGAGGATGGCACCGGTGCCGAGGTACGGTGAGCCCGGCGCCCGAGGCAGGCCTGCAGCCCTCGGAAGGGCGACTCCTTCAACACCCAGAGCTCAGGGCCAGAAGCGGCGCCGCCCTCCAGTCCGGCCCCCCCTGGGCCCGGGGGCTCGCTGCCCTTTCCCGGGAGCTGCCTGCTTCACCCGCCGGCGCTCGGCTTCGGGAAGGCGGCACGGCTCAGAACAGACCACAGCCCTGCCCCGAAGCCCGAGAGCGCTGCACCGATAGTTTGTAAAAATGTGTAAGATATGTGTGAGGCAGCGGGTCTATAAAAATGGCCTAAGGCCCTTTCCTATCTGAGAGACGGTTCTCAGTTTTAATTGCTTTTTTATATACGTCTAATGCTCATTTACAGAGCCGCAACACTGGAATGGTGAAAATTATACATCTCCTTGTGGGCTTTCAGGCAACCCTTCTGGACACACAGCTTGTCTGTGGGCCCACCCCAGCCCCCCCATTGCTGTTTAAATGCTGACGCGCTGTCGAGGGTTTCCTTAGCAAAGGCCCAGGCAGGTTCGGGAGGTGCTGAGGTCTGGGAGCAAGCGGTGTCCCGTCACGCATCCCAAGACAGTGATACAGGGGCTTTACAAATCGTTTTGTTCCCCTTCCCAAAGAAAGCATAACTAATCCCTGTGCATCTGGCATTGAGGAGGGGTCAGCAGGGAGGATATTTTGCAAGGAAATATAAAATCCTTGCTGTAAAATTGGGTGTCTGCTTCCCGAATGGCCCCCGTCTGCCGGCGATGCTGCCGAGCGTCTCGGTGACAGCCCGAGGAGCATTGCTGGCTCCTCACCAGGGCTCGCTTCTCTGCCGTCCTCAAAACCCCTCCTGGGGCAAGAGCAGGGGAAGCAGGCACATCCCCCGAGCTCCGTGTCCCAGTTTACCAGCTTGTCAACGCGCGGGGTTTTTTTGCGGCTTGCTTTTTCCGCTTTGCGAGAGGGAGCTGCCTGGCTGAAGGTTTGCCGGGGAGGACACGGGGGCGAGGCCCCGGCAGCGCCGGGCGGAGGCGTGGTGGTCGGCCCCGCTGCTGGGGAGCCGTGCCCACCACGGGCTCCGGGCAAGGGGAGTACAACGTCGCGGCATCGTCCCTGCAGCTGTGTCCCCAGACAGGTCACTTCAATTAAACGTCATCCCTGCTGTTGCCGAGGCGCTGTCATCACGGTGGAGCACAGGATTTTGGTTAAAGAACAGAGCGAGTGGTGCCACGGGCTCCGAGCCCCCGTTTGGCAACGAGCAGGGTTTTGGTGGAGAGTTTGGGGGAGCCCAGGATGACTTTGTGCTGTTCCTCACTCAGCTGAGCGCATCCAGCGTGGGCTGCTCCTCGCCGAGATCCGGAGGCAAAAGTGGGTAATCTCAGCAGGGTTTCTTTCAACTGGTGTTTTCCCAAGTTTAATCTCGTCAGCTTGTTTTTCTTAGACATCCCTTCAAAAGGATGTACTTCTTTTTCTGAAAATGTTATTACCTATGTTAACATTACTGCAGATTTTCAGGGGGTTCTTAGCAAGTGTCTGTTGAAGGGAGGATTTTTTCCATCGTTTCTGTTTTGATGTATCTTGTCGCTTCTGTTTTGATGTGTTTTGTCGTTTCTGATTTGATATAGTCTGACCTTCTTTTGCACAATTTTCAGGCAGAAACATTTAGGCATGTAGAGTTATTTTTTCCAAAAATATATTTACTACTACTTGTTTCGTAGTGAAAATACTATGTTTAAGCCAACGCTGGCAGTGTTGGCCTGTTTGATTCGGATCCCCGTGCCGTGTAGACTGATGCCTTCTAGCACCGAACTGCCCATCGTTGCCAGGGAGAATGCTTTAAAATTCTCGGAGGCAGC
>NW_009259496.1:742854-756906 GCF_000687185.1 Egretta garzetta | reverse complement strand
AGTGACCGGCAGCGCGGGTGCCGTTTGCCCGCGTCAGTCCATCCTAGTGTCTGCGTTTGAGGACCGCCGTGGGTTGCCATCCTGGCTCCTGTCTGAAATCCATGGCGCAGGGAGTCTCGGGGCTCGGCGTGCCCTGTGGTTAATTGACGTAACCCCTACCCGCAGAACCCTGCCTTTCTTTGGCTGCCTTTGGGAAGACCCTGCGGTTGTACCTGGCGAGATAAAGCCTTAACGTGGCGACCCAGGAGCAGGTTTCCATGCGTGTTTCTCAGCAGGCCAGTATTTGGAAAGAAGGCAAAATGAGTTCTGCAGCTCTCGCTTCACTGTCCTGTTCTCTCCCGCTCTGCACGGCAGGCAAGGCGCTGACGTTTCTGCTGCTGCAACCGCCCAGCCCCAAGCTGCCCGCGCACAGCACCATCCGTAGAACCGCCATCGACCTCATCGGCCGCGGCTTTACCGTCTGGGAGCCCTACATGGACGTCTCCGCCGTGCTGATGGGCCTTCTGGAGCTCTGCGCTGACGCCGAGAAACAGCTTGCTAAGTAGGTACCTCGTTTATTCACTTACCAGTACGTACTCACGTCGTTCCCCGTCTGTGGATCTAGGTTTGGCAGCAGTTGGGTCAAATCCTGATGGCTGCGGGACTTGGCAAGAAGGTGGGTGTGTTGGGTCGAGCTGCATAGGGCCGGGCTTTCTATCTGCATGCAGAAAGGGGGTGATCACCCACCAGTGGTTTGGCTGCTGCTGAGCAGTGCTCCAACAGCATCAAGGCTGTCTCCAACATCCCCCACCAGCGGGCTGGAAGGGGGCAAGATCTTGGGGGGGACGTAGCCAAGACCCCTGACCCAAACCGACCAAAGGGATATTCCATAGTCGAAGTCAGTTCAGATTCAAAAACTAAGGGAAAAGGAAGAGGGGGGGCATTCGTCTTTTGTGCCGTTTTGTCTTCTGGAGCAACAGCTATGCGCAGTGACGCCCTGCTTCCCGGGGAGGGGCTGGACATCGCCTGCTGATGGGAAGTGGAGCATAAACTCTTGTTTTTCCTTTTGCTACCGCACGCAGTCTTTGCTTTTGCTTTTTCTTTATTAAACTGCCTTTATCTTGACCCACGAGTTTAGGTTTTTTTCCTTCCCATCTCATTCTCTCCCCGCCTGTACTGCTGAAGAGGGGAGCGGTAGAGCAGCTTGGTGGCCCCTGGCGTCCAGCCAAGGTCAAACCACCACAGTGGGACAAGGAATAACGCCTTGTTGCAAGTTCTGCATTGATCTACCATCAAAATTGCAAACTCAAGTGTGCTTTAGGCGGGCTCGGTTTGCAGTCTTGGGTGGCTCGGAAAGGAAGGGTTTAACCAAGGCAGGGGAGATCTGGTCACTTGTGCACACCGGCGCTGCGGTGCCGGCTTCTCTTGGCATGGGGAGTCACCCCGGCTAGAACAGGGGGACACCAAACGCGTAGCAGGCAGTGCCTGGGGCTACACAGCATTAGCCTGATTGTGTTGCAGCAAGTTGAGGAAAGAAGCGAGTAAAACATTTTTTATATCTAAAATATGTCTGTCTAACATAATATTTTTTAACCTTTTCCAAACTGTAAAAGTAGTATTTTCAGAAGGTATTTTCCACTAGTGTGTCTGAATACCGGGATTTTTTTTCCCCATGGTTTTACAAGCCATCCCGTCAGGATGGGAGTTTTTTTGGAAAGTACCTTTTGGAAAAGGTGGTTATTTTATCAACAGCATCCCTAATGGCATCAAGGTAACTTGTAGATTTAAGGATGGTGAAGAAATCATAAACTCAGTAGACCACAGCCTGTCTCTAGGGTCAGAGAACAACTTATTAAAGCCTCCTAAATCACGATTTATATGGCAGGCTGTCTTGTACCTCCGCTCTAGCCTCCTTGAAATAAAATCTCCTTTCAATTAGGTATTTGTAATTGGGGTTGGGTGGGAGGCAAATTTCATAAGGGAGTCTGACACTTTGACATAAAATACTCAGGAAAAAATGTAATACAGGTTTTTTGTGGCTTTTTTTTTTGTGCATGGAACTCCAAGGGCATTATTTGTTCCATTTCTTAAAAATTGCTATAATTGTACAGGTTCCAGTTATTTATACACAAGTTATGTATGCGAGTTGGTACACTTGATGGTGCTGTGTGCTATCAATCACGCCCTCAAATCCTTACGGCTAAATCGCATAATTATGGCTAAACGCCTAAGTGCCGTCGTTAAGATGACTTGGGTAATAAAGGTGGTGTCTTACCTCTTCTTAATGCATTTTGTGCTAAGATAATGGGATTCTGGAATATTAGCGTTTGGGTTTAATGGCTGTAGCGTTGCAGGACATGAGTAGCATTTGGTTGAGTAGCCACAAATTTTATCATCTGAGGCCTAAATGTAACAAATTCCAGGTGGGGCCCCCGTGAACAGCCTCCTGTGAACAGCCATTGCTCACCCTTGGTCTGGTTAGTGCCAACATTTGCGCAGGAAGGGGTTTTGCCATGCAGTCCTTGCTTTTATTATTGTTCATTGTAAAATGGATCATCTCGTCTGAAATTTATTCTAAATCTATCTGAACGTTTCTTCCCCTGTAGTTAGTTTTTATAAAGAAAGCCAACCACTTAAAGGTGTGAAAGGAGAGGCTCCCATTTTCCACGTATAGGTAAAGGAAAAATAAAAAGTTGCTTGAAGAAGCAGCCACAGCAGGACCAAAGCAAGGATACTGTGCTTTATGTAGTTGGCTCTGAAAGAGATTTCAAGCTTCCTGCCTTTAATGGAAAACCTTGAAAAATATAAATGGATATACATTAGTGTCACTGAGACAGAATTCTCGTTTGTAGGTGCCTGGCTCTTGCCTCGGGACAGCTTAGGGCCCAGGTAGGAGACACCTGCTCTAGGTAGGGGGTTGCCTTGAGCAAACACAAATTCTGTGTTTATTTGGGTGTCGGCATGAATTAACGCTGTAGTGTTGCAGTTGTGCAGACATCCACTTGGAAAGCGGCTGTTCCTAAAAATACTTCAATTTAGTAATCATCTTCATCACATAAAATATAGGAACCATTGATCTTTTTTTCTAATAAAACCTTCGGCGCGTTTTTGTTGTTCAGCAAGTTTATGTTCTTGACGGCGTAGGCCGTGCCCGCGTTGGCGGCTCTGCCTCCGGGGCGGCAGAGGGGAGCCCTTGGGCCCGCCCAGATCCCGACGGCGCCGATGGCTTCCTCCTCCCCACCTCTTTAAGCCTGGCACCCCAGAAAAATCCCCGAGGGTTATTTTTTTTTTTTTTAACATATTTCATGCTTGGTTTTTAATTTACGTGGTGCTTTCTACATAAGCATTTTAATTAGCAGTGTTCCTTTGGCAGGAATTTGTAAACCATTCCGTAAATGTTAAACCGTTCGTTAACGGGGAACCGGTTTCATTGCTGAAGGAAGAAGGCTGACCCATCGGTGATATTTTCTTGGCGGCGTTTTTGCTTGGGGGAGTGGGAGGGAATGTAGGGTCTGAAATCGCCGAGGTCGTCCTAATTGATTATTTAGGCAGTGGTTTTGCTGTGTTTCTTACGAAGTGCAGAGGTTCGTTCTTCCCCAGGTGATATTTCACCCGATGGCGCTGCTGATGCCTGTCGGGGTGTGCCCCGAAGCCCGCCGGAGAGGTGCGCCCTGCTTTGAAGGAGGAGGAGACGCCGGCGGTGCTTGGGAGCCGGTGTAAAACTGCCCAGGCCCTGGGGCGGCCCCGGGGATGTTCATCTGCACGTGGAACGCTGGGCTGGGCGGAACGGGGGGGTTTGCTCAGCTTGCAGACGCTCTTGTCTACAGCATTGCCAAAATAGTATTACTTTAGATGTTAAAAAAATAATAATCCTTTAACAATCCGCCAGTTACCTGGTTTATTCGAAGGCTGCCGTTTGCTAAATCACAGTAAACGCTGCTCTTATGTTGCAACATAGGAAACTAAAATATATATGAAACTGTAGAATATCCTTATGGTTACAAATGTCCTACACACAATAATTATAAGCAATGCTTATAATTAAACTCTGTATTTATATTTTCAGTTACTTTTCTGTTTTAGTCAAGAATTTCTTCCGCTTGTCGCGGTAACATTGAACGCCGCGAGCACTTTTGCGCGCCCGTAGCGTTCAACCTTGGAGCTCAGTTTCAGATGTTAGGGTTCGGAAAGCTGTTCTGTTATGAATGAATCGTACTTTCCAGGTGTGTTTGCAGGTGTTTGCTTATAAACGCCCCCATTTTAAATGGCAGGTGCAGCGAGCAGCCGACCGGGGCTGGCTTAACACCGCGCGTGCGTTTCACCACCCGTCTGCGGTGCTAGGGTTTCTGGTTTCCTTTCGCGTTACCCTGAGGCAGAGCCGTTGTGGCTCCCTCGAGGTTTGAAGAATGAACGATGGCTGCGTGCTGGGGGCAGGTTCTGGAGGAAGAGGCACGGACTGGATGAGCGCTGTTAGGGTCTGAACCTCAGGGAGTTCTCGCGGAGGGACAAAAGCAGCCGGGATGTTTGCCTTCCCGGAGAGTCTCCGAAGCCCTCTGGTACGGAGACCTGCACTTCCAGAAGCCGAGCGAGCGCAAGTTCTTCGGAAAGTCATTTTCCTCTTGTGATTACATCCTTAGCTGTCATAAAGATTAGTATGGCTCTCTATCCACGGAGCGCTGAATAAATGAATGTATCAGCATGTAGCCTTGAGGAGCCCGATGCAATTTTCATCATGATAAATTGCATAATAAGCGAGAAAGTGTTTGCTTATTAATCCATAACAAGATTTAGATTGAAAATGGCCTGTTACATTCATGACAGATACAGTGCCGGCTGCAGACGGCCCCAGATGGAAAGAAATAGAGCGGCGATGTGTGCAGGGGGTTAAGTGTGCATCTCGCCCTCCCAGTGCCCCGCTGAGCCACCCCTTTTTGTGCCTGATTTACCGTGTACACAATAACAGCGCCTGCCTTCTCTCCCCGATGTTAAGGACGTTTTATGAAAGAGCTTTTATGTCAAGCTTCTGCTTTAAAAAAAAAAAAAGCTTCGCATTTACTGACCAAAAAAAAAAAAAAAAAAAAAAGCAGTGTGTTTCTTTTTTCCCTTCTGAATTAAATGAATATCTGAGCTGTTATCCAAAACTCGGGTATTTAGAACTCCTCCACTTTCCCAGTCCATCCTAGTCCCCAAAGATTGCACTGTGCCGAATGAAGCTGCTCCGTTGTGAGGATTAAGAGTATTTTCTAGCATTTATTAGGCTTTGATTTCGTGGCCTGGGTGATGATAGGGATCATTGCTGTCCCTTATTTTTGCTTTTTGAATTACAAGCTGCAGTTTGATAAAGATTATGGTATAATATACCAAAATTAGCAAATTGCATTCTAATCGATCTATTATGTTCCTGTATATATGTGTGTACTAAAATAATTAGGCTAAATCTCTTTAGTTTTGATTGTTTAGTGGAAAACATTGCCATGCTTTTATATCCTTACGGATTCTATCCGTGGAGCCATAGGATCTGTAGTAGGGACAGCCTTAATTTTCAAGTACAGTGGGACATGTTTAGAACCTAGCCTAATAAATAGTTGCTGAAATTGAGGGTTTTAAAGGAGAAATGTGAGCTGGGTACTTGGTCCTCAAGGCGAGGTGGCACGCTGCTGCTACAGAAGTGATTGAAACTGGGATTTGTGTCCCTGTCAGCTCTGGTTTAGACCTTGGGTTCCAGGAGGCTGGAGCTCAGCCTAGGTGAGCTGCAGCTGCATGGCACAAAGGGCAGTGGTCCTTCAGCGCCCGCAGCCTCTTGTGGAGGCTGAGGAAGAGGAGGAGGAAGAGAACCACCACACTCGCTGGCCTTATGCCGCGGAGGGAGTTTGGTTCCTCCCATTCATTCAACCATTGCGTCGAGGCTTCCTGTATCAACCAGAGCAGTTCTCAGGTGTATTGATGTCGAGGTTTCTGTTAAACAAGATGGGATATCCCCATCTTCCCTTTTTTCCCCTCCCTCTGAGCTCAGAGCATCAAAGCGAAGTCTCCAAGCAGAGGAGAGAAAAGGGGCTTGAACGTCCGTTGTGCAGAGCAGCGGCTTTCCCCGAAAGGTGAGGTGGCCCCATCTCAACATCCTCCAACCAACCCTGGAGACATGTCCTTTGGCAGGGCCCCTTCAGGGCTCCCTGTGAGCAGCTGGGTCAGCGCGTGGCTTCTTCCTTTGAGCCCAGGTAGCAAAGAGAGATCAGTCAAGATCGTTACCTTTCATGCTGAAACTTCACATTCTTTGTCCCACGAAGTTTTCATCTGGCATTGGTCTGTGGAAGTCAAGAAATGTAGAGATCAGACTGCTACATTTTCCGTTTGCTGCCATCAAAACCTTTTCCGTCTACTTTTTTCCTAGGCATGACCTCCAGCTCCGCCCGGGTAGCTTGTTCTTCTCCACTTGTTTCCAGAATCAGCTTTTTAAACGCGTCTTCCATGTTTTTGTAGGTAGGGAAGCACATAAACGTTACTCTGAAGTTGTGATAGCTTGTGCTCAACATATAAACAAGTTCTCTGTTAAAATAATCTATATTTCATTGAAAATGTTATTCAGATAGTATATTGGTTCAAGATGTCCAGCTTACCGGAGTGGGGGAAGCTGGTGATGGTTTGGGAATGGAGAGGGCATCGCTCCCTGATGATGCAGGATACTGGCCCCTGAGATCAGCCTTCTAGAAAGGAGCAGAAAGGCACAAATCAAGTGCACAAATACAGTAATAATTCCAAGATTTTTACTGGCGTTTGCAGGTAGAATATGTGTCTCTGGCGCTAAAGGCGTGCGTTGCAGGACCAGCTGCATCCATGTTACCTGTTACGTGTACAGAAATGACTCCCCAGATGTCCGCTTGCGGTGCGGTTGGGAAGCCAGGGGCAGGGTGAGGACGAGAGGGACAGCACATGCCACCGACTCGGGACCTACAGAAGTCCTAACCCCCAGCAGTACAAGAACAGAAGCCTGGGTGTGAAAGGCAGCGCTTCCCTCCGTACGTTCGTTTTGCATCTGCTTTGGTTTTGCTCCGGGGTGCGGCGCGGTGCGCCTGGCCCGTCTCGCAGGGCTTTGCTCCGAAGCGGGCGTGCGGAGCAGCTGGCCCAGCCCCGGGAGGGGGTTAATCTCTGCCCGCCTGCTCCCACTGCTGAGCCATGCTAATGAGTTAACAAAAAGCCTGTTGCTTTTCAGGAAAACGCCCGCTTTACCAAGCACCCTGTAAGGAAGAACACTGCTGGCAGAAAAACGAAGCCTTTTTAGAGAAGAAAGTACCGCGGCGCTGGGGGTTCGATTGCTTTTGGGGATAACGAGCCTCCCTCTGGTACCTCCGCCTTCCCGGTTCATCACTTCCATCCCTAACGTCCGTGCTCGATTTTTTAAGTTCTATTCAAATACTGTTTTAGAAGTAAAAGGCCAACGGGGACACCCTTATTGCGGCAGAGACCCCACTGGCTTTCCAGTTGAGTAATTTTAATGCACACAGTGGCGGTGAGGAGTGGGAAGGGAAATGACGGGGAACTTCGGGGTGTGCGTGTGTGAATCGGGCTCCGTAAAGCGCTGCTCCGTGCCTCGTCGTGCTGCCGCTCTGGGGACACGGTTCCTTTGGCAGAGCGCGCGGTAACTGCCCTGACCTTCTTTGATGCAAAGCATTTCGTTTGTTAACTTCCACAGCGTACCATCAGGTAATGCTTAGAGGATTCTATTTAAGGACACTTAAAAAAAAAAGAGACTGTGTCATCTACAGACACCTCTCACTAAATTAAAGAAATCAGTAAAGTAACCGTTCAGTTACCATGTGCTACCTAAATCCTCTGCAAGAGCACAAACAGACTTTGCAAGAAGCTCCTTGGGTTTGTAAACTTCCCTTACTCTTTAAAAGAGAAAGATTCAGTCAAAGAGCAGTGGGGAAGAGGAGCCCCTTGAAACAGAGCCCAAGCGGAGGTGCTCCCTGAGGAGGTGCCATGTCACGCTTACCTTCTCTTGCCTTACCTCGTGTGGTCTCCTGTTGGGGGCAAAAGCCACCTTTTGGGCTCTCCATCCTGGCTCTGAAAACATAGACTTCTTCCTGTCTCGCTTCCAAATAACGTCATCGTGAAGCCTAGTGTGGGAAGCATCAGAACAGCTTCTCCTGAAGATAAATAGGTTTTCTGGCGTACCCTGAGAGAAGAGAAGCTCGCAGATGTTGCTGTCACAAGGTGAACAGATTAACCCAGATATTTCTGGAGTTAGGTGCTTTTCTTGCCGTTTGGAGTCCCGAGGGTTTGAACTCCCCGGGCTCCGTGGCGCGGTGAGGTGGAGGTGCCAATGCCGTATTGCTTGGGGGTTGTGGCCTGGGGTACAAGGCACGCGTTTTGGGATTTCCACCTCCTCGGGGTTGTTTCAATTTCTCCTTTCCCTCCCTTCTTTTCAGAGTAGCTGGTGTCCAACTCTGTTTTCAGAGCAGGGTGAACTTTGTGGGCCCTGATAAACAAGTTTTTACACACGTGGAAGCGTGTAGAGACGCTAAAGGGAGGGAAGTGTGGAATGATTATGCTCTTCTCCATGAGGGGGCCCCCCTGCCATAGAGGGTGCTGGCAGCTTTCTGGTTTAAAGAAGTCGTGAGGCTCCTCTAAGGTGTGAGTGTGGGCCAAGCCAACCAGCCCCATGGCCCCGGAGGAGTCGGAAGGGAGAACTTCTGGCCCTTTGCCTCCCGGGAATGCTGAGCAAAGCAGACACAGCAGCAGCTCTGGGCAGCAGCCTCCGAGTCGATGTGGGCAGGCTGGGATTCGGAGCAGCGCGCTCCCGCTCAGCCCTTTTAATGGCACCAGAGGTGTAAAAGGAATGCAGCGGGGGAGCCGGGAGCAGCAGCCCCGACCTAAACCAGCAACGCCTCCGGCAGCGGCGGGGCTGTGAGGGCTGCGGGCTGCGGGGGGTCTGGTCGGGGTGCTGGTGGTGCAGGGCTCGGTGCTCCAGCATCGCAGTAGCGTGCGCTGCCGTGAGCCGTAACTCGCCCTCCTCGGGGCTTGGGAACGCATGGTGGTCTTCCGAAACTGCCGAGTCTGGCTAGGGCTCTTTCACTGGATTAGTACGCATTTATTGAACGTATTCTTATCTCACGTGCATCTGCCAAAGTATTAAACTGTTGAAATCACGTTGATAGTAGAGAAAGCTGCAGGTTTGCTCTTTTTTCATATAATAAAACTCATTAACGTGCACTTGAACACAGTCACTTCAACGAAGAGCTTCACTTTGATTAGCGCTTTGCATTCACATATACCCGTAATAGAACCCGCTAAGGTGTAGGAACTGCGCTAAACCTCCGTGCCGCGGTGCTGGCCGGCCCGCGCCGCTCCCGGACGCGTGCTCGGGAGCAGCAATCTCCTGCGCGGCGTGGGGGGATCTGCTCCCTGCTCCCACCCTGAGCCTCGGAAGCAGCGATTGCTGCGCGTGGTAGTGCTTCATTTCCCCAGAAAAAGAGTAAGCCTATATATGTTGCTTACAGGTTAATACTTTTTTTGTTACTTTATGCAAAATAGCAAAGAGAAGGGATGGCTGGGGAGGGGGTTCTGTGCATGCTCAAGCATAATTTTCCATGACTTGGCAAAATCCATAATGAATTGCAGCGTACTGAGATGGTGGACGGATACCAGGAATGACCGAAAGAAACAATCTTTCTTTTGTTTATTATTATTGTTGTTGTTGTTATTATTTATTAGTATTTAAAAAGACTTCAAGGGCTGCTGCTTGGTGGAAGCCTGGTCATAGCAGCAGGATTGATCAGACTGTGTTATAGGAACATTTTGATGTGTTTTAGAGCTGGCAAAGTGGTTTGTGGTCTCTCTTTCCTTGCTGCAATAGTCAATTCATGAGAAAGTTTCCTTTGTGGGATAGGTCGAATGTCTCAGGTTCATCCCAACGTGCACTGGTTCCCGGGTGTTCCCTCCCCTCCTGTAATATCCCGATGCTGTATCGGAGCGCGTTCATCCCTGTCCTCCCCATAGCTTTCCCCACCTTTCCTTCCCCCCGCGCTGCTGCAGTTCCCCCTTGGTGAAATGTCCCGGGGAGACCCGCGTGCGTCGAAGCCAGCGCAGAAACACTGCCCTTCCCAGATCCTTCCCAACCCTCGGTGGCCGCCAGCCCTCGGGCGCTGCCAAGTTCTGCAGGCCTGTGGTCAGGCACAGAGCAGACACATCCTTAGGTGATGGGGCGATTTACAAAAGGCACAAAGTTGCTGGCCTGGGGAGGGACGAGCACTCGGGGCAGCCCGCGGGTGGGAGCGCGGGGAGGATTTGTGGAATTGCCGGGTGAGGTACAACTGGCGTAACGCACCCGGGCTCTGCCGCGACGTATGCAGCGGTGGTAGTTAAAATAGTGCCATTTTAAGAAAGGAAGCTTTCAGACATCAGTAAGCTTCTATATCTTCTTTGTCAGGTACATATTCTCTCAGTTACCAAATACTAGGTTTTATTTTTCTTAATACAGTTACGGGGTGCCTGGTATTGCCTACGGGGTACATGGCATTGCCTACGGGGTACCTGGCATTGCCTTACTGTTTCTTGCCTTTATCTTGTCGTACCAAGTTGTGTATGGCAAATTTAGATGCCAGTTAATCCCTTCCTGTTATTCAAAGAATTGCAGTAAACCCCTCAACGTCAGAAATTCTAAAGAGCATTTGAATAATTTCCGTCATTAGAAAGCGTAAGGCGCGGGGCTGTCTGTCATCTCATCGTGCTGCTGCGACCGAGTCACACAGTAAGGAAAATTAAACCAAATAGATTTGGTGGCTTTAGTTCTTTAAGAAGCTTCGTGGTTTACTCTCCTCTAACCAGCGCTTAGCTGAATTAAGGAAAATTGCTATAAACAGGGTATTTTTCAGCCTGGGTTTAAAACGTCGTAAAAGAATAAACCATAAATTCTCGCAAAGACATTCTCCATTTGCTTGTCCTCTGTTGGGTGATATGTATTCAGCACATACAGATAATTTGTTAACAAGGCCTTTTTAACACTTTGGACAGATGCACATACTGTTTTCAATCTTCATGGTTAATTATTCGATTTTGTATTTGATGATAGAACACCCTGACTCCTAATCACTGCTCATTGTTGGAAGTCCATTATATTCTAACTGTTGGAGTGCTCCCGTTGACCTTGAACTGACATTATAAGCTGTTTCTAATCTTTTCACTCTATATTTCTAATGCTCCTTTTCTTTCTCCCCTCTTTGTCTGGTGCCCGTTTAGCATCACAATGGGGCTGCCCCTGCGCCCGCCCGCCGACTCTGCCCGCTCGGCGCGGCACGCTCTCTCCCTCATCGCCACCGCCAGACCACCCGCCTTCATCACCACCATCGCCAAGGAGGTGAGCGGGGCCCCTCGCCTCGGCTGCCGCAGCTTTGAGGCTCCAGGCTTACGAGCAGGGAGGGGATTGGGGGGGGAAAAAAAGGAAAACCCCATGGGTTGAGATACAGACAGCCTCATAGGACAGCAGAGGAGGAGAAAATAATAATAATAATGATAAAAGAATATACAGAGCAAGTGATGCACAGCGCGACTGCACCCACTGACCGATGCCCAGCCCAGCCCTGAGCAGCAGTGCCCCCCCCGGCCAGCTATTCCCCAGTTTCTATACGGAGCATGAGGCCATATGGTCTGGAATAGCCCTTGGGCCAGCTGGGGTCGGCTGTCCCAGCCGTGTCCCCCCCAGCTCCCTGTGCCCCTGGCAGAGCAGGGGGAGCTGCAGGGTCCTGGCCTGGTGTAAGCCCTGCTCAGCACCAGCTGAACATCAGGGAGTCACCAACGTTCTGCTCACCCTAAATCCAAAGCACAGCCCCGTGCCAGCTGCTAGGAAGAAAATTAACTCTGTCCCAGCCGGAACCAGGACATGCTCAAAAAAGGGAAGCAGCAAGTGTAACGTTTGTATGCCTGCAGCTGCCCAAATCAGCCTTAATTTATGACAGGAGCGATATTTAACTGAGGCCGATGAGTTGTGTCTGTCTTTATTTGTTGTATCCTGGTTGTTTAAACTTCGCGTTTCACACAGCAACGTGTGAAATCCTGCTTTCTTCAAGCACTGCACACCTGACCCCATTCATTACAAATTAAAACATAGTGGAGACTTCGCCATGGGCTTTGGAGGGTGAGGAGGAGGGGGCGCTGCTGTGAGGTTGGTGTAGGCTGGGCACCCTCTGTCTGAGAGCCATCTGAACCACCCGGGTACGGCCTGGAGCTTTGAGCTGCAGCAGTAGGATGGACCACGGGCAGTGGCTGGCCAAAATATCCCGTTATAAAGCAGCTGTCTAATGCCTAAAGATAGATGTTCGAGTACGCAACGGTCACGTAATCAAGACCCGGGCATTTGCTTATCTTGACCTTTAGTTTGATGAGATTAAGAATTCCTTAAAGCAGGTAAGCCCTCGTTTAAAAACTACGTCAGGGATAACCATTAGTGACTGCTGCTGCTGGGCAACGGGGGAGGGAGAAATCATCCGCAGGTCTCAGAGTAAAGCAAAGCATTCGGAGAATCGTTTAGGTTGGAAAAGACCTTTAAGATCATCAAGCCCAACCGCAGTTCCACGCAGTACAGGCTTCCTTAATGCAACGCACGCATGTAGCAGCAAGCGCGGATGGGGAATATTTAGGGAGCCCGAGTCTCCAGGTGTAACCCTGCTCTTCGGTAGGTGCACAGACACACTGCCCTCGCAGCCAACACGCAGTCGCAGCAGAACATTCACACCACCGCTCTGGCTCGGGCCAAGGGAGAGATCTTGAGAGTCATTGAGATACTTATTGAGAAGATGCCTACCGACGTTGTGGACCTTCTCGTGGAGGTAAGGCTGGTCTGCCCTGTCTGCTTGTGGGTTTGATGCAACAGTGAATGATGTGTTGGCCCGGAGTCGAATCGTAGAATTTCTTTCTGCGTGGACCGTAAACCTTTTTGTGTGTGAAGAGCATTTGTTTTATGCCACCCAGCTCATTTTTTGAACTATAAAAGCTTAAATTGCATCTGAATTGCGTTAAATCACGTTGTTGGCAAAAAACCCCAAGCAAGAGCACTTGCTGGAGGTACCGTGTGCTCACCGCACTGGCACTTGGACATGCTGGGGGGATCACGTGGATGTTTTTACTTGTTGCATTCGTTGATGCTGATGAACATTGTCGAAGGGTGGTACAGATGATGTAACGGATTGGTAACTCATACCGATGCCCCGAGGCCTTTTGCACGCCAGAGCTACTTACAGAGCTCCAAGAGCTTATGCATAGCAGTAGTGTGCTGTTCCCTAACTGTTTGCAGGTACTCGGAGTGGTTCCAGTTGCCAGTACCATCGCTGTGGGCAACGCCTGTCATATGCAAGAGCATTCTTCTTTGGTTTATCCTGATTGTGTATTAAATTCAGATACCAAAGGTGCAGTCAGGCACAGAAATTCTCTATTTTTGCCTCTTAGAACTTTCATTAGGAGACATAAACTACAGTACATGAAATGGTTTTAACTTTTGTTTCCAAGGTTATGGACATCATCATGTATTGCCTTGAAGGATCTTTAGTGAAGAAAAAGGGTCTTCAGGAATGCTTTCCAGCTATCTGCAGGTGAGCTCTTCCTCCAAGAATACTGTGAAGTAAATTACAGGGGCACCAGCAGGATGTATTTCTTACTTAAGAGTGAAAAGATCTTTTTACATGATGCTTGTCCCTTAAAACATCAAATGTGAAGAGTGTTTTTAGCTCACCCATAAGCCTTTGTAGGCTTTTAGTTCTCTGCCACATCTAACAGAGATGTGGATCAGAAAAGCAAAGCATTAACGGCTCCTTGAAGTTTTGATATTTAGAAGTCCAAAAAGAGGAAGATACTGTGTAATCTCATGAACAACCCTGTCCTGCTGCCCCTCCATGTATCCTAGCTGCTGCACCGGGACAGCCCCGCAGGCTGAGCAGCTTCCTCCAAAGGATTTACCAAAGATGAGAATAACGCGCTTGAGCAACAAGTGAGATTCCAATAGGCACAGCCTGCCTGAGGGAATTAGTTGCCACCATCAAAGTGGCTGGGGGGAAAAAAGAAAATGGTGACAGCAGAAAATAAGGC
>NW_009259496.1:732250-742787 GCF_000687185.1 Egretta garzetta | reverse complement strand
TTGTGTCGGGGGGCTTGCATCAACGCCTTGCAGCCCACTGCTGGCCATTGGTACGTTCAGACCGAGCCTGGGTGAGATTTCCCGGTGTGCTGAGGACCCAGGGCTTCTCGAGGCAGCAGCTCTTGACTTGCACGTCAAGGTGTGTTGTCAGCAGCACGTCCCTTCAGCAAAGCACGCTCTCGTGCCAGGAGCCCAGCCAAAGAGCTGATAAACTCTTCATTCTTAGGAAGCTTAAGCCTGACTGTTTTGTTCCCAGAAACATCCTCTAACGGAGAATTTTGATAATATATGTTACTGCCTTTATGGCAATAGCTAACTGCTGCAATCCGCCTAGCGGCTGGCAGTAGGGCGTAGTTATCGGAGATCATCTCCCAACCAGGCTCTTCCAGCTCCTTCTGAGCGGTTTGCACCGGTGCGTAGCAGTGCCGTCCCGCGGGAAAGGGCAGTGAAACGGAGATGGTGAGAAACAGAAAGTACCAAAGCCGTCCTGGAACCGGGCCTGGCTTTCTCTGCCCTGTGAGTGTCTCCCAGGCACCCGTCGAGGGAGCCGGTTGCACCCCAGAATTGCTGCCATCGGCAGCGAGTAGCACCCTCGCCCTCACGGGAGGAGGCTGCCCTCTCCCCAGGTTGTAAAACATTTTTGGGACGCTCGCGCTGGACGCCGGAGATTCAATTGCAATGAAACCTTGCAAAGCATAGGGCGTGCTGCTGGTCGCTTCGAGCCGCCCCGTGCTCGGCGGCGTGCGGAAATGGCTTCGGCAGCATTTAAAGCTCTCCATCGGTGGCGACAGGCAGCTCGGCAAAACCACCGGGACACATCTGCACAAAATCCAAGGGGAAGAGAAACGCGGTGGCTGTCTTGTGCTCGCGTTGTTGGTGACCCGGCCGTTCGGAGGGCGCCAGGAGGCACGGGGGGCAGCTCAGCCACCGGCCCCCGCTGCCCGTCGGTGGGAGCTGAGCATCGCCCGTCGTCTTTGTCTCGGGCTGGTTCTACTGCACCCTTCAACGGCACTTTTACTTAGTCAAATGTGATTTATAAAATGGGAACATTTACAGTATCTTTTACTGTGATAAATAGTGCAGTTATGCTATTAAACTGCTACAACCAGTAAATTATAATAATCATCTGTTGACCGTTACCTTTTAATTTAATAAGCTATTAAAATATTGAAGAGTTTTAAGAAAGGAACAATTACCCTGTTGACAGGTAGAATACTGATAGGGGCAATCTTCCCTCTTCCTCCCACTCTAAAAGGCTTGCCTTAAAATAGAAATGCCAGGGTAAGTGGGAATTAGTGCAAAAATCTCCCTATTCCTGTTGTATTTTTATAGTGATAGATTATCTTAAGATTTTGTTTAAACTCCTGGTAATGTTGCCTCTTCTACATAGTTATAGCCATTGTAAAAATGATACAGCACCCCACCGATGTGATCGTTCAGCCCGGTGGACCTCTGCATCAGGTTTTTAGCAAATGGTTGAATCTCTGGAGAGATGCCAAGTGGCAGCACTAGGATGTAATCCCGTGGTTAATTCTTCTAACGTGGCAGCGCTGTGCTGCCTTACGTGCACCCCTCTTGTGGCCGAATCAGCCGGGTGCCCCAGTGCTTGGTGTGCAAGCTCTTCCTCCTCCTCCTCCTCCTCCTCCCGGCGGCTCTTGCGCAGGCAGTTGGCTGAGACAGTCTGCAGCTCCACGCTGGTTGGCCGTGGCTCCCGCAAGATGTACTTGCCTCCGGGGCTGGGAGCAGCAGCGTGCTGGGTTAAAGTACCTGACTATCGTTCCGCTCGGGTTTTCAAGGGTTTTTTACCGTTGTCCAAATGTAGCAGTCGTGCCGTTAATCGCTGTGAGCGTGACTTGATCCTGATGGGTGGTAATGAGGGAAATCCATTGCTGTGGGTATTTTGGGGTATCACAGCATGCGATATGGTGTCTATTTGCCTTTCCCGTAAGTGTTACTCTTTACAGAGGATCGTAATCCCTTTTGGCACGCTCTATGCAAACCCATTTCTTAGCAAAATAAAACCAGTATTGAAGTACAATGCAATGAATATGAAATATTTCTGAATTTCTCTAGAATAGTGAAGGATAATACTGAAGGCTGCAAAATTCTGTTTGACTCGAGCATTTTCCAGATTCAGCAGTTGCCTTGCAGCGGAGCGGTCCCTGCCGGGCGCTGCTTGGGCAGGTCGTGTATTTAGTCCAGGCTGCTGGGTTACAGCGGTCTGTGTAACGGCACAGTCTCCCGCGGGAAGATAGATTAAATTGAAAATAACAAGTGTTTTCTAGGGCTATATTCACATTTTGAAACAGTCGGTGGGGCCTCACTGAACCACAGCGTTGCTGCTGCTGCTTCTCCGGTATCAGGTGGAAGGCGAGGCACCCCCGGCAGCCCCGTTTCCAGCTGGCCAGTGTGCTTGCTGGTGTTTGGTGGAACGGGAAAGATCATTTTCCTAACGAGACCTTAACCCAGCTGGCTGAGCGGACCTTTACTTACCCAGGTTTCATTTGGGAAAGGTAGGAGAGGAGGCTGCGTGTCACAGCTCCCCCCTGCCCACGGGGGATTAGCTGGTGCCCACGGTAGCAGCACGACTCCGTCGGGTCCAGCAGAGTCCCCCCAAAAGCTGGAAGTGGCCTGCTGGCCGCCGGAGGTTTCCCTGCGGAGCGGTAACGGGGCAGCGCTGCGAGCAAGGGTCTCCCTTAAGATGCCGACTGCGGATATGGATGCACCAGCTAGGCTTGCAAAAATGGATTTGTAGGATAGTCTAAATATATGCTGGCGCATCATTCTCTATCGAACTCTGCCATACAGACGTCGAGGGAGGGATGCAAAGGATTAAAATATTTCAATCTGTGTGGTGGTAACAACGCTAAGCTAACTAAAAGGTAAAGAGTGAGGCCGAAGAGCTGACAACTGAATGTCAGTTTAAGGAGTAATTATTTTTTTTTTAGAAAATTAAGCTCAAACCCATCTGTTTCCTTGAAGCTGTTTTCCCCCAAACCCTCTGTTGTTACGTGGTCTGATGGATCCTTCTTTTCAAAGTAAAATACTGACTCGGCACTCTGTCTAAATGGGCATTTAAATGCAGTAAGGAGGGAAATGCTGTTTGCTTACACAGAGTAGTATGTGATATTCCCTTTCGAAATCTGTTGGAGGAGACAAGCAGACTCTGCCCGTTCAGTAGGGGGATAGAATTAATGGGGATATAAAGTGGCTTATACAGAAACTTTCTGTTGTAGCCATTTGACTTGCGACAATCAAGCGGTGTTTTTTTATAAGTTTATATCTAGATCCCGAGTTTGCTGGTTGTATGAAATAGCCTTAAAAATAGCCCCCTCCCAGCTCACCTGAGGCTCCGCTTTAATTGTGCGGGGGTTTGCGGTTTGACGTGAAACGGGGAAAAATGCGAATGCTCACTTCTTATGGTCCCCTGGGTTATTCCCCGTGTATTTCAGCCCGGTGGGTGCCTGCTTGCCCACAGCATTACCTCTCTTCTTTTTTCTCGTGACCGCCTCCTGCCTTTCCTCCTCCCTAGCTATTTACCAACAGCTTTTGATTTTTTTTGAAGCATTCCTTTTTTTCGTCTTGTTATTGTTATTACTTAGTAATAAATAAATAAGCTGTGTGGCCGCCACTGACCAAAGGAACACAAAAAGCAGATTGGTGAGGCAGATGCTGGCTGCAGAAGACAGTGACAGAGATGGTATGTGGCCTGGGAAGATTTCCATATCCCAAGAAAAGGGGGTGTCGAAAGCTGCCTGGCATCCTTCTTGCACGCTTTGGGGAGGGAGGGTGGCCGGTAGGTACGGCTTGGCTGGCTTTGGGGTCCTGGTTGGCCGTGCCAGGGAGAGTAAGAGCTAGCTGAGGAGTAACCGGTGTGTAGCCCAGGTGGGCTTTGTCTTGCTCTTGTCCTCTGGAGGGGGAATTGCCGGCAGAGCTGCCGGGTCTTTGGCGGTCGGCGCCTTCCCTTTGCTCTTGCTTGAAGCCGCCTGCGTCCCTCCGCTGCAGCCCCGTCTTTGTGCCGGTGCAGCTGGCGAGCCCGGCCCAAGGCACCCGGCTGTGGGTGCTGGGGGGCAGCGCCTGGGGGGCCCCCCCACCTCTGCCCCCCTCCACCACGAGGACGGGCACCTGCCCCACACGGGTGGCCCTCCTTCCTTCCAGTGGGAGGGGACAGGAGCTCGTGGGAGGTTTTGGATGGGGAGTCACAGCATGGCAAGGGTTGGAAGGGACCTCGGGAGATCAAGGGCAAGGGCAAGAGAAGACAGGTCATGGAAGGTGCCTGAGAGTCGAGAGCAAAACGGAAAGTGGCTGCCAGGGAGGGATGGTGGGCATGGATGGACAGGGATCAGAGTCGTTTGGTTGGAAAAGCCCTTTAAGATCATCGAGCCCAACCGTACCTGTCCACCCCCAAACCCTGCCCCTCAGCACCGCCTCTGCCCGGCTGTTAAATCCCCCCAGGGATGAGGACTCGACCCCTTCCCTGGGCAGCCCCTTCCAGCCCCTGACAGCCCCAAGGGGAAGGCATTGCTCCACATTGCCCCTGGCACAACTTGAGGCCGGTGCCCCTCGTCCCATCGCCCCTTCCCTGGGAGCAGAGCCCGACCCCCCCGGCTCCCCCCTCCTCTCAGGCAGTTGTAGGCAGCGATGAGGTGCACACAAAAGTGCATCTGAGCTTTCTCCTGCACAACAACGAGCGATTTTCTTTTTTTTTTTTTTTTTTTTTTTAACACCACATTTTGTGCTGGTTTTCCTCCTGACTGCTATCCTGCGCTGCAGAGACGAGTATATCATACCTGTGTGAGAGCAGTTGCTATGGCACTCTGGGAATGCTGAAGAACAAGGAGAGATAGATCATTGTAAGATTTGTTGTTTGAAGCAATAAATCTGGTCAGCAACACATTTTTATAGACTGATTCTAGAAATCTCTTGGCAGGTGTTGTTGTAGTAAAATCTACCCGTAAAATTAAAATTTAATTGGAAACGCTGTTGGCAGTTTGCACAGGTCTGCTCCCCCTTTAGAAGAAGGGCACAGAGGCATTCCCAAAGATTTGAATTTGAAATAAGGATTTTGACTCTCTTGTGTTTCGAGGTGTAGAAATTCTGTGAATTTTGCCGTTGTTTGAATTCAAACCGGTGCCTGAACATTAAGGACTATTGCACGCTTCTCAATTCCTCTTCACCCGAAGGATGTTATTAATTAGAGTGGTTTGATAAATTTTCCTTCCCCCCCCCGATGCCAAACAACAATTTATGAGTTTGCCTATTTTTCCCAATGCTTTCTCCCATTCTTTCTTACTTGATTTTCAAGGAAGAGTGCTTTGAAATGATTCGGAGTGTTAGGGTTGTCCTGTTTAACCCCTGGTTTGACACCCGGCATTACTGTGGTGTAAACAAGACGCGCACGTGGACCTTCTGGGTGCTGGTGATTAGCACACAGGTGATCCCCCAACCCAACGGAGGTGTTCAGCGCTGTGTAATGGAACAAAATAAACCCGATACGATTCTGCGGTAACGTATCAACCATCCGTTGGCTTTGCTGAGTGCCAAGTACGAGAACGGGCAGCTGATGGATTTTTAAATCAAATCTCTGTTCTAGCAGTAATGTTAATTACCCAGTGGCATTGCAAATTAATTTTAACATCATGCAGGCAGGTCAGATCTCACCTGTTACTTGTTATAATGTTCCATTCAGGTTCTACATGGTCAGCTATTACGAGCGGAGTCACAGAATAGCAGTGGGAGCTCGCCATGGTTCAGTGGCCCTCTACGACATCCGGACCGGGAAATGTCAGGTAAATAAATCATTGTGACTTCCTCCCCATAAAGTGTGGAAGTTATTGAAAGGAGAGAGCAGCGAGCTCTGCATCGGTTGACGTGCTGAGCTGCTGGAACATTATGGATAATGCCGAGGGGATCAATAGTTTAATGAAGGACTCAAAGTATATAGAGCCCTACTGTCTTCATTCACTGGAACTGCACGGGTGCCACAGATGGGTTAATCATGAAAGCCTGAAGTTGGGGGATCCCCCTGCTCTGAAATACATGAAAAATCGGATTTTTAAAAGTTGGGGTTTATAGCAGTGTACTTATCTACTGTAGGAGTCGCAGAGAAAATCCACCGAGGGTTTTGGTTTTTTTTCCTAATCTCCACAAAATGCTGCGATGCTGATGTTTGAGGTATTTACACCTTTCTGATGTTAAATAAGATCCCTGTTTTCCTGCCGTTTGCCAGTGACCTGGAAGAGAAGAGACTTACGGGTAACGTTGACATGAGTGCTGGGAATTAGAAATGTTTAAATGACAAAGTATTTGCCTTCTCCTTTCAGAAAAGCTCGTTGGTAATGTTCTTGGTTACTCCTTGCACGACGTGAGCAGCTATTATTTCTCGTGGAATTTCAATAGTCTTCGTTGCTGGGATCAAATAACTGTATTTTGAATCTGCCTTATTTCTTTGTGTGTGTAAATATAATTTTTTTGTGGTTTCTAAAAGCTGTTATCTTTAGTCCTTACAAAACGCACGTTATGGAGAAGGTAGCATGGATTTCTTCCTGCTAGATCTGCAGAGTCGCTCGGTACTTTGCTGGCAGCACCACACGCCTGGGTGGACGTGGCTGCTTCACTGACTGCTCTGAAATTCTGGGGGTTATTTTCCCAATCTGGTAGCTGCCAACATTGCATATTCTGGTATTTTTTGTTCAGACTGCTGTCCTATGGAAGCTAAGGTGGCCAGGTTTGTTGTATAAATAGCTCTATAATGCAGGCAAGTAGGAAATGTGGGCTGCTCTATCTTGTTTTAGCTTAAGTCATTCTGATCGTGATTTATTAATTTATCTGTAAAATGGGTCCGCAGGACCTGCTGCATATCGCTATATCCCCTGTCACTGAGCATTTTTGCTGTCCTGCAGTTCTAGCCACGATGACCACCGTGCCGCAGAGCTGTATCCCTTCCCAAATGCATTTCCTTGCTCGTCTGTGCCAGGAGCCGGCGCCTGTAGCGTGGCTTTTTTCCCCACCTATTGAGCAGCCAGCGTGCCGAGGCGGCTGCGCATCTCGCTGGCCGTTGGGAGACACGGACCACGGTCCCTCCCGGTGCGCGTCATCGCACTGGAAACGGAGAGCACAAAGTCTGGGATAAGTCTGGGAAGCCTTGGCACCTCAAACAGACAGCTAATTCCTGGTGCTGTTGGGGAGGGAGAGCTGAAGAGCGCAGCTGTACATCCCTTACGTCTGTCCTCGGACAAAACCCGTCCTTCCATTCAGCAGCAGCGTTTCACCGGTGCCTGTTGGTTAGAGGGTTAACCAGCCCCTGCACTTGTAACTTGGATCCCTACTCCGGCTGCCGCGCTGGCTCCAAGGGGAGCAGAGGGGTTTGTTGGTGCGAGGGGTAACTCCGGGCTCGCTGGCTTCGCCGGGCGGTCCGTAACAGCCCTTGCCCAGCCTGCTGCTCCACAGCAGCCCTGCCGGAGCCCAGAGCCGCGGGGAGGCAGGACCGCAAAGCGTGCTCGCGGCTGCGTGTATGTTTAGGGCTAAACCTTCCATGAAAATCCTCCCTCTGGCGAGATTTGCCCTCGCTTGGGCCGGCGTGCTGAAATACCTTCCTGTTCTCTTGACCTTGTCCTGGGGTTCCGTGCAATACGGAGCAGCTGTGAAGGGGACGGTGCACAGCTCCCGTTTGCGCCGTTTCTCCAAAGCGCGTGCTCGGCCGTGCCTCCTGGCAGCCTGGGCTCCTGGAGCCAACTCCGGATTTTGTACCAGTGAATGGTCGGGATGATCGGCTCGGTTGATTTGATGTGGTGGTGAATATTCACAACGCTTGTTTTCTTACTCTCCTGGCAAGCGCCCACATAGATCCTGGAAAGCGGCGATGGGGATGACCGGAGGGACTGTCAGGATAACCAGGGCAGGGTCCTTTGCAGATTTTATTATTATTCATGAGACAGAAAAATCAGGTGAGTGTCAGATATGATTATTAGGGGGCAACGCCACCTATTGGATACGGGTTTCCTATTCCAAATCTGATCTTCTGAGTTATTTCTCGCAGTCACAGGTTTCAGGCTGCTCAGAAGATATGGAAATAACTTCAGGGTTGTGCAGGCAAAAAAGGTTTGAAATTGGAAAAAAGCTCAAATTTCTAACTTTTGACAGAGCTTAAAACCTTTCAAAACGTTTATGAAAAGATTTTAATTGCCTCGGTATGTTTAAATCGAGCAGGCGTTAGGACACTTGCCTGGGGAGCGCCCGGGCGGATCGGGGCCCTGCTGTAACACGGAGCCGGGTGAGCAGTCGCCAGCGCCGGAGCCCTGGGCCTCCCTCCTGTCCCCACTTCTCCTGGGACCTTTGCACTTTCTCTGCTGGTTGCTGCTTCATTTCTACCAGGAAGAATGTTTGTCTAAGCCAGACCATCGCCTAGCTTAGGCTCGCCCCGTTTCTTTCTGTTCATAACGTTTCTTGAGCAACGTCACCAGAAACACAAAGAATCGCTTAGTCACTCGGGATTCTATAAAAAGGTGATTCTTTGAATGGTTTCCTGAAGCCATAAAGGTAATTTTGCATTTAATAAGTGTAGTAGTGTTTTGACAGTAACACTTTGAAATGCATATGAAAGTTTTATCAGTTACCCCATCACAACTCGGGTGCAAGCTGATTTTAATCAGGCACCAGAATTGCTTAATGGATAAGAAGAGGGGGAACTGCTTCCCCCCCAGTCATCCTCATCGTTAAGGATACACATTAGTCGAGATTAACGCTGATCTCAGCAGAAGGGGGAACATAAGCCGGGGGTGCTGCAGGTGGGACCTCCTCGGGCCAGGAGGGCTCGTTCTGCTGCAGCAGGCATCGCGTCTTCCAGCGGCTGAGCAGCTCCCTCTGAAAAGCCCGGGGTTTCTTGACGCCCAGGGGAAGCTTGTTCCGGAATATTGGTGGGTTAAAATATCAAGGGTGAGAAATCTTTTTTTGTTATTCCCACACCAACATAGTTACGGTCTTTGTACCAGCACTGACCTTTAGCTTAAAGAAGTGGTTCCTCTCCTTGGTTTTTATCCTTCAGCCTTGTTTACGGGCAGCCTTAATGCTCCTTGCAGCCTCTGTTTTGAAGGGTGAAAAGAGCAGAGGACTGTAAAAACTTCTTCCCTGTAATGTACTCGCCGTTTTTCTTAATCCTTCTTAGGCAAAATATTCGGTTATGTCCTGGGCTGCACACAGGCTGACTTTGCTCTTACTGCTGAGCTTCACCCCTTCATGAAACCACACAACAGCAGACCTTTGGGAGGCTTTTCGTCTCAATATTATTTTGCCAGATGAAACTGCACGTCAAGGCTCATGTTTTTGACGCGTCCCTGTTGTGCCCACGGCTGTTCCTGTAACACCAAACCTCCTCTTCTGCCTTTGGATTCATTACTTGCTCCTGATGCAGTTTTTGGTGGTTTGCTCCCCGGTGACAGAATCACAGAATCACTGAATCGCAAGGGTTGGAAGGCACCTCGGGAGATCATCCAGTCCAACCCCCCTGCTAAAGCAGGCTCTCCTAGAGCATTCTACACAGGACTTCATCCAGGCGGGCCTTGACTGCGAAGGCCGTCCCTTAGTGCAGGGTGTGGGTCTCGGGTCGTCGTGGGGAAATAACAGCTTTGAGTTTTTCTTTTCTTTCACACCAAAGCCAGCCTAAACCGCCGTCGCCTTCTGTGGTCCCAGGGAGTACCAGGGAGCAGCGGCTATGCAGAGCGCTCGGGAATAAAGATCTCCATCCACTAAAGCATCACAGCTTGAACTCAAACCTTGGCTTCCGCCAAAATGCGTTGCAGCCAGCCAGTGTCCTTCTCGGCCGAGGGCGTGCGGGTGCCCTCCTGGGGTCGGTGTGCTCTGGCCGGCCGTGCCGCTGGGATGTCACCCCTATCCCAAGCAGGGAGCCTGGCTCAGTCCCGGTGTCTGTCCGGATCTGCTGCCTCTGCCCGTCCCCTCTGAGCTTCACAAACGCCCGTGGAGAGCAGCACCGGGGGACCTGCTGGTGGCATCAAGCGGCAGTGACCCGAGTACATCGCAGGTGCGTTAACCAGAGTTGGGTATATTAGCACTAAAAGGTGATGTTCTTCACTCGGCTTTTCGAGGGTCATGAGCAGTAGGATTCTCCAAGCTCGCCCCCGAGTTCCCCGTGCTCACCTTTCCCAAAAGCCAGGTGGGGTGGTTCCATGCACTCGATGTGCCGTAGAGGACGCGGCTGGGAGAGCAGGCTGATGTTCAGGGGGCAACCTGTGCCCATAGCACCATGCTCCCCTTCCTTTGGGTCACGTGCCAAAGGAGGCAATCCCTCCCGGAGATGGGGAAGAGCTTTCCGCTCCTTTTTTCCTTGAACTGGACATCTTGTTCCTCCTCCTTGGTCTGTGCAGCATCTCCGCTCCAGTGCCTCAAACTGGAAACCTACTTTTAGGGGCAACGTTTTTCAATTCTGAGATCAAGAAAGCGAGCTCAGGCGAGCTGTGCCAGCCTGTGGGAGCCTTGTTTGCCGGGGGGGGGTGGGGGGGTGTGAGCTGTGTCCGCTGGAGCT
>NW_009259496.1:730783-732178 GCF_000687185.1 Egretta garzetta | reverse complement strand
GGTGCCGCCCCAGTGCGCTGGAGCCACAGCGCTCTGGAGGTGCCCGAGGAAAATGTCAGAAATCCCCGTAAAAGAATGAGGTTTCTTTGTTTGCAGGTGGTTTTGATTTTGTGATGTTTGCGTTGAATAATTCATGCAACTATAATCTGGTAACTTGGCGCCGTGCATACTGACATAGTTACGGTGATGAAAATAAAGCCCAAAATGTTCGTTTTTTGCATCACGCAGCCATGCGGGGGGAAAAGAAAAAAAAAAAACCAGAAAAATCCCTTTTAAGTTGAGCTGATGGCAGGCTCTGAGCAGCGCGGGGTTTTGTGTTACTGAAATTCTGCCACTGATTTAACACGGTTTAGAGTCGGTGGGAAAATCTGCGGCCGCGCGCCGGAGGGGGCTGCGTCACTGCCGCGGCAGGGCGAAGCGGGGAGCCCGCGGCGGGAACCCTGCTATCTGCTTGACGAAAAAAGGGAGGCTTTTCCCCGAAATACTGGGAAACAAAACCATCTCGTAGGGGTGGGTTTTTTCCTTCCAGCCCGTGTTTATTTTGTTTTCAGGAAAGGTGGTTGGACACCCTGATTAACAGAATGATGGATGTCGAGAATCGCCGCCTTTAACAAATAATAAATCAACTTTTATGTATGAGAGGGGTTTGCCAGTAAAATTCCCTATATTAGTATCGCTTCTTTAACAAGGTGTCAATTATTAATGCTACCGGTAAAATGTTGCCTCAAAGCCAAAGTTGTCTGCATCTCAGTGGTTTGCCTTTGGCTTGCGTTACCGTATTAGCGTGTGAATTCCACCCCATGTTTTATAAGATAGATTATTAATTGTAATATTTCAGAGTTCTAAAATGCTCCCGTTTAATCTTGCTTTCAAGGGAATATATTACTCATTTCAGGGGGTGTGGATTTTAGTTTAAAACATTAAATCAGAACAAAGAGTGCAGCCTCTTTGTGTCGTATCACGAGTATTCCAAACACCTATCTTTTTAAATCTAATTTTTTCCGTCATTTAATATAGGGATGAGGTGGTCTCTCTCGTTCTCTCTTTTTTTTTTTTCTTTCTATTAAATTATTTATTAAATATTTTCCAAGCATTACTCGGTATCCCCCGTGCCCAGCGTTAGAAGTTGGAACTCATTTGGTTTCCGGGTGCTCCCCTGCGGGAGCGGGGCCGGGCCGCGTCCTTCCCATGGCGGTATTGATTTGCCCTTCAGCTGTTTGCGGCGCAGAGAGAACCCGGGGCCTCCTTGTTGATTATCTGCACGGGGTCTCGGCGAACAGTATTGACCCATTGCCGCTTGCTGCCTGTGGCTCTGGATTTTTCACCCCGTCTCCATGACACTCGCAATAAACCACGCTCTCGTGGCGCGGCGCGGCTCGGGAAGCCAAGCCGACC
>NW_009259496.1:730263-730718 GCF_000687185.1 Egretta garzetta | reverse complement strand
GGGGGCTGGCGGGACGTGTTTCGTTACCGCAAGGCAAGGGGAGGCTCTGCCAGTGCGGCTTTGGGCGTGCGTGAAGAATCAAAAGAATTGGGGGGTTTAAGGGAAGAAAAAAATCCCCAACGGACCCAAAGAACCTGCTAGGAAAAGTGAGACCGCATAAAATGTCAGGATGACTCTTAAATAAATTCCATAAGTAATATGGAATAAGTAATAAGTTCCAAAGTAATTACAACAGACAGACACCAAACAGTTCGGCTGCTTCGTTTTAATTAACAAGTTCACACCTTTTTCAGATTCTTTACATGATAATTGTCTATGGAATCCCCGTATCTTGGGGGAGATCATGGGGAGGGCTCCTTTGCAATAGTTTCATCCTTTACACTGATGTTATTTTACACTGTGCTTTAGATTATTACGATGAACTGCCTCGGGGGGGGGGGGGGGGGGTTTTTTGT
>NW_009259496.1:726129-729012 GCF_000687185.1 Egretta garzetta | reverse complement strand
TGACTATTATATGTGGAACGGTCCTGGGGGGGGGGGGGCGGATTTCTTGTTTTCTCCACAAATAGAACTGTTCCAATAAGCAATTTTCTGTTATTCAACTGCGCTAGGAACTCCCTGCTGAAGTTTAAGTTAGAATTATTTCAAACACTAGCTGAACGTTGGTATATTAACACACAGTATTTGGTATATTAACACACAGTATTTGTTGTTGAATCCATTTAGCGTTTTCCATTGCCGGAGAAGTAGTGGGTTTGTGACCAGAATATTCTTAAACCCTTCAAAACCGCGGTACGCCGAGACAGGCGGCGGGAGGGAAAGGCTCCGGGGGAGGATTCCCAGGCCGGCGGCGTGCGGAGCAGCACTCCGGGAGGTGCTGAGCCCCCTCCACACCCAGGGGGGACCCAAGCTCCCTGTGAGGGCAGATTTTTTATTTTTTTTAATGGTGCCACATCCATCAGGGTGACGGCGGCGGCCTCCGGAGCGGCATTTAGCAGTTCAGCGTGGCTTCATCACGGGTGATGTCTCTCTCCGGAAAGCAAAATTGTAAATGGAGGAAGCTGGTGACTGGCGGCTCCCGGGCGGAGGGAAGGGGAGAAGGGATCTCTGCAATCCTCGGGTCTGACTCCTGCCTGGGGCAGGGTGCTTAATCCCGCATCGCTGGGCAATGGGTGTCTTTGGAAGATCACCCCATCTTGATCTTTCATTTTCCAGTAACGGAAAATCTGCCAGAATCATTGGCATTTTGTTTCTGTAGTTGATGGGTTTCGTTATTAGAGCTCTGTTTTGTTTCTAGTTGGGCTTTGCTTTGGCTTCAGCTTCTGACCAGTAGGTCCTGTGTTACGTTTAATTGTTAATTTGCCCAAGACACGATTAATTTATTTTCTGTGTGTGAGCGCTCTGGACACGGTCAAAGTCCCACCATCGTACTGGATAAAGGGAAGAGATGGGGCTCCTCCAGCCGGAGGGATGCCGGTGAGCCCAGCCAGCCCAGGATGCTCTCAAGGATTGTGCTTTTGGGGTTTTTCCTCCCCAACCCCAACTCTCTCGGTGCTCTCCTCAAGCTGCCAGCTGCAGCTTTTGCGTGGCTCTTAGGTTACGACAGCCCCTTTCGGGACCCCGGGAGAAATGCACCAGTTCAGCAGTTTTTCTGTTTCCAGCGGCATTCCAAACCACATCGATTAACCAATATTTAATCCATCTAACAGCCAACCTGTTCGTTACCTATCGTTTTCATTCCTCCCAGGGATGTGTACGACTGCACCAAACACCTTCCGGAAGTCTTGCCGCAGGAGGGCTTTGAGTTTTACCACCAAACCCATACATTTCAGCAAGCTGGCTTGATGCAACCTCTCTTCTAGGAAACCACCTTGTTGCCAATGTTTCTGTTATATTTACATAAACGCTCGTTAGCGTCAGGTTCATTGAAACATCCCTTTGGGGGGGGGATTGCATGCAGTAGGTAGGCTTTTAATTATACCAGCCTTTCTCTTTGCCCGTCAAGGTACAACTTTGGTGTAACTAACACCATGAGCTCCCTCCTTCCCCCGGACACCCTCGTTTTTGAGACGATGGGTGGGAGTCCGTGTTAACGAGCTGTGAGCTCTTGGGCTGCTTCGCTCCGAGCCCCTGCGTTTGGTTACGTTTGTCAGCGCGCATTTTACTCAAGCGTTTTTTTTTAGTTTGGTAAAGCACATGATTCTGCTGCAATTTATTCTTCTGGCTGAAGAGAAAATTCAGCGGTTTTAAGCCAGGTTCTGAAAGCACCTGGTTGAGGGTATAAACAGAATCATAGAATGGTTTGGGTTGGAAGGTACCTTTGATGTTCATCTGCTCCAACCCTCCCCCTGCCATGAGCAGGGACACCTTGAACCACATCAGGTTGCTCACAGCCCCGGCCAACCTGACCTGGAATGTTCCCAGGGATGGGGTCTCCACCCCCTCTCTGGCCAACCCCTTCCAGTGCCTCGCCACCCTCATCAGACAATGTTTCTGCCTTATATCCAGTCTGAATCTCCTCTCTTTTAGTTTAAAACCATTACTCCTTGGCCTGTCACTACAGGCCCTGCCAAAAACCTTGTTCCCATCGTTCTTATAATTCCCTTTATATGCTGAAAGGCCTCAATCAGGTCTCCCTGGGGCTGGCTCTTCTCCAGGCTGGACACCCCCACCTCACCCCACCTTTCTCCATCCCAGAGCTGTCCCAGCCCTTGGACCATTCCCATGGCCTCCTCCGGCAGGTCCCTGTCTGTCCCATGCTGGGGACCCCGCTGGGCGCAGGGCTCCGGGGGGGGTCTGACCAGAGCGGGGCAGAGGGGCAGAATCCCCCCCTCGCCCGCTGGCCACACTGCGGGGATGCAGCCCAGGGCACGGTTGGTTTTCTGGGCTGCGAGCCCACATTGCCAGCTCATGGCCAGCTTTTCACCCCCCAGCACCCTCAAGTCCTCCTCCACAGGGCTGCTCTCAGTCAGTTCTTAATCTTGCGTATCAGTTCTGGTTTTGCCAAGAAATAGCCATGATTTATCATTTGAGTGCTCCAGTGTCTTTGTGTGCCTCTCGGAGGTTGAGACCGAGATCTGGAAATGGGGTCAATAATGTAACAGGAATTTGGGGGAGGAAAGGGAGCACAGGTTTGGTGTTTTGACAATAACTTGCTGAATTTAAATGCAAATATATCCTGAACTGATGGTTGGTCATACGTCACTTTGCATGGCCTGAGGACTTAATTGCCTCTTGGCCATTTTTTTCCCCCCTACCGTGTCCAAGTGCCTGGGTTTGAGCTGAGCTGTGGTTCCGTGCAGGCAGGCGGGGTGGGTGCCTCTGGAAGGCAAAGCTTCGCACCCCTGAGGAGCCCCAGAGCCTCCGTGAGCAGAGGAGGGGCTGTTG
>NW_009259496.1:723629-725802 GCF_000687185.1 Egretta garzetta | reverse complement strand
CTGGCTGGTCCCGCCGGACATGTTGCGGTGGCCCGGCGGTTTCTGACCGAATTTTTAATGATAACGCTGAAACGTATTGCCAGAGCCCCCAGACGCCGTGAAGTTCTGCGAAGGCTTTCCAGCTGCCTAACCAAAATGCCAGGCAGTTTGTGCATTACGTGCTCGGCCTGACCAGCAATGAACTTCCACGCTTGACTTGAACGCTGAGAAAGCCGGGGTGGGTTTGGTTTGGTTCTGTGCTGGGGTTTTTTAAGGTAGTGAATATAAACGCAGCCCTAAGCTTGTGCTCACGTGCGGTTTGTCTGGTGCCCTTCCGGTTTCCACGCTCTACCTAAACGCTAACCAGCCCAAAAATGAGGGATGTACGTTCCCCTTGAAATTCCCATTCCGCCTGTTCATGTGACTTTTGGCAGATTTCCTCAAACTCCCATTTCCAGAGAGACTGATGGATAGCTGCGAGGGAGAACGCACGGCTGGATCACCCCTCTGTTCGGGGGTTGGACTGCGTGACCTCTAGGGGTCCCTTCCAACCCAAAACATTCCGTGATTCTTCGTGGGGAGGGCACGTTCAGCTTGCAGATGACTCACGCCATGCCGGTACAAAATGTTTACAACCTTCTTCTGTGCCTTAATTCTATTTTGAAAAGAAATTATCATAAGAAAAGGGCTGAGTAAGAATAACAACTTGATTGGAAAGGCTGCGGTGTGATTAGCCTAATGCAGGTATGGGTTTAGGCTTCTTTTTTCCCTTTACCTGTGTGATCTCATCCTGCTTTTATTCTGGATAACAGAAAGCTGCCTACATTTAAATAGATAAATACTTGCTGGCAATTTTCCTCTTGTTCCTGTTCGTTGTTGTGCACAGCTTGTCCTTTTTAGGCTGACCTTTTACTGGTGCAGCTGTGGGACCGAGCGTGGTTCTCCCTTCTTCAGAAGGCGATGGCGTGCGTGTATAAAAACCCCCGGAACGGGTTTGGGGTGGTTCCGTGTCCGCTGGCTTGCTCAGTACCAGAGGGACGCTCGATGCCGCGAAGGTCCCGTCCGCTTCAACCGAGCGATTGCGGCGGGGGTTGGAGCAGCCAAAGCTTTCAGGTGCGTGCAGGGCTGCCTTCACGGAGCCGCGGTTATCAGGTGGTGCACTTTATCAGCCGCACAAAAAAAGGTTGAGGTTTCATCAGAAACTTCCATCCTCACAACCTGTCGACCACAATTTGATGATGATTATTGATTATTTCACAGCCTTTCGCTCGCTCTGGCGCTGCGGCCAGCCTTGATATACAGATAGGGCTGGCAGTCCAGCTACAATAAGGCTCCATCTTGATAATGGACTGAGATGAGATACTGTTATTTGATAAAGATAATTGATGTTTCACAGTGAATTGGAAAACAGTTCTGAGTGCAGCAGATCTCTGGCTGCTCCATCTGCAAATGTGGCCTTTGTTTACAAAACACGGCAGAAGACGGGTCCGTGCCCTTACCCCTCGGGGCTCCGCGCTGAAGGCACGGCTGACAATTTGTGGCCAAAAATAAAGCACTTGCACTGAGAAGCACCGATGGTGATTTTGTCGTCAGGATGAAGCTTCTGGAATGCAGATGCAGCTCAGCGTGCTTCTGCTGAGACGCGCTGGAGGGCTTGGGGCTTCTGCTTGGCATGCGCTTGGTAATTTATTTCTGGTGAGCTGCTATCCTATCCTAAAATCCTTCTTTTTTTTTTTTAATATTTATACCTGGCATTTCAATTAGGCAAAATGCTACTTGGAAAAGTTGGAATTTGTCCCGGGAAAAGGTGGCCGAGTGCGTGTCCAGATTTCTTCATTGTCCCGAAGTTCAAGCTCACAAATTTAAAGCCCAGCGCACGCGTGTCCTCTCCCAGCTACGCCTTCGCTGACCCCGCGTGCGCAGCCCCCGGGTTTGAATTGATGAAGGTATCGCTCATGGAGAGTTCCGTTCACCCAAGTTCTTTTACTCCTGTTACAACCTTTGTAACCTCTAATTAAGCAATAGGAGGTGGCAGGGAGCGGGGTTATCATGAGCTAATGACACCCCAGGTGTGCTGCGAGGCGCAGGGTTCATCTCTGCGCCACTAATCCTCTGGGGCAGCGATTAGCTAATGACCAACGCACCGCGCTGCGGCCCCCTGGTGCCGCCGCAGTGTGCTCCTGCCGCTGGCAGC
>NW_009259496.1:715344-722452 GCF_000687185.1 Egretta garzetta | reverse complement strand
TCATGAAAACTTTGGCTCCTGTAAAGCAACCTGCTGAAGCCAGTATCACTGCTGTTACTGATGTGGTCGCGCGTACGCCAAGGGGTTCCCAGGGTCTGGATGCCAGCTGGGGCTTGCAGTCGGGTCCGCGTCCCCTGCAAATCGCGAATGGCTTGGTAGAGTGCACACGGAGAAAAGCCCACAGTATAGTCAAGAAAGCCGTAAAATATTCTATTTTCATTGATTAAATCTGGGGGTTTGTCATAGATACTTAGAACTGTGTTTCATGGCGATACTCGTGGCTGATGTTGAAGCGAGCCGTGCTTGGTGTGCACCTGTAGTGCTGCGTGTGTGAAGGGCTCGTCGTGAAAGCAAACGGGTCGCTGAGCCGGGGAGGATCTCGTTCTTTAGGTGTGTTCCCCTGGAAGCCCTCCCGTACCCTGGCGCTTGCTCCTGCCCGGGCGGGGGTCCCCGGGGAGAGCGGCCGATGGAGGGCACACGGCGGGGGAGCCCCCGGTCCCCCCGTGGGATGGCTGCGCTGAGCACCACGGCTTCGGCAGCCCCGAGCGCCTCGGCAGGAGGCGTCTGCAGGTGGTGCAGCTCCGAGCTGCTGTGGGGGAAAACTCTGTTGTTTTTGCTGGAAGACTGAAGGGGAGCTGAGTTCTGGCTTGCTTTATTTCAAAGCAAAAGATGCTTTTAAGCCTTGGGAGAATCAATACCGCTCGGTCTGGAGTACTTTATTTGGCTGGCTGCAGAATTAAAATCAGAGCCTCGGCAATCAAAGCGGTAAATGAATTGTGCATAGTATTATTTTATTTCAGTACCTGGATGCCTTTGCAAATTTTTATTCTTACACAAGGCAGAAAACGGTTCCTTGTGAAGTTGGGAATGAGTAGTTGCTGATCTCAGGTGCCTTGTTGTGGTTACGTTTGATGGCGGAATAAGAGACACTGTTCTCAGGTTTTAAAGGTAGGAGGATTGCTACCCTGCAGTCTGCGAGTGCATTCACTGACACCGTTGTGCTGACGAGCTCAGGTGAGGCCCAAAAGCTTGTTGGTCAAAACGCACATCCCCAGGTTGCAGATAAGTGATAGTCACCGAGTATAACCCTTAATTCCACGGGCCCAGATCCTCCTCTCGCTGGGGGCGGGAAGGGACGCCCTGAGGCTGCCGTGCGGATGCCGTCGGGCCGTCCTCCGGGCAGCGAGCGCATTTCGGGCAGTGTCCTGCTCCACCAGCACCCTGCTGTGCCCCGTCCGCAGTACAGACGGCCGGGGGTGCCTTCTGCTTGGCGTTGGTTAGAACCCGACCCTCAGGAGCAAGAGCAAAGCTCCCGGGGGAAGATCCATGGTAACGTCCTACGGGGCGGGAACGCGTGCGTCGCTGCAGGCGGGGCAGGGATCCCAGGGGACGTGCTTCGGTGCACCCAGACTTACCCGTGCGTACGCTCTCGTGTCCTCGTGGTACAGGTGCAAGCCTCGCTCTTCAGTTCGTACGCTGCATAACAAGAAGTGGTCTTACCCTACCCGCAGCAAATCCCAGCTATGTTGGGGTTGCAATAATGAAATAGCCACTTTCTTTGGGTTTCTCAAATGGCTTTTAAAAACAGGGTTTAATTATGCCCAGTTGGCTCGCTGCTGGTAATTTAGCAGTATATTTTATGCGAGTGAACTGTGCTGGTACGCCTCCGCGCGGGAGGCCGGTGGGTGTTCAGCCGAGGCGTGAATTTCCAGCACGCTAACTCCTCTGCGTGAACTCCCCGCTTGGCTGTTGTTGATCTGCACCAAACCTGCCTCTGTGCATCGCAGGTGAATCTGCTTTGCACGTATCAATACGTGCATGAGGCTGCAGGCAACGCATGCAAGCTGCGAGTCCTCACGCGCAGCCTAGCAAGTGCACTATAAATTCATCCCATAACTCCCCTCCAACTTCCCAGCCTCAGCAGGCTGAGTAATGAGGCCTTGGGAATCGCTACATTTGCTTTTTAGGTCATGCTGATCGGCACTGCCAGTTTACTAAAAGGTGGCTTTTTCTCTTTCTGTACTTTTTTTTTCTAGTTGATTTGGGGGCTGGTTTACAGGAGCTTGCCTCTTCGCCTTTGCGGGCATGCTGCGTTTGCGGATGCAGGAGCATCTTGTTGGCGGTGGGAGGGCAGGGGCAGATGCCAAGTGAGGACTGCCAGTCCAAGAGCAGGAATAAGGACTGCTCTTGAATAATCAAAAGTAGGGAAAATGCAATAAAAAACTAATTCAACTGCGCCTTTCTGCTTAACTCGTGCGCCGCGGCCGGCAGGGTGATCCATCCCACTAAGGGGGTTTTTCTTTTTCAAGTGGTACGACTCAGTATACAAAGGTCAAATAGGCTGGAAAAAAATACTGAACTTGCTGACCAGCCTTGGAGGCCACAAGCCCCCAGCTGAGTTCGGGTTTGGTACATTGCTGAGGTAGCAGCGTCCCAAGGAGCAGGGAGTTTTAAATACCTGGGGGGATTTAACAGCCGGGCAGCCGAGGTGCTGAGGGCCAGGGTTTGGGGGTGGGATGGCAGGGGTAGGGGAACGGTTGGGCTGGGGGAGCTTAAAGGGCTTTCCCAACCCAAACGATTCCCTGATTTTATGACAGAAAAGGAGGTGTGCAGGCTTTACCTTGAGGGTGCCCGAGCCCTGGCCCAGGCTGCCCAGGGGGGCTGTGGAGTCTCCTTCTCTGGAGATCTTCAACCCCCGCCTGGCCGCTGTCCTGTGCCCCCTGCTCTGGGTGAGCCTGCTTGGGCAGGGGGGTGGCACTGGGTGAGCTCCCGAGGGCCCTGCCAGCCCTGGCCAGGCTGGGATTCTGGGATTTTATACCGAGCTCTGTAGAGAAAATTGAATTTCCATGTATTTAAAATTGTATCCAATTAGCCAATACTTCCTATTCAGACCTATTCTTCTCCCCCTCTATAAAAACCCTTTTGCTTCAGGCGCTGCGAGGGGGCTGTCCAGGGAACCATCCAGGGAGGGGAACAAGGATTATTTTTACGTTGTTCTTATAATTGTCGTAGGAAATAGTTTCCCAGAAACGCTCTTTTTGTTAACGAGAGCACCCCTGGGTTGCCCCATGCGGCCTTGGCAGCGTTCAGCCGGGTAAGTCGTCGTCGGTCGCCGCTGTGTGCGAGAGCTGCCGTCCCTTGCCCGAAGGGACCGTCGCTTCTGCCATGAAAAGCTGTAACGAGAGCGAATGCATGCACCTTTCAAAACCAACGTTTAACGTTAACTCGCAGTTCCTAACTTGCAAAGCCACATTTAATTTATATTCCATACTTTAAGGATAAACGGAGCTCTAACAGGCACTGAATGGTGCTGGGCAGGTCTGGGTGTCTCCCGACAGGGTTGCCCGTGGCCAACAAGCCCGTACAGAATCGCGGCGCTCTCCCCATAGGTGTACGGAACTGTTGAAAACCACGTTGCTGATGTGTTTTTTAACTGACCTGTTTCTCCAATCTGGACATGACCTCTGCGAATGCATTTTTGCTTTCGGGGCTTTGTTCTCTGCCGGGGAAGAACACGGTCCTGAACTCGGGCTTTGTGCCCGACTGCTTTCTGCTTTGCTTCTCGCATCCATAAGTGCAAGGCTTGTAGGTGTCCGAGCAGGGGGAAGGGCTGGAATCCCGATGGATTCAGCAGGTCTCCCCGAGTCCTTGCTCCATCGGAGAGCTCTGCTGCCAGCGCTGTGTTTCTCTGGGTGGCACCAGGACATCTGCTTGTGCTTCAGCCCCAGCAGCTGCGAAATGGCTCTTCAGCTGTGGACAGAGGGACTTAGAAAATCCGTGAGGAAGCTAAAGCTTTTAATCCAGATATCAAAGTGTATTTCGGAAGGAATTGAAACCATTAACACCAAGCGAGGAACATCTGTATCCCTAACACATTGAATAACCCATAACCAGGCAAATCTGTGAACGTATCATGTCTCACACTGTGTATTGATCGCTAATTTGTTTTAAGATTTTATAGCTGTACAATGGCATACAATGCTCCAGGTATCGCTGCTATTATCATGAATGAATTTTCCTGAACTTTAGAGCAATTGTGTGGCCCCAATACTATTCGCCGGCTTTCTGAACACCCAGATGCATTTTGAACACGAGGCCCAGAGCACTTCACCCCCTTCCTCTCCACCCATCCCAACCCCTGTTCAGTGATGTTTTCATGGCAAACTATTGTGGAATATGCTAACGTCCGTGATCTGCATAACATAAAAATAGATGCTTGTTTGACAGTACGAGAGTGACGCTCTTGGTAGGTGGGGGACCTTTTTCGTTCCTATCTAGCAGCACACGCTGTGACGAGAGGGTGCCACGGGGTCCTGCTGGGGCTCACTGGGTGTGTGCATTTGGGCATGGGGGTCCAGCCAGTCTTCCCCATTGGGTATGGTGGGTCTCGAAAGAAGCATAAATTATTTAAAAAAAACCCAACGTCAAAAAGCTGCTGTGATTTTCAAATGCAGTGGCGTTGCATGCCTAAGTGTAAACCATCGTGCGCAAACTGCTTGTGAGAAAGACTTGGGCTTGTAAGCAAACGTTCTCCAACAATTTTAAAATCGAGGGCTGCGATTTCCCGTTTTCCGCTTGTGTTGATCACCTTGATGCTGATGCTTGTGGCCCGTGGGAGAGGGCGCGAGCGGTGACTGGGAAGAGCAAGCAGCATCGGGGGGTTCTGCAGCAGGGGACGCTCTGCCCAGGAACGGCTGAAGATGTGGAGCTGCGGCGGGTGCCGATTAGAAAATCAGAGCGAGGAGCGGCGAGAATCAGAAGGCTGCCTTCAAAAATGACAGCAGAGCTGCTTTCCCGGAGTCTGCAGGGCAGAAGACACTTCTGGAAGGATAATTAAGTCCCCGAACCCTTCCGTCCTGGCGGGGAACGCTCATCTCGTTAGCTTTTCCTCCTTCACTGGAGTTGCGGAACGCTTTTCTTTAAAGTCTCGGGTCAGCTGGGAATTGTGGATTTGTGTGTTTTGCGAGCGCATTGAAGGCCCTGAAGTCAAAGGTGCAAAACATTCTGGTGCCTCACCTATGACCGTGACATTGTGCAAACTGGTTCTCTTCAAAACTTTGGTGAGTAAAGCTGGAGCTGGAAGGGCCCAGCTGCGTCTTCGCAGAACTGTGTGCGCACGAGTGCTGTGCCAAAAGTCCCATCGTTCCCACGGTGTCATCTATCCTGACAGCTTAGGATGAATTTTAGCCAAAAGGTACCTTAGCAAACGTCCTTTGACTGGGAAGAGTACATAATAATACAATATAGACTATTGTATAATAATCTATATTGTAATACAATATAGAGTATATAATAATACAATATGTTGTGGTTTATATTAGTATATAAAATAATTACTAATAATTATTAGTAACTATGTGTATATATTATATATAACATTTATTATAAAAACTTAGGGGAACGCTGTGCCTGGCTGCAGAGCTCGCGAGGGTTGCTCCAACAGGAAAGGATTAAAACTGGGATTGCTGCCGCCACATCTGGCTCGTCACCGGAGATCTCTTAGAGGTTGGAAATGCTTCGTGCTCCAGGCGCTACGTACTCCTGTTATCATCCATCACATGGAAGTCGGCCTGGGTAGGCAGGCGAAGAGCAGATTTTTGATCGGTTTGCCTCTTACTATTAAGTATTTCCCTAACAGTAAGTAACCGCCCAGGAAGGGGGGATGCTCCGTGTATGCCCGTCTCCTGCTGCCTCGCTGTCGGGCAGCGTTTCGTTCGTCGTCTAGTTAGAATTTTTAACAGCTTGTCCTTTCAGTAGGGACTGATTTTTAATGGCAAATAAGAGGTTTTGACAAACGGTGTCTGTAAGAGAGCACGTTCCCTCTGGTCGCTGTCTGGTGCTGAGAGCCGTACAGGGTTATCCAGGTGATGATTTATTTCTTTACCCAAGTTTCTTATGTTTAAAAAAGGCTGTTCTGGGAGCTCGGTTCTTTCAGTATGGCTCACTGATAAGAGTTGTATCAAACTGACGTGTTTGCTAGGAAAATGGCATCACCTGTTCCTATCTGCTCCTGAAATCTATTTTGATACTACTTCCTTTTACTGTCGCTTTTTAAAATCACCAACCTCGCCCGAACCGTGCAGCCAGAACGGTCGTTCCGCTCGGGTCGCGTCGGCGGGCTGCATGCTCGCCCGAGGCCGCGTGGCGGAGTTGGCTGGGTTTTGCTTGGGGTGTGGTACGTATTTTTCCCAGAGGCCTTCAGGTAGTCTCTAAGGGAACTCGCTTTGTTGCCTTTAGAGTTGGAGACCCATTAGATGAATGGGTCAGGTAGATTAGCTCCATCCGACCAGCGCGCTCCTACCCTCGCGGCGCTCGGCTGCGGTGCGCCCCCTGCTCAGCCGTCCCCCTCGCCGCTTGGATCGCCGCCGTCACTTGCTGTGCTTTCGTTTTGCCCAACAATTTATGCAGCCCTTCCCAGTAGGGATATGACTTGCATTTCGGTAATTGGTTAGATTAAGTCCGTGTGCTAAATGGCAAATCCGGTCTGTGTGGGATTTCCTGGGGAGCGTCAAGGTCTCTCCTCCCCGTAAGGTGCTCTCTGGCGCTGGGGCGTCCGCCCAACCCTCCTGGCTACCGCTGACTCCAGCCACGAGGGGGTCGTGGTTCCAGAGCTGAAGCTTTACGGGGCTCCCCAGCAGCGGGCGTGCGCAGAACCTGGTGTTTGTCCCATCCGAACCCTTGTCTAGATCCCTATCCATCATCACTGGGTTTTTTTACAGAAACCACTTGCAATTATTATAGCCCTTCGAGTAGGGATTTAAATTAATTCTATTATATCTTGCAAAATACTATTAAAAAAACCTGGAAAAGATACAAGTGCTTTCTTCTTTCTTTTTCATTGGTAAGAATATCCCAATCATACTCAGAATTCATATTTTAAATTATTTTCCTCAAAGTTAAAAGCATAAAGCTCAGCCTGTGAGCTGTCGAAACCTCTCTTGAGATCGTAATTGACCCTGCTAAAAAGCTTGTCCCCCCCCTTTCCTCTGGGCCCCCTGGAAGCCCTGCCCGGCCGCACTCAGCTCTGCCCGCAGCCTTCTCTTCTCCAGGCTGAACACCCCCAACTCTCCCAGCCTGGCCTCAGAGCAGAGGGGCTCCAGCCCTCGGA
>NW_009259496.1:710785-715113 GCF_000687185.1 Egretta garzetta | reverse complement strand
GAGTCCCTCTGGGCCGGGCTTCTCTCCCTCCCTTCGCCCCCCAGCCTGTGTGGATACCGGGGGTTACCCCGACCCAGGGGCAGGACCTTACACTTGACCTTGTTGAACCTCATGAAGTCCACATGAGCCCACCTCTCCAGCCTGACCAGGTCTCTTTGGATGCCATCCCGTCCTTCTGGCATGTCAACCGCACCGCTCAGCTTGGTGTTATGAACCTTTAAATAAAGTGCAGCGGCTTTAGCTCCACAGAGGAAGAAGTCACTGCTGATACTGAGGAGCGGCTGGCTTGTGTGTTTGGGAGATGAATTGCCCTATGGATTTTGGTGGTCCACGCGACAATCTTGACCTGCCCAGTACATCCCTAAAGCGTGAGCACGCGTCAAATGTTCATGAACCCGGGGGTGTTTGAAAGGCGGGTGGGCTGGATTCGGGGAGCGCGGGCGTCTCTTCCGGCGCTGGTTTCGGGGAGAGGCGGCCAGCTCACAGCCTCGTGAAGCGGCGTGAGGCCGGAGCCCTACGATTTGGGGACGGTTTTAAACCATCCCGTAACACTTGGGTGGCTGCAGCTGTCATCTCATTTTTTTCTGGATTAAGTTTGGGCAAGAAAGAAGCCGCCTCATTTTCTGGTTGTCATTTGCCCAGGAAGTAAAAGCAAATTGTAATGAGGGGCTCCCAGCAGGAGAAGCTCCGAACAAATGAGAGGCACAGATTGAGGGACAGCCGCCTGCCACGCTGCTGAGAAATGTATTTCTATAGGTGGCCCTTCAAGGGCACGTTCTGCCCCGTTGAGTGCTGCCTGGCATATTTGCATGCGGGGTAATTGTAAAGGCTGACGCAAAACCCTATTACTGTAAGGTTAAGAATTAAGTTACATATTTTACTGAGTTAAAAAATGTAATACAGGTGCTTTGACTTCATCTTGGTGGTATTGAGAAGCCACTTGAAGGACAGGAAGAAAATTAATTTAAAGATGCAAATATACTCCTTTTCTCAGTACAGCCCTGAAATTTTTACTGCAGTTGTTAGTATTCCTGGAACTAGTGTAGAAATTAAATTATTAAAGATGCTGAAGCCATTTTAAGTTAATAGTATTTTAGATATTTCCACTAAATTGCTGGGAAAGTAGGGATTTATTTTTTAAAGTGTTCATAAAAACCTCTGCAGGGCCATCTTGCAAGAATCCACTTTTGGTAGGAAAAATGAGATTGTATTTTAGATATCTTTTGGGGTGAAGCAGTTTAGTTTTGTAGAACTTTGTTTTTATAAAAAAAAAAATAACAGCCTGGGGCACCCTGCCCCTGCCTGCCCCCGCTCCCATGGCCGGCTGGGGGCCGTGCAGGGTGGCCAGGGGCGGTGGGGGGTGGCCAGGGGCCTGGGCTGGGGCAGCCCCCATCCCCAGGGGCAGCCCCCATCCCCAGGGACAACCGTAAAGGCGTGTTCCTTCTTTTTTGAAACCCTTCTTTTTTGAAACCCAGCGGTTATACTGACTTTACGTTATTCAAGATTTGGAAGCGTAGGACTTTTAAGTTTCCTATTATTCAGAATCCATCCCATTTCTATAAAAACAGAATTTAAATGGACTAAAAAGTTGCCTAAATCCCCCTGGCGCTGGGGGCGCGCGAGCAGATGACGTCTGCTCCGTTCCAATGCCCGACCACGGGGAGGGTGGGTGCCGGTGTACGCCCGCGCCGGTCGGCTCCTGGCGAGCAAGGGCTGTGGATCCAGAAGGCATTTGCCCGCAGGTTCCTCCTGGAGAGGCCCAGCTATGGGAGGGCAAGGGGGGGCTCCCCACCATCTGCTGAAAATCCCTCCATCGGCGGTACCCATCCTACGTGCGAGTCTGAAATAAGGAGATGTGTGGCGTGGCAGGACGTCGGAGCCGGACCGGAAGAGGAGACGGATGTGCGGGAGCCCGGGGAGGAGCGCTGCTGCAAGCACAGATAAGAGTCGCCAGCTCCGAAGGAAAAAGAAAAATGGGTCCCGGGGCGTAGCACGTCGCAGCCCGGCGAAGGCACTGTTAATCTCCTCGAGACCGGAGTGAGAGCCGCCGAGTGGGCGCTGCGGGGCTCCTGTTTGCCCTGGCAGCAGTCCTCCTGGTATCTATACATTCCCCTCCCAGCCTGCCATTTTTATCGCTATCTCAAGGGCCGATACTTATTCCCCTGCGCAGTTTGGGCCCTGCAAGGTTTCGCACCCTACGTTAGCATCAAAATCCTCCTTCTAATTTTTAATTTAAAAAAAAAAAACAAAAACAAAACTTTAGTTTGCGTGATGTGGAGCCCTTCAGCACATGCCAGGGCTGGGGCACCTCGGTACGTGCATGTCAGCAAAGCACGACTGACCGGGGGGGCTGTGGCTCATCTGTCAGACCTCGCTCTGTTCATTAAGATTTAGTCTAAAAGTGCATTATTTCTTATTTAGGTGGGGGAGGGGTGTGTGTGTGTAAGTGGAGGGAGAGTTACTTTTTTCAGTAGTGCCATCAACACGGATGATTTTCAGCTTAACACCGCAGCTGCTAACTGTTTTATTAAGCTTTGCCTTTAGCATAAGGAGCTTTGGATCTGTGGTTTATTTACGCCTCCCTGCATAGAGCTGCTTCCGTGCCTGCTTTCTGGAGAACGCTTCTCGGTGGCTGCTGGCCGTGCCCACGCAGGCGTTGCCAGTGACTCCTGGCGGGTCCCCGAGGGAGGGACTTGCAGCATCACCACCTCCTTAATTGCCAAATAACCGTTCCCCGCCCAGGGGTGCTTTGTATCCCGTGCAAACGTTGGAGCTGGTACTTTCATCCCACTCCCCGCTAACAGCAGGCACGTCGTTTTAAGGGCCTCGCCCAGCTGTGGCAAACCTCTGCTTTTGGACGTCTTGCACGTGACGGGTACTGGAAGGGGGCGCGTTAGGAAGCGCGGGTTTTGTTTTGCTTTGGTTAAGGTACCCCTGGAGATTGAGGGTATAGATCTCTAATAATAAAGGTGGCGAAACATTAGTACGTCTCTACGGCAGCACACAGGCTTCTTTATAAATTTAAGGTACGCGTTTCAGTATATTTATTTATATATATATATATTTTATATATATATATTTTTAAATTCTTATATATAATTACAAAATTGCTGCAGCGATACAGCATTTATTTTTTATGTCACCTTTAGCAGAATGTTGCAGTTCAGTGTAGAGTTTACCAAATATTGGAGTTGGAATTAGGCTGTCATAGCTCCCGTACATCATGTGCTACGGGGCAGCGATGGTGGCAGGTGCAGGAGTCAACGAGTCTCCCAGGAGCATCCTCCCATTAAAAAACAATTGCTTGGGCAGGGGGAGGCTGCAAACAGCTGCACTTGGTCCCACCGGCTCCGCCGTGCGGAATCGAGACGCTTCCCAAGCCCGCGTCCCACGGATCTTTGCATGCTTTTCATCGTTGTGCATTAACACAACTGCTTCGGAGCTGAAAAACCGCAAGTAGTCGCCTGAAGGCAATCCCGAAGAGCGAGCGTCGGGCGGGCGCTGGCCGTCGAGGCCTTCGCGCTGTTATCCATCGGCGCAGCGTTCAGCGCCGCCGCAGAACGGCGCCGGCCGGGGCAGTCCAAGCCCCAAACGTATGGGTGCAAGCGGAATATTTGGAATGAGCAGCAATAATTTGGCTTCGTGACGCTTACTCGTTGGCCTGGGAAACGCGAGATGAGCGCTGCAGAGCACGCGTTCAGTGCACTAAAAAATAAATCTTGGCTTGGAAGGATTAGCATCAATTAGAGAAGCACTTCCTTTAAATAACAAAGCAGATTAAGTCCCTGAAGGATTGCACTTATTGGAACACATTTTCAGTAGTAAAAAGAGCAACAAGTGCGCTAGTACTATTGATTTTCTGCATTTGTATTACCAAAACATATTTTATTGACAAGTATTACTTGCTTGTTAAGTGCTAAAGAGTTTGATGGGTCTAAACATCGGATCGTGTAATTAATTGCCCTTTCAAACTTTCCTCCTAAGCTGCGGTGATTACATTAAAGAGAGAGGTTTGGGGTTCTGCGGGAGCTCGCTCACCTTCTCCATGGTAAACAAGAAATGAAGCTATTAATGGGTTCTTCATACACAGGGCTCGCTTTAGATGCAGCGTGCCGCTCTGAGGAGCTCCTCACCTCTTACCGTCCCAGGGACGGGTACAGGGGCGCTACTTTTATTTTCGCAGCTTAATTTTATTCAATGGACATTACAAAGTCTTTGTTTTTTTCCCCCCCGCAGTTAAGCCCTACCACTTCAAAGTTGGCACAGAGCCTCTCAAGGCAGGAGGAGCCGCTATTGCGCCTTTTCGAAGGAATACTTCATGCGCTCCT
>NW_009259496.1:707362-710424 GCF_000687185.1 Egretta garzetta | reverse complement strand
CGAAGGGTGTGCCGTGGGGGAGCGGTGGTAGTGTTAATGTAACGCTAAACATTGTCAGGGATCATCCGGGGCTGGGGGTCTGAGATACTTGGCCTCGGAAAATTTTTTTGGTGGCAAAAGATGTGCATTGCAAATGGGCGGCGCGTGTCTGGGCACCCGCGAGGCACTGCCAAGAGGCGCACGCGTTCCCAGTAACGGCTTGGGCTCTGGTCTGAGAAAACACCGGGTACCTTCCAGTTGTTGTGTCATTTTGGGGGGAAAAAAAAAAACCCTTACGCTTCATCTACAATATAAGGTTTGAACTTCTAATTACAGTTATGATGGCAGTGGTCCAAAGGGGTTTAATTGCGCACTTCCAGTTGAACCAGGATTGGGTGTAAGGGATGCCCCGGCCGGGCGAGCAGGCGCAGCGCTGTGCCGGCTTCCTCGGGACGCTGCCGGGGGTGCCTTCTGCGTACACGTACCTAGACCCGTCGCCTTGCCATGGAAGCATTCCCGTGGGGACCCTCGGGGCGGGATGCTGGGTTGCCTGGGCATGCAGAGGTGCCGCGGCGCGGGAAGGGCCCCGTTCGGCTGCGGGAGGAGGTAATTGTGCAGCCCCTCCTCTGCCCCTGGGGAGGTTTTTACAAAAATGCCATTCCGTTCCTGTGCCGCTGGAATGGAGTTCGTGGTCCTCTCGTCGCCGTTTGTGAAGAGCAGGGGCCCGAGCGCGGCGGCTGACGGCAGCGTGGGGCCCCGGCGCTGGGCAAGCGGGTGCTGGAGCTTTGGCAGCCTCTCCTGTGGGTGCCCGGGAGCCAACTGGGAACGTTCGGCGCTCTGAACGGGGCGGCATTTCGGGAGAGGCTGTTCCTAAAGGGGTGGGTTTGTGCCTCTCGCCGTCCCCTGCCCACCGCCTAGCCGCGTCCTAGGCATCCAATTTACAACCTCACCTCGGGAGTGTAAGTATCAGATTTTCTTAAAAATTCCGTTAAAGACACATTTATGTTCATATGCCTGACAAATTACTTTCGTTTAAAAACTGGATTTGGCAGGGAATGTGGTCAGATGATGATTTAATTCCCTTTTATTGGCTAAGCAGCTATTAGAACACTTAGAAGAAATCATCCTAGTATTTAATACTGAGCGGCGTGTGCTTAAGTCCCACCTGGTAAGAAATCTCAGTGGTGTGCTTTCACGGGTTGGGTTGTCCAGAGGCATTTACGTGCTGAGCAAAGTCCCTGTGCGCGACACGGCAGGAGCTGCGACGTTCCGTGCCGTGCCTTCAGGTGCCCGGGAGCAGCCCCTGCCGCCCTCCTGTCCCCCCCCGACCGGCGGGAGCCAACCCCTGCACACGCGCTTTGCTCCGCTCCTCGGGGGCGCGCGCCCACTGACACAGCGACAGTCGGAAAACGAGCGCTAGAGTAACAGAAGATGCAGGTGGCAATGAGAAGGTGTTTCCACGTAGTATTTAATTTCTACTGACAGTAACGGTGTCCCTCAGTCTTCCAAAAAAAGGTTTCTAGAAGTTCACGTACTCCTGCGTTTGCTTAAAAGCCTGTTCAGCAGCATCGCGATGGGTAGTGAACCTTCTACGTTCCTGTTCTCTCCCCCTCTTGCCAGACTATCCACGGCCATAAGGGACCCATAACGGCGGTGGCTTTCGCCCCCGACGGCCGGTACCTCGCCACGTACTCCAATTCCGACAGCCACCTCTCCTTCTGGCAGGTAAGGATGCGCTACCGTCCGTCTGGCCGCACGCGCCTGGTTCGTGAACTCAAGTTGGACACTTCTAACGCCCTCTGGTATCGGTGTAATGCCTAGGGCAGTGCTGACGACAGGAGGGTCCCAGAGTCAGGGCAGAAGCGGAAGCCTCGGCACCGAGTTCTGTGGGGCAGGGCAGGGTGGGCAGCTGGACCCAGGCTTGGTCCCCCAGCCCCTCTCCGCCGTGCAGCTCCCTCCTCGCCGTCCCCGCAGGCTCGTGAGGGCAGCTCGGCGTAGCGGTGGCCCCGTAATGCAGGGAATTGTCCCCATTACTCCTCCCATGGAAGCACTTCCCGCAGCTGTCCCTGGGCGAGGGATGGGGCTGTTTGCCTACGCATCCGTACGTCGCTTCTGGGCAAGCAAAGAACGCTCTCAGATGCTAAACTCTCACACTGGAGTGCGATACCGTTGTGATAGTTCAGTTCCCTGTACCTGGAACGTCCGCTGCGTAACACGTAGAGCCAAGTGGGAGAGCCCTGGCTGGTTCTGCTCGGGCCGGGGCAGCGGCTTCTCCCGGTGCCTCTTCCCTTCCTACCGGCAGGGAGTTTTCTTCTCCAACTCCCACAGAGCGAGCTTCGGGATCGGCTCCCCTTTTTATTTCTGGTTTTTTAAGCTTGGTGCAAAACTCCCAGGACAACCACTGGTTCCCAGTGCCGTGCTGCCCGTGTCCCTCTGCTCCGCGGACGCGACTGCTCCGCTCCAAGCCCGCCTGTGCTGAGCTGAGCCGCGCAGCGTGGAGCCGTTCACCGGTTCCCTGGTAGCCCTGAAAATGGGAAAGCTGAGATGTAAACGGTATCAAGAGGGTCTGAAACACAAGGGGAAACTGAGAGTCAGGCCACCATCTTGTGAAGCACGTAGAGGTTTATTTTCTTTAATATATGAGCCATCTTCTTTGTAATCTTGTGTCAGGAGGAATATTTTTTGTCAGTTGTAGGCTGCTGCCTACATTCCCCAAGCAGGATTTTCTTTTTTTCTTCCTTCAAACGGCTTTAGACTTAAAAAATACATTATTTGGAAGCAAAGATCTGATCCAGCAGTGTGCGCAATTAAAACCATTGAGTCTCACAGCGCTCAGCCTGCAAACAGAACTCGGTGTGCCCATAAGTGCCAGTTACGCTGCTTAACACGCTGCCCTGGTTTTGTGTCACCTGGCAGTCCTACGGGTGCCATAAGGTGCCTCATGATCTTAAAGGTCTTTTCCAGCCTAGACAATTCTATGATTCTGTGTCTCTGCTCTGAGGCCAGGCTGGGAGAGTTGGGGGTGTTCAGCCTGGAGAAGAGAAGGCTGCGGGCAGAGCTGAGTGCGGCCGGTCAGGGCTTCA
>NW_009259496.1:703229-706988 GCF_000687185.1 Egretta garzetta | reverse complement strand
CTTCCAGGTGTACAAATGCTCACGTTCGAGTGGCTTTTACATAAAGAGTTAAATACACCTACACATTTAGTTTTAAAATGTGACCTCGTGCACTAGTGATTTTTCCCTTCTGTGTTCTATTTGGCACTATTATTAATGCAGGAAAATCAGTAACATTAGTCATCTTAAAAGGGTTATTACTCAAGATGATTTAAATTGTGAAAATGTCAGCGGTGCTTGCATGCTCCCTGCGAGAGATGCCGTGATTTACACTCTCTGACACCGCTCTGCTGCCGAGAAGAGCCAGGAAAAAGTAATGGCTTGGACTTTGTACTGATCAGAATTCAGGACGTGGCATCAGCAATAACGCGCCTTAAATGTCCCGGGATTTGCCAAGGTTTCGTGGGGCACGTCTCAGGGATGCAGCCACCTGCTGACGGGCACCCAAGGGCCGCCGTGCGTGCGGATGGACGGGTTTTGAGAGCAAAGGTGCGTCCAGAAAGCGTAGGGTTTTGTGTGTCTCCGTGGGTTAGGTCAGGGAATCTCATTTATAAAAACCTGGAGCTAGGCGAGATGCATCAGCAATAATGGGCCTGCTTCCCGAAGAGTAACTCAGCGGAGCTCTTCTGGACGGCCTCTTCATCCACCAGTCAATAAAGAAGCTCTTGCTGTTGGGTTTTTTATCATGGCGACTGCTCTTTATTCTGCGTATCTTCAGCTCTGGTGTTTTTATGATTTTGATCAATAATATTCTAGCATAAACACAATCTTATTCCTATTTCCTGGTTTTTCCCCAAATTCTCACAGGATATGCTTATGCTCAGCATGCCTTTATAAATTGCCCCCGAGGAGCGCAGTGAGGTTCGCCCACCGAGTTCGTCGGGTTTTCGTTGTGCCCGGTTGTGTATCAGGGTCACTAACCGCCATCCAGACCACCCAGCGCGTCGCCGAAGCACTGGGCTCCCCTTCCATCAAACGGCGGCGATTGGCCCATCTCTTAACAAAATCTTAATTAAGCCTGGTTTGAGGCAGCCGCTGGCCCCGGGGGTGGCAGGGGTATTGAAGTTGGGTGTGCGTCGCGGGGGGTGACCCTCCCCAGAACCCCTGGGCAGGGTGGGTCACCCTTGGGTGTCTCCGCAGATGAACACCTCTCTCCTGGGGAGCATCGGCATGCTGAACTCTGCGCCCCAGCTCCGCTGCATCAAAACCTACCAGGTGCCCCCCGTCCAGCCAGCCTCGCCCGGCTCCCACAACGCCCTCCGGCTGGCACGGCTCATCTGGACCTCCAACCGCAACGTCATCCTCATGGCTCACGACGGCAAGGAGCACCGCTTCATGGTCTAGGGTAAACCCCCCCGCTAGACACCCACTTCTCTTTCAGAGTCCCTCGCAATTCTCCCCCTCTCCGTCCCCGTGCTCCTCGTGCGGGATGCCCATGCGGCGCAGCGGAAGCGGGGATCGGTAGCACCGGTGGCACCCCTCGGCCAGCTCCGCGGCGGCAGGAATCCAACCCGGCCCCTTCCTCGCTGGATGTCGAGTTCACGCAGCAGCCCTCATTAAACACGTTTATTCCTTTGGAGACGCGCGCGGAATCTCGGTGTTTACCAAAAAGGCTCGTGTTTACATGTACTTTCTCCTCGTGACCACTGAATGACGGCGGGCGATGCATCTTAGAGCCGGGCACTCGGGGTTCTGGGCGAGGGGCCCGCTGCCTCGGGATGGAGAGGGGTTGAGTTTCGGGGGGTGGGTGCCCTGTGTTCTGATCCGAAGGGGATGTTTCCTCACACAAAGTCTCAGTTTTCAAGAGAATTGGAAGTGCTGCTGTGCCCAGTCACTGCTTGCTGTAGTCTGGAACAAAGAGTAATAGCCCAGGTGTAAATAAAAATGAAAAAAAATCCCTTTAAGATGGAATAGCAGACTTGACAGAAGGAGTATTTATATATCAAGGTGGGTTTGCTACCTGTGCAGGTATTTATTTAAAGAAAAAAAAAAAATGGTGAAAAGCTTTTTCTTCCTCCAGCCGCCCCTCTTGGTGCTGGGTGGCTGCGCCGGGGGACCGGCGGGGGGCAAATCTGGCTGGGGAGCTGCTGGGAAGGGTGACGGGGGGGTTGTTGGCATGGGTGACACCGAAACATTCTCTTCGGTCGGCGGGTTCCTCTGTAGCGCTAGCTGTGACCGTGCTTCCCTCTTCGTGCATATCCCATCTTGTGAAGTGTTTCATGGTGTGGAAGTGTGCTGGCTTGTGCTCACGGTAAAGAAAAGAAATCTCTGAAGTACTGTTTTATTTAAACATATTGATGTATATGTTTGTATAGCCTTTTCTTTGCCATTTTTGTCTGGGAAGCTCACTGAGCGAAGAAGGCGGTCTTTAGATAATGAAGTAAAAGCGGTACCTAGAGAACCTCCCCTTCCCCAAAAAGGAATAAATTCACTTTTAAAATGGCTTCTAAATATAAAAAGCATTGATTTATTATTTTTTTTTTTTAGGTGGTCTGTGTAGTGCATGGTACATGCCGGTGAGATTTACAGCCCAGAAGCTTACATATCTGTTTGCTGTTTTAAAATAACCTAAAAAACAAAATTAAGAAGCAAGGAATGAAGACCATTAGGAATGTTTAACACAAACTGCCGTGAGGTTTAATCTTCCCTCTGGCGGGAATGTAGCGTATAGCGGAGAGCTCTCCAGTAGAGTATCGGGGTCTCTTCTGAGGGAGCTACCGCAGCGTGCACGTGCGCGGCGTTTGTACAGGTATAGGCGCAACCTTGGGGAGGAAAAGGAAAACAGCAGGGGGATGGCTGCCGGAGAGCTGCCGTCCGGAGAGCGGAACGCCGGCATTGTCAGGGTAGGTGCAGAGGAGAGCGCTGAGGTGCCCCGTAAGCCTTCTCCCACCGGCACCCCAGCCGCTAGGTTACGGTAGATATCACATGTATATATACATATGTATATGTGTTTACTTTCAAAACAAAACGCGGCCCCGTAGGAACGCGGACTGTGCCCCTGCAGTGATTTCCCGTGCGGTATAGTGAACCACCATCCTGAATTATATTCTATGCATTAAAGTGTTTGTTTTAAGCTGGAAGCGTATCGGGTTTTCTCAAGCGCGGAAGAGCACTGGGCACTCTCCTGGCAGCCCTGGGCAGGGGCTCCCGTAGCGAGGGCTTGGTTTGCTGCCCAGCTGCCAACCCCCAAAACGTCTCCACCCGGCGCTGGGCAAGGGGCCAGCATGGGCTCGTGGCATCCCTGCCCGGCTGGCCGGTGCCTGTGTGCTGGTTAAACCCAGCCTGGTGACCCCGTTAAGCCCAGCCTGAGCTTCCGCCCCGCCTGGCGCGCTCGGCACTGCAGTGAAATGTGTGTTGTCATTCCGGCGTGAGCTTGTAGCACTTTATTGATTTGTTAGTGCTGTATGTGGACTTGTCCTTGTAAACGTAGAGACGTATGTGGCTTCGCTGGCAGTTTACAAGCAGAAGATGACACGATGAGACGCCTGTATGGAAACGTTGTGATGATGGAAGCCACCGCCTGCGGTGAATGGTTCAAGCGTCTGCCTCTCCAGCAACTTCCTGACGAATCCGCTCCCCGCCCTCCGTGTGTACGAAACTTCCCGGTGTAAATATGCTTGTGAAATAAAACTGGATTGTATTGAAGAGCCCTGGTTTCCTGGCGTCAGCCCGAGGGTGCGGAAGTGATTCCCCGTTGCTGGTTTACTGGTGAGGTCCCGTCCCCATTTAAGAAACTTCTTCCTTTTCAGCTGAAAATCGGCGTGAACGAGGGCAGCAGGA
>NW_009259496.1:698540-702974 GCF_000687185.1 Egretta garzetta | reverse complement strand
GGGGGGCAGGGTGCCCGAGCGCGCGGAAGGCAGCGCCGCGTTTGGGTGGGGTTCTGCGCGTTGCGTTATTTGTGAAGACCGGCAGTTGAGGAGCCCCCGCGGGCGGCGCGGGGCCGGTGAGCCAGGGGGGGTCAGGCACGAGCTCATCAGCCTTCAGGACGAAAAACACACAAAGGGATTGCGTGAGTCCTCGATTTTCGGGGTGCATGAATGCATCAGGGGCAGGCAGCGCCAGGCGAGCCCTCACCTCTCCCCTCGGCTGACAGCAGAGCTGAGCCTTGAAAAATCAATACTTGGGAGCCGGGAGGGAAATATTTCCAACCTCTAACTAGAGAATGTATTTTGACAAGGCCAAGATAATCCGGGCTGCACGGGAGAAAGAGAAAAGAAGACTCATTTTTAAAGCTTGACACTTCAAGGTGGTTTTGTGCAATGGTTTAGAGAGCGCGTCGATACGTACAAATACCAAAGGTCAAAAAGAAAAGCCAGAAGAATTTCAAAAATGAGATGCGCTGGGTTTGCTGTTTACTTCGCCAAATATAAACTGTTTGATTTGTGTAGAGAGGCGGTCAAATGCGGCGAGCCCAGCGTTCGCTGCCATCTCCTCGTTTAATAGCAAGGAAAATGCACTAAAGCCAAGATGATACCTTGAGCGATTTACCTAGCAAAAGTGTGCGCCCGCTTCCTGCTATATATCTGCATTCGGGGACGTTAATTGGGTTGGATTTGGCATGATTGCATTTTGATGCAAAAAATCAATATTTTTTTCATTTATGCAGCATCATTTTTTGGTAATTAAATACCTGGCTGCGTACTCAGGCCCTACCCACAGCGCTCAGCAGCACAGGGCCCCTCTTCCGCTCCTTGAGCAAGGCCTCGTGGGCACCCAGCACCCGCGATTTCTGCTGGGTGAGCTGGGTCTGACTGAGCTGCCACCGCTGAGCTTGGCACTACCCGTGCTGCTGCAGTGCAGGGTGCTGCTGCTGCTGTGGTGCATGGCCCTGCTGTGGTGCACGGCGCTGCTGCTGCCGGCACTGCTGCGGTGCACGGTGCTGCTACGGTGCACGGCATTGCTGTGGTGCACGGTGCTGCTGTGGTGCACGGTGGTGCTGCGGTGCACGGTATTGCTGTGGTGCACGGTGGTGCTGCGGTGCACGGCATTGCTGCGGTGCATGGCATTGCTGCGGTGCCCGGCATTGCCGGCGCCTCCACCTTGGGTGCATTGCGCAGGGCCAAGCGAGCAAGCGGGGCGGTCGGGCGGCGGTGGCACCCACCCCTTCCCAGCTGTGACACTGGGCAGGGCACGGGGAGCGATGGAGCAGGTTCCCCTCCTCGGCCTTGCGCCGCGCAGGCTGGGAGTGTCCGTCCCCATCCTGGCGCTGGGCGTAAAACCACAGCCTTGGCCGAGAGGTGTAAAATCGCATCGAGGCCAATTCCATGCGATGAACGCAACGCAGAGCGGTGTGAATGAGTAGGAGGTGGCCCTGGATTCATTTAATGCTGATCCAAGTGATGAAAGCACCCCAAAGTCTCCCGTAAAGCCCTGGGAGGAGGCGGGAGCAGGCGATGCCCGCGCCGCGGCTGGAAACGCGGAGGACGTCTATGGCAGCAGCGAGGAGCTCACGGCTGAAGGTAAGGAGGGGCAGGGGCAGGGGCGGCCACGTTGCGCATTGGCGCTGGAGGAGCCGAAGCACCCGGGCCCGGCGGGGACGTCCTCAACGGCAGAGCGGCTGCGCCAGCGTTGGGAAGGTGCTGGGGAGCAGCAGGGCGGCACATGGGGGGATGGACTGACGGACAGCGCCTGGCACGGGGGAGCGGAGGCAGAGGAAGGGGCAGGGGAGATCAGATGGGAAGGCGCTCCCTTCCCTGGCTTGAAAGAGCACGCGTTAAGGCTGAGGGAAAGCAGCAGCCTGAGAGAAGGCGCTGGAGCTACGGAGCGAGGGGCTTGTACGTTATTAATTAATTAATTAATAATTAATTGCATAGGCACGACATCTCCCAACTGCCGCACAATATTCTGCCCGGCCCGGTGCAGTGGAGGCTGCCCGCTAATGAGCGTTATTTGGGGTTGGATACTGGAAATGAGAGGCCGCTTGAGGTTGGTAGGGAAAAAAAGCTTAGAAAAATGATACCAGGGGCTTCAGATTTGCTGCTTTCAGTTGCATAAAATGTGAGGGAGGGCTCCTTCGCTTCCCCACGTCGCAGCTCCTCGCCCAGGGGCTGGCGGGGACACGCTGGGCCACCAAGGGGCTCTGCCGGCGCGGAGCAGCCCCGTCCTGCCGGCCGCGCTGCACACAGGGAAGCGTGCACACGCGTGTGTGTGTGTGGCTGATGTCCTCCTCAAAATATGTCGGTCGTGCCCAAAACCAAAGCTCTTTGAAAACACAGACCGCCGAGGTCAGCGCAAGCTCCATCGAATGCATTGATCAGAGGATCTTTCCAAGGAGCCGCATGTGGCGCGTGTCTTGCCGAGGGTCAGCGTTCCTGGCAGCTGACTCAGAAATCCATCCCCGTGCACCTCGGGCTGATGCCAGGGGGTGGGTACGGCCCCTCCCGCTGCCCGGCGCAGGTACCCCAGCATTCTGGCAAGGCCGTGCCCCCCGGGGCGCAGTCGAACTCGGCTCTCGGCGTGGTTGGTGTTCTGCGGGTTCCTGGGCTGGGCTCACCTCGGCATCCCCCATCACCAGGCAGGCACCTGCGTAGGGCAGCCGGATCCTTCTGTCCCAAGGGCAAGGCTTCCCTGCCTCCGTCCCAAGGGCAAGGCTTCCCTCCCTCCATCCCGAGGGCAAGGCTTCCCTGCCTCTGTCCTGTCCCTCCCTCCGTCCCGAGGGCAAGGCTTCCCTCCCTCCATCCCAAGGGCAAGGCTTCCCCTCCCACGGAGAGGGATGCGGCCAGGGCAGGCGCCCACGCTCCGGACGTTCCCGCTGCACACTCGTCACCCGCTGAGTGCGCCCCTTCGGATGCAGCCAGGGCTCAGAGTACGAACCAGTCGGGAGTCAGCTCAGTTTGGTTTCAAAGAGCCACTTTGTGGCCCAATTTCAAACTGACGAGCCAGGCAAGCAGAGAAGGGCAAATGCCTTTGACGGGCTCAGCAGCAGCTTACGTATTTAAAAGCCAAGGTGTTAATAGCAGAAACTGGGGAGGACCTGAGGGCATTTGGTCCTCTGGGTGCTGCAGGAACTTCCATGAGCAGCCAACGTGCAGAAGAACCCAAAGCCAAATGTCTCTTCTGAACATCGCCGCGCGAGCCCCACAAGCTGTTGGAGTTACTTTTCCCTTTGGAAAAGAGAGTTCTGGGCCGGCTGTAGCCCGGGCGTCTCTCCCATCTCCAAAGCCAGGGAAGCCCAACCGGCGACCGCGTTCCTCTGCCCGCCCCTTCCCTCCTGCGTGGAGGCAGCAGAAGCAATGGCCAGGGCTGCGCTCTTGGGAAGCGTGGGAGTTTCGGGGAGCTCGTGGGCACCAGGGAGCCCACCCACGGCAAATCGCAGCGGGCTCTCGCGGCTCTTCAGTCCCGAATTGCCGTCCAAAGGTTTGCCAAATTGCCAGGACCCTTTGGGGGACATCGACTCAAGAAACTCAAGAGTAAGAAGCTCAAGAGTACCCCAACTTGTAAATTGAACCTTTGAGATGGTTGCATTTCGGGTCTCTGAGCAGGCACGGGAGGAGCACACGTCCAGTAACGCCTCCACCACCGGGATTTCAAATCAGCGCTTCTGGCACCGTCGGGGAGCTCCTGGGCAGGGACGGGCTCCACGGGCTTCCCGGGCGGCCGAGGAGAGAGCGAGGCAGGGCTTGCTTTTGTTCTCCAGCCTGGCTGCCCAGGCTGTGCCCGGCTCCTGGCGAGCGCCGAGCCTTCCCCAGCCGTAACACTGAGCAAAAATATTGGTAAAAATCTGCATCAGAGCCTCCGGTGTGATAAATTGACACTCGACGGCAATAGTTGCCTGGAGTGCTCTTTGAACAGGAGGGCTCCTGGGGAACTTCCCTCCATCTCTGATGTCTGAAAATTAAAAATTAATCCTGTATGAAAAATTAAAAGGTGAAACTTTCTGCTGCAGCAGCACCGCTTTTTGAATGTTGATCTTGGGTTTGAAATGAAGGCTGAATGACATCTCCGGGAAGATCATTCTTGGTTGTTACATTTAGAATGTAGGGCTTTAATTGATTTTTGTAAATTGGAAACCTATTTACAAAGGGCTGGAGTAGCTTAAAATTGCGGGGGGGGGCAGTTAGATATTTATTTACTGGAGTGACTGACTTTAAACGGGCGTTTATTCACTCCCGGAGAGCTGCTCCTGATTTGCAATACAGTAAAAGAAAACTGCTGTGTTTTTCACAGAATGGTGGGGGAATCTGCACATCTCGCAAGCTTAAATTTGCTTTAAAGCCCCCCTAAACCCCCTTCCTGAGCGCAGGGAGCGAGTGCCTCCTGCC
>NW_009259496.1:696225-698384 GCF_000687185.1 Egretta garzetta | reverse complement strand
GCGGGGGGGGGGCCGGGGCCCGCGCCCCCCCCAGCCAGTGCCAAGCAGGAGCCTTCGGAGAAGCGCCAGGTGCTCCGGGGCCAAACCCCGCTCCCAGCGCGCCCCGCCGAGACGCGCAGAGCCGCTTCCCTCTGCTCGCTGAGCTGTGTTCTCAAACCCAGGTAATGGGTTTTTTACGAGTGGGGGCTGCGAGGCCTCCCCTGGCTCTGGCAGGGAACGCGGGCCAGGCACAGCCATTTCAGCGGGTCGCTGCTTTTCTGGCCAACGCTGCTCCGTGCAGCCGGGTTGCTCACGCAGTTGAGGTGACGCTGGCGCAGGGCGCTGGGCGCCGCCACCGAAGGCAGAGGCCAGCATGGGAGCATTGGTGGGGAGGTGCGGGGCTGGGGAGGGGGGCGATGCTCCGGGTTGGGAGACGGGAGCCATCAGCCTCCACCCGCTTGGGAGGGGACGCTTGGGTGGCAGCATCCCATGTGGCAAGGTGGGAAGGAGCTGAACGGGTATTCCCGCGTTTCATACAGTGGGAACATTTTCAGAAGGAGAGACGGAGAAATACCCTCCCAAGAAAACCTTCTTGCCCAGCGCTTGCCATCTCTGCTGCTCTGAAGTTCAGGGCAGCCCAGTTCATCCTTGTCCCCAAGTGGGGACGTGGGGGTCTGAGCCCGTGTTTCACATTCAGGTGAGCCTTCTGACCAGAGCGTGGTAGCCAAAAACAGGGAGGCAGGGGAAGGAGGTGGCTGCGAGGGAGCTCGAGCCCCGGCGGCTAACGCGGCCCAGGCCCAGCCATTTCAGCGGGTCGCTGCTTTTCTGGCCAACACTGCTCCGTGCAGCCGGGTTGCTCACGCAGTTGAGGTGACGCTGGCGCAGGGCGCTGGGCGCCGCCACCGAAGGCAGAGGCCAGCATGGGAGCGTTGGTGGGGAGGGGCGGGGCTGGGGAGGGGGGCGATGCTCCGGGTTGGGAGACGGGAGCCCTCAGCCTCCACCCGCTTGGGAGGGGACGCTTGGGTGGCAGCATCCCATGTGGCAAGGTGGGAAGGAGCTGAACGGGTATTCCCGCGTTTCATACAGTGGGAACATTTTCAGAAGGAGAGACGGAGAAATACCCTCCCAAGAAAATCTTCTTGCCCAGCGCTTGCCGTCTCCGCTGCTCTGAAGTTCAGGGCAGCCCAGTTCATCCTTGTCCCCAGGTGGGGACGTGGGGGTCTGAGCCCGTGTTTCACATTCAGGTGAGCCTTCTGACCAGAGCGTGGTAGCCAAAAACAGGGAGGCAGGGGAAGGAGGTGGCTGCGAGGAAGCTCGAGCCCCGGCGGCTGTGCCCTCCCCGTCCCTGGAGATGCTCCAAGCCCGGCTGGAGGTGGCCCTGGGTGGCCAAACATGCCTCCTGCTGGGCTCCCCCCGGGCAGCCCCCGGCGCTGGGGTTTGGGGTGGCTGGGCCTTGGGAAAGGGTTTCTGACGGCGCCTGGGGAGCCGGGATGGGCGAGGTAACGGCAAACAAGGGAGGAGAAGGAGAGGAGACAGCTTTGGCCTAAAGAAGTGCTTTGGGGATGGTGAAATGTGGGCTCACGTGTGCAAACGTGGCGTGGGGCCGTGGGAGAGGGCAGGCGAGGGCGGCCGCGCTCGGGCAGCGAGAGGGCAGGAGCTGCCGTAGAGCCTGGCGTGGAGGGGCCGAGCCGCAGATCGGATCCCAAGGTGATGGCCACCTCCGACCTCCCCCCGGTCCTCTGCCGCCGGTCATCCATCTTGCGGCCGCATCCAGCAGCCCCTTCCCTGTTCCCGCAGCACCGCGAGCGCTCGCCATCGATCTCATTGATTAAAATCTGCATCTGCCCCACAGCAAAGGAAACCATCAGCGTGCCCAGAGGCTTCAGGCTGGGGTTTTCGTTCCCCTCCTGGTGCGTTTCTCAAGAACAGGTCTGGTTCCTGCCCGGAGGGTGCATCCGATGAAAATTCAATGGGGGTGCGAAGGATGCGGTGTGCTGGGGGTCTCCGTGCCTCCCGGGGCCGTGCCGCCCGCAGCGCGCTCTCCCAGGGGTTGCTCCGTGGCCCCGCGGGAGCCAGGGTCTGCCCGAGGGGTGCGGGGAGCTCTTACACCCCAAAACCATCGTTCCTAACGCTTCCCAGCGCAGGCAGCTCTCCGGCTGTGTCCGAGGCCCATGGCAGCC
>NW_009259496.1:695274-695596 GCF_000687185.1 Egretta garzetta | reverse complement strand
GCCCCCTGCCCAGGCGCCATCACACGCGTGCCCGTGAGCATGTGACGCTGGAACAGCATCCCTTAATCACACTTATTTCAAAGAATGAAGCGGACCAGAGCCGAGATTAAAAGCTAACCTGACACGAAACCAATCAAAGTTATCAGCAAACCATTAAATTGCTTCCAGGAATGAAACTCCGCTCGTCTCGGCAGGGAGAGAGGTGAGATGGAGGTGCCTCCCCGCGCCGGCCGTTCCCACCCCCATCCCTGCCGCCGTGGCCGGGGATGCCTCCCAGCTCCCGCCGCTGCTGCCGGGCCCGCCCCGGCCCCTTCCCGCCTTT
>NW_009259496.1:692621-694817 GCF_000687185.1 Egretta garzetta | reverse complement strand
CTCGCCGGCGGCCGCGGCGGCACTCGGCTTTCTTGCGAGACCCTCGCGAGCCCCGTTGCTCATCTGTGGGACGGCTGGCGGCGTGCAGGTGGGAACGCCTATTGATTTCGACTGGCTTACTAAAAGTTGAAAAGGGAGAGCAAGACCCCTTAAAAAGCTGGCGCTAAACGTGGTTTCTTGCGTGGTCCTTCCCCAACACGGGTTTGTTCTTAAGGAAACACAGGCTACGCAGCCGCGTCTTCCACCAGGGCGAGGGTGAGGCCAGGAGCCATTTATTTCCCCGGCGAGGTCATCGCCGAGCTGCGAGGAACAGGAAGGAACAAACAAAGCCCAAATAAAACCCAACCTTCGCAAAGCTGCCTGAGTGAAATGGAATTGGCCGCCTCCGAACTGGGGGCGGTCCCGCCCCGGGGAGCCGCGGGGGTGTAAGCAGGGGGAGCAGCAAGATGAGCTCCCATCAAGTGCGTTGGCTTGGAAAATTGGGAAAGTTTAGGGTCAGGCGCACATGTTCTTGGTGGGGGACACTTTCCCTGGGGAATGGGAAGCAGAGGGAGCCTCAGCCAGCGCCACCGCAGTCGCTCGTTCCGGTGCCTGTGGTTCCGTCCGCCGAAGGCACCCACCCGCGCGGGAGGTGTTGCAGGGATTCCTCCCTTCCGTGAGCCAAATATCAATTAGCCAAGCCTGGGTGACGCTGATGCACGGACACAGACTCCCCAAGCTGTAAGATTGTACAGTAGGTATGTTTATTCAGCGCTGGGCAGCACGGGGGGTAGTCCCACCAAAGTCGTGCACACCTCCACGTGGCAACTTGCCCTGTTTATATGTAGCAAAGTGTTACATATGCATGAAGTTTCCCAATAGCCTATACATATGCATAACCTGTCCCCGCTTTGTATTAAAATTAGCTTCAGGAGGTCATTTCCATAAGTCCCTCCCGACTGCGCCTGCTCAGTGCCTGCTTGTGGTGGTCTTGGGGGTCGTGGGGATGAAGGCTGATGGCTCCTCTTCGTCACCACTAGTAACCCCTTGTTCTTGCGCAGACTCAGTTGCTTCTTTGCTCTTGCCCAAACTGCAGGGTGTTCTTATCAAGAACTGTCCTTCGTAAGGAGACACAAATCTTCCTGCGTCAAGTAGTTCGCACAAGAGTTAGCAGAACATTTGAGCACTATCTATCAATTTGATTCTCTGAGCTACGCAGCAATCTAGACAATTATTATGCAGCATCTTATCTACTAAGATTCCCTTAACCCCTTCTTTCAACGCTGGCCGTGCTCGATGTACGTACCCCACCCCACGGCTCACCGGAGCACACCGCGCATCGCCCGGGATGGGAACACCGCGCAGCGTTCTCGTTCTCCTCGCTTGTACCCCAGCGTTGCTTTTCCCGTGGAAGAGATGCTTGGACCATGCACAGCAATTCGCCTCCGCCCCGGAGCCTGCAGGTGAGGCCAGCACCAGCTCCCCCATGGGCTGCTGTCCTGGGAGTGGTACAGGGCGTTCGGAGGGGGCCCCAATGGGGCTCGTGAACTTGGGACCATGAGTCGCCCATTGGGGACGGCTCGTTTATTCCCCCCGCAATGGTAATTATTCTGCTTGGGAGGGAGCGGCGGCGCGGGCTCTGCCTGTCACTGCTTGCAGACCCTCGGTCCCCCGGCCCTCACGGCCCCCAGGGGACATGGGCTGGGCACGGACAGAGCCCTCCCAGCGGATTTGGGAGACATCCCCTTTCCTGCAACTTCAGCTGGACGCATTGGTATCGTGAGGATGCGGGGGGGAAAATATACAGGAGGAAAACCAAATTGTGCCACCTTTCATTATTTACCCTAAAACCTGAGGGGGTTTCCAGCTTCACCTTGGGGGTTTTTTCCCAGAGCCTTTGCGATTGTTCGTCAGAGTCTGTTTTCCCACAACAACAAATAATAAACCCCTGCCCCGCTCTTTAGCCGAAACGAGCCGAAGGCCGGCGCGGGGCCGTGCTAGGGAGCGCGCAGCCGCCCCTGCTCGCGCGTCTCCAGATTTACTCTGCACAAGGTAACGTCAGCTTTGAACGATGCCGGCGAGGGGCGGTGCAGGCCATCGCAATCGGTGCCGATACAGCTGTAATACGCCGCGAGCAAGGTATGTGCGGCACCAAACGATGGGATTCCCAATCCTGCCGCAGGCTTTGGTGGCCGGGAGCCAAACCTGGTGGGTCCC
>NW_009259496.1:691187-691947 GCF_000687185.1 Egretta garzetta | reverse complement strand
GGGGGCGGACCCTGCCGAGGCGACGGCACCCACGGGGATTGGCAGCGCCGGGCGTGAGCTCCCTGGCCACGCCGTGGCCGCGCTCGCAGAAGATATCCAATGTCTTGACAAGAGATGGGGTTCATTGACAAGAGATGGGGTTCATTGACAAGAGATGGGGTTCATCTCCCCACCCCATTTAGGGGCTCCCCCTCCCAGAGCCGGGCAGGGCGGCCGCCTGCGCAGCCCCCGGCAGCCCCCACGGCTTCGCCTCCGAGCTTCTTGTCCGACTCTGCGAAGGATTTAAACACACGTTGGAATTAATCTGCCGGATAAAACCTTTTCTTCACGGTCTTTCATTAATCACCCGGCCTTCCCATATTTCCTTGTAGGAAAATAGATTTTTAAACCTGTCAGATGCGGTTTTGTGGGATTCATTTTGTGCCTTTTCTGTCTGTTCCTCCGCGCTGCCAGGGGGGAGGGAGGCAATTAACTGATGGTTTAAAAATGCAGAGCGCTCATTACTGTGCTTAGCGGAGAGATGGGAATTATGTAACTTAGATACGCTTAGGGTATTAAATATAGATTTTTATTTTGGGATATTAGGCTTCCCAGCAAGGCAGGGGGTTGACATGGCTGAAAATTCAGTTCCCAGTCTTATCTAAAATGGTAGCTGCGACATCTGGGCCCAGATTTGGAAAAAAAAGAACAGAACAACCGGCCACACGACTGGGGTGAAAGATCCACGTCTGCTCGTTCCAGAGCAGCCGCCCTGCCGCCC
>NW_009259496.1:690902-691167 GCF_000687185.1 Egretta garzetta | reverse complement strand
CCCATGCCAACCCTGGGGACCTCAGTGCCAGCACCGGGGCTGTGCCTGCCGAAACCCCCAGCACGCCCCCCGCCCCGGGCTGCCATGGGGCACCGATGGAGCGCGGCTTTTGCCTTCGGACAAGTGCCTCAGTTAGACAGCTTTTAGACCAAAGTTTGTAATTTGCCGCTAAATGCCCCAATTTAGCGCTCTCAATTCCACCACTCCTCTTTCTGGGTTAATCTAAATCCTGGTGGGTTTAAACTCTCCCGACCAAATGCCGTCT
>NW_009259496.1:690192-690669 GCF_000687185.1 Egretta garzetta | reverse complement strand
GCATACGCATGCACAGGCCCCCTGTATAAACCCAACGGGGTGGGAGGGTCACGCGGGTGGCTGCTGGTATCGGGGTCCATCCCCCGGGCTCCCCAAAACCCACGCGGCACCAAAGCCCAGCTCCATTTCCACCCCTGCCCCCAGGCAACAAATCGCACCCTGGTATCCATTGTGGGTGGCCATGAAAATGCGGGAGTCAGGGAGGAAAAACTTCCAGGAAAGGCGGCACTGGAGCCCCCGGGGAGGGTGCGACGCGAGGGAAGGGAGGCTCTCGCTCCCTAACGAACCGGGAGCAATTAGCGGCTGCTGCTGACGGGAAGGGCGCCTGCTCTGCCAAGCCAGCGCCGTATCCAGCAGCTTTAATTTGTCCCGAGTGTGAAGCCGTCCCCTGCTGAAGCTGCGCGCTGCCGGGGATGGAGCGGGTCCCTGGGGTGTTTGGGGGGGCAAACGGCAGCTTGCAGGGGCAGCGCTGGGGGC
>NW_009259496.1:689737-690182 GCF_000687185.1 Egretta garzetta | reverse complement strand
TGGGGGCTGCCCGCGTGCCACCAGCCCCCAGGACTGGGTCTCACCCCCCCTGCTCCAGGTTCTGCTTTAGACGCAAGGCATTTTGCAGTTGCATTTTAACTTCGTTGTATTTCTGCAAAGTAAAGCTGAATATGCACTTTCTGGAGAAAAATAAAAAGCCCAACTTTGGGGGCAAAAGAAACTTCGGGCGGTGGGTAAGCTCTGCCGGGGTTGTGCATCCCTTGCCGCGAGCCTCTGCCAAACGCGTGCCCTCGGGGAACGGAGGCAGCTGTGCCCTCGTCGGGGAGATGCCTCGTGGCCTGAGGCAGACGTTAACGAAGGAAGACCCTAACGATGCCAAACACACGATCCCAGCCCTGTGAAAGCAGCCACCTGCAAAAATACCCAGGTTGGTTGACGAGGCCGAGGGGGACGATACCGCCGGTAAGCGCGGCTGGGGGGCGGT
>NW_009259496.1:687625-689317 GCF_000687185.1 Egretta garzetta | reverse complement strand
ACGATACCGCCAGTAAGCGCGGCCGGGGGCACACACCCGCCCCGCCGCCCTCTGCACGCTCACCCTCCCGCCAGCCGGTGCTTGTGGAGCGCAGCGGAGCTCAACCAAAATTTGCCCGATAATCAGTGATTAGGGATTATTTGTTCGGCTTGGCTGACCCGGCTGGCGCTGCCTAGGACGAGGCTCCAGGGGGAGGCTCAGGGGCCAGAAGGGCAGAGGAGCCGGGAAGCCTCTTTGGATCTGACCCTGCCTGACTAAGGAAAATTCAGAAGTTTCTAACACGATCTGAGATTTAGAAATAAATGAAGCAAATTAAAAGATATCCATCCCGAATTGTACATTAGCAAAATAGAGCACGCCTGAATTTCAATGCACCTGCCCCACAGCTACATTTAGGGTATGTACTGGGGGGGTGCACATTGCTTGCTTATGCATTTCCTAGCATGAGGGACGTCAAGCTTCACGCCGGGGACGCGCACATGCACAGCGCCAGGGGGCCTGGCCCGGTGGGAGCCTCAGGAGGGGGCAGTCGGGGTCCCCGCAGCCCCAGCCCTCCCCGGGAGGCAGCTGACCCCTGGGGGGGGCTGGTCCTGCCCAGGGGCTGCCTCTGCCATCGCCCAGGGCGAGGGGGGCGAGCGTCTCATCAGCCTTCGGCCAGCAGACAGCAGGGTCAGCCCCGGGTGCCCGGGGCCAGCGCCAGATCTGAGCCTGCTCTGAGCCAGCAGTTGGGCCGGAGACAGCCAGCAATCCCTGCCAACCTGAATTATTTATGAACCTGTGATTTCAGCCTTGCAGCACGGCGCTGCCTCTCAGCAGTTTTGCTCTGGCCGTGGCAGAGGGCAGGGGATGGCCAGCTCCTCTGCTCAGCAGTTTTACCAGGTGGGCACCTCCGGCTCCTTGGGGTGGGGGGGTCGGTCCCGGCGTGGGTGCAGAGCTCAGGGTGCAGTGGCGTGCAGTGTGCCACGTGGGGGTAAATCTGAGCCCTCGGGTGCAAAACGTCCTTGCACCCCCAGCAGCGTCCTGTGCCGGGCCATCCTCAGGCATGAAGCAGTTTCTCCCCCGGTGTTTGCACAGCACCCAGGACACGCACGGTGCCCGGAGAGGACGGCTGGAGGCACAGACCCCGCTCCAGACAGGCTGCTCGGGCCCAACGATCAGAAAAGACGGTTTAGAGACTCATGGGGACATTAGATTAAATATCACATCGCCCGGGGTGCTCCTGGAAACCTCACCAGTTGGCAGAAGGTGCCGGCAGCACATAGCCCGCGCCGGGCAGCACCGGACGCCCGTAACGGCGTGATGCTGCTCTGCAGACCGGGGAGAGCAAAGGGTACACAGCAACCCCACGGCAGTGCCGGCGCTGAGGGGTGAGCCGCTCCGGGCGGTGACACCCGTGGTGCAATGCCAGCGGGCGGAGGGGTTTGGTGTGCATGGTGCCATGAAGGGATTTCGGTGTGCACGGTGCCGTGATTCCAAAGCTGTCACCAGGAGGAACCTCTGCTCGTGCTAGCTCACGAGTCACCCGCTTCAATAGGACGCAAACAGCGTTGTCACGGACCGGGTGGGACGGGTCGCCAGTCAGCCTGACATACGCTAGGGCGACTGAACTGGTTTGTGTTTGCGGTCTTGTTTCGTTTCTAAATGGTTTGCATGGAAAAGCAGGAGGGCACGGAAGCTGCCGCCCACCGCAGC
>NW_009259496.1:684065-686727 GCF_000687185.1 Egretta garzetta | reverse complement strand
AGGCTCAGCGGAGGCACCGGCTGTGCCGCTGGGGCACGGGGGGGTTCTGCCCTGCACCCCCCTTGCACGGCTGCACCACACAGCTCGGGCACCAGCACCCCCGCTCCCCAGCCTGCAAGGGAGGAAAAATTCTTCCCCGTGAGAACAGCCACCCATTGGGATGATCTCCCCAGGGGAGGGTGACTCCGCACGCTGGACACTTTCATGGCTCAGCTGGACAGGGTGCTGGGCCACCTTGCCTGGGCTGGGCTCTTGCCCAGAGAGGTTGGACCAGAGGATCCTGGAGGTCCCTTCCAACCTGGGATTCTGTGATTCTGTGATTCAACAGATATGTGGGACTATATCAGGAATTTCAGCCCAGGGGCACAGCCCATGCCCTGGCGGAGCATCACTGAGCCAAGATGAGCCGAGATGAGCTGAACTGAGCATCGCTGAGCCAAGATGAGCCAAGATGAGCCAAGGTTTAGCCTCACTGGCCCTCGGTGAGCATCGCCAAGCTGAGCTGAGCTGAGCATCGCCGAGCTGAGCATCGCTGAGCTGAGCATCGCTGAGCTGAGCCAAGCTGAGCTGAGCCAAGCCAAGCATCACTGAGCTGAGCCAAGCTGAGCTGAGCATCACTGAGCATCACTGAGCATCGCTGAGCTGAGCTGAGCAGCGCTGAGCTGAGCCAAGCTGAGCATCACATCGCTGAACATTGCCAAGCTGAGCTGAGCTGAGCTGAGCCAAGCTGAGCATCGCTGAGCTGAGCTGAGCTGAGCATTGCATCGCATCACCAAGCTGAGCTGAGCTGAGCATCGCCCAGCCCAGCGCAGGGGCTGGGGAGCTGCCACCACCAGTCCTGACCCCCAAGCCACTTCTGCGGGCTTATACTGCCAAGTCCAGGATTTCAGCTAACTTTTGGATTTCCTGGCTTTCAACATGTTACAGAACCCCCTTTCTGTCTGATGAACGTGCAAATGCCCATGGGTGATGCTGTCTTTGCAGCTTTAGCCTTGTATTGGCTACACCTGAACGATGCCCCGCACTATGTGGGCAGCTGCAGCCTTGCCTTACACCGTATTTCCCATTTATGATCTGATTTCTGCCCTAGGTAAATACATCCCGCAAAAATCCGACAGCGGGTAATCCCACCCGAGGACCCTCTCCTTCTGCTGGAGGCATGACGGCCGGGGCTGGGACCATGGCGTCTGTCCGTGTCCGTCCCCAGGGCTCCCAGGCTCCCAGCCAGGGGCCAAGGGGTCCTGGCCCCCTCGCTCCTCACGCAGGGGGATGAGCCTGGGAAGGGCTGCTCCGGGAGGGAGGTAGCTGATCGCTGTGCACATTTTCCATAGGGAGGAATCTATACAGGCACGGTGACATTTTTAGGGCACGCTATTTTTGCCTTCTGAGTGGGCTGGAAAAATCAGAGTGGCTTTCAAGAAATGAAAGCACCTTATTTATTCCAAGAAAATAGCTCTGCCTGATTAACCTCAAGCTTTTCCACAATGTCTCTCAGGACATACGGCTTAATCCCACGAGATCTAAGGTTAAAAGGATGGGGTTTAAGGGAGAAGGGTGAATGTGGTGCAGCAGAGAGCCAAACTGCGTGGTACGCCAGAGAAGCCCGCGCAGCTGCCGTATGCAGCGATGTATTGCAGTGCCCTGAACGGGTTCCCCTGCAGAATGACCCCCCCAAAGCTGGGGCTCGGGAGCTGCTCATCAGCCGAGAGCTGCGTGACAAAACAGCACGAGAAGTTGGGAAAAGACATTCTCCGGTGGGAGCTCGCTGGGGATTTAGATGGAGACCACTGAAGACGGCCAGAGGGGCACAAGGCAGGGAATAAATGACCCCAAAGTTCTTCTGCTACTTCATTTGCTCCAGAGTTGGCAAAATTTCTCATGTGCATTGATTTTTTTATGCATGAAATTCCATGAAATTTATGACAACCCCGGGAAGTGAAGAACGGCACGGATCGCCCATCTCTGGGGGCGTATATACGGCGAGGGGAATTTAGCTCTTCCAGCCGTCTCGCGACACAGAGCCGCAGGAACTGCGGTGTGCGGAGGCTCCCGGGCCTTCTGTTTCTTTTTTCTTTTCTTTTTTTTTTTCCAGTGAGGATAATAATAACAGTGTCAAGGACACCATTCAAGTTGATGCCTGGAGAGCTATTCAGTATAGACCTATTTACGGCCATTATAAAATGCCTGTGGATAGTTCAACGACCGATTTTCAAGAGTCTTTTTCTACCTTTTGAAGGATCAGGAAAATCTATCAAACTGGAGAAATTAAGCTATTTTTCTTCAGGGGAAGAGAAACGGAGTAGGGAGCTTCTCACATTAAAATGCTGCCGTAGATTCCCGATGAATGAAAAATTGGTCTGCATAATAATGAGCCGGGAGATGGATTTTTAAACGGCTTAAACCCACTCTTCACAGCAGCGGCAGTGGCGTGGGGGATTTGGGGCGACCTGCCTGGGCTTTGCTTTATGGAGTTGAAAGATCGCCCTTCTCCGGGCGCCTGGCAGCAGATTTGCTGCTCCCGCTGGCCCTCCAAGCAGGCAGGAGCAGGCAGGGAGCAGGCAGGGAGCTGCTGGCTGGCTCCGCTGTCATTACTGGGGGCTTGTCCCCCCATGCTGGGGAGCCCCAAGGGGGCTTCTTGCTGGCCCGTAAGATTTTAGGGAGA
>NW_009259496.1:683135-683780 GCF_000687185.1 Egretta garzetta | reverse complement strand
GGGGCCCCGGGGAGGGGGAGGTCCCCCCCGTGCACCTGGGCATGCTCGTGCCCGTGCCTCACGAGGGGCGAGTGGCCGCGAGGCCGGCACGTGCTTGGCAGCTCCGCTCCTCGCCCCTGCTATCGCCCCCCTGCTCCTTGCTCGCGCCGCCGGCCGCTCACACGCGTCACTTGAAAATATCATACGAAGCAGTTGGCCTTAGAAAAACGCGGAGTTTGAGTAATGCCTGTTAATTACTTGCACGATAAAAGTCGATCGATATGCTAAACAAACAACGCTCGCTCCGCTCAAATGGGCTCCCGGCACGGTTTTGTTATCGAACTCTTCCCCTCCTGCCATCCCGAAGCCATAAATGGAAGCCCATTTTCTTTTCCAATGCCTTAAGTTACATTTAATTGAGTGGGAAAGACGTTTATTTTTTCCCCTTAAAAGACGCCAACTCCCTCCCGCACGTAACCACAAAGAGCATCCTCTCCCCGTCCTCCTCCTCCTCTGCCTCGCCCCGGCCCCGCTGGGGTTGGGGCATCCCCCCGGGAGGGGAGCGGCGTGGGGCTTGGCTGCCATGGCCCCCAGGCACGGCCTCCCCCCAGTGCATGGGCTTTTGGCCGGCGGGCAGGGGTGGCCACGGTGCATCTCCTGCCGGTG
>NW_009259496.1:682265-682951 GCF_000687185.1 Egretta garzetta | reverse complement strand
GGCCGTGTCCTCCCGCCCCGGGGGTGCTGCTCACCCCGCAGCCCCCGGCAGGGTCCGGCCCCGCTCCCTGCGCCCAGGGAACCAACTGCCCTGTGCTAGAGGGACGAGCACATCGCCAGCGCGTTTGCGGGCTTAGAACAGCAATACCGGTGGTTGTTATTCTTCTTAATTTTTACAACGCACCAGTCATTGTTCACGGTTCTTCTTTTGCAGAAAAGCTGAGATTTCGCTTCCAGTTTCCCAGACCTGGTTTGCAGGATCCCGTTGCCCTTTCTCCTTCGCTTTCCAGCCTGACCCCACGTAGCAGCTTTCCTGGTTTTGTGCTTTATGAGAGGTAGCAATCGATTGTGTCTCTCTGACAAATCAACAGTATGTACGATGTGAATATGAATAAATAATGACGTTTGGATGAAGGGGATTTGGATCTGCCACATGCTCGTTGGGTAAAATTCTTTACTTTAAACGCTAGCCTTTGCATGTGCCACTGCCGCAGTTTATTTTCTGCTGCCGAGGATATTGCTTCCCGTTAGACTGTGTCTAGGAAACATTTCCAAGGCGTTCCTGTGGGACGGTAACTTGGATGGCGAATTTCCACAACTGACGTTATGGTGTAAGCGCTCCAGGACCTGCAGCCTGGTCCTCGCCTGCTCGCTGTGCCGCAGCGATGGCTCCGGCCGCCCGCGAGC
>NW_009259496.1:681537-681900 GCF_000687185.1 Egretta garzetta | reverse complement strand
CCCGTGGGCTCACCAGGCTGGCAAAGGGTGGTCGGGAAGGGGCTGAACTGAGCCGGGTCTCCCTGGTCATCCCACCAGCCTGGTTTGCTGCACCCCATGCAGCCAGGTCCTCCTGCAGCTCGGGGCTGCCAGGGACCGCTGCCCCCGCCTGAGCACCCTCACCAAGGTCACAGAAAGGCTTTTTTAGCTCCCGGCCAGGCGAGGGTATCTTTTCTTTACCACAATTTCTGTCGCTGCCTGCACAGCCTCCGGATGCATTTACTCCGGGAGAAACGCAAAGCCAAGTGACCGGGAAGGTCCAGCTGGGCACCTGGGGGGGGGTCAGGATGAGCGGCCGGCGGCGTTTGCTGGCGCCAGCCTCAC
>NW_009259496.1:679267-680836 GCF_000687185.1 Egretta garzetta | reverse complement strand
CTCCCTCCCGTCGCATGACTTTTTTCTTTGTTAAAAGACACACAGTTGAGGAGATGCGGCCGCTCTTTGTGCCGGCAATTTGAATTTGACCCTTTCCAACACCAAAAATCAATACTCCCGTGGAGAAGCAGTGGGTGCTATTTTTCTCAACCCTGTTTACAGCAGTACAGTCCTTTAAGGCAGATGTTATCTGCTCCAGAGCCCGCCGCATACTTTACCAAATTTTACAAAGCATTTTCTGAGCACATAATGACAGTATTATCTTTGTCCACCTGCTGAGAGTAGCAGTGGGCTCACAATAAATATCTGCTTCCAAGACGTACAAGTAAGAGTCCATCTTATCTGTCCAGATGGGGGGAAAAAAAAGCCCCTAATTTACATCCCAGAAAGCACTGGTGTGTGACAAAGGTCATCGGCTGACACTGTACCCTCAACTGGGATGAAAAATATATGAGCCAGGGCTGCACGGTTTGAAGGGGAGATAACCAACACCGACTGCTCCTGCCATCATTTCTGCCCCTCCACCCGGGGACACCGGCCCCGTGCCCGCCTGCCACCCCCAGCATCCCCCGGCCTGTGTGGGGTGGGGACGTGTCCCCGCAGGAGCATTGGCCTCGCTCAGGACGCGTCCCCAGGGCTGCCCAGGCCGGGGGCAACCAGCCGAAGGCAGCCCCCCGCGGTGCTGCCTGCACCCCCCTGCGCCGCGGGCATCGCACAGCCAGGAGCATCCCCAGCCTTCATCCCGAAAGGCACGCGGTGCTCTGGCCGTGCTGCTCCGCTGAAATCCCAGAGGGTGTGGGTTTCGGGGTGGCAATGCCAACAAGAGGGAGGGGGCGCCGGCCTTCGGGAGGTGCCACCCCCCACACTTGGTTTAGCAGAAAAACCGCAAGCGCGAAGGGCTCGCACGTGGCCAAGCCAGCGTTCCGCCGGTGCACAGCTCGGCTCCCAGCCCTCCCTTGCGTTCCTCTGCTTGATGCCTTTCCCAGGAGGCTCCCGGGAAGCCTCTCCGTGCCAGCCGCGGGAGAGCAGGTCCATGGTTCTGCCCACAGGAGTCAGGGGATGAGCCGGTGGCACCTGCACCACGCTGAGCTGGCTGAAGGGTGGGCTGCCCCACCGAGCCATCCCACCGCACGGCAGTGCCGCCAAGGCGCCTTTGGGATGGCACGTTCCCCTTTTTGGGGGGTAGGGCGCCTCCAGATCCTCCCAGCCCAAGTGCCACCTCCCACGGAGCACAAGGGCCCTCACTCCTCCTCGCCGGGGTGCTCCCTCGGTTTCTTACATTTCCAGGAAATTTTCTGTCCTTTACCAAATACCCCGTGATTAGCCAGTTAATGAGCTAATGAGGCAACCCTGGCCCGCTTCCCCCGCGTCTGAAAGCCCGACAGCATCCTCCCTCCTCCGGAGGCAGACCCCGCTGTTCTGCTTCCCAGCGCCAGACTGAGCAAAACCGCCCCGGGCAAATCCCCGGAGGCAGCAGCCCATTACGGCACGGCCAGGTTCCTGGAATTCATCCTTAGATTAAGAAATGCAGCCCCGGAATGAGCAAAGGCACGGGTGATGCCGAGTCGG
>NW_009259496.1:678070-679219 GCF_000687185.1 Egretta garzetta | reverse complement strand
ACACGACCACCCACCCCATCAAAAATGAAAAAGGGCAAAGAAAAATGAGGGGGGGGGGAATATAAAATCATTAACACAGCTCCTAATACAGTGGGAGAAATGTCGATACCAATGCCGAACTAAGGGGATGGTCTCTGCAAAAACTTTATTATCTCTGAAGTTCTAAATAATGCATTGCATTCAGATGGCTGAAGTCCCGCCCGGCAGCAATCTGTGGTCTTCAAATTCAGCACGAGGGAAGTGTTAAATCAGAGATGCTGACCCTTGTCTACACATTTTTTCAGGTAGTACTTGATGAAAGATTTATTTATTAGCCAAGCCATGATTGATCTATAGGAGTTTTGCTTGGTCGAGTTGATTACAAACAGTGAGTTCCTGTCCCGGCTGCCTGGGCAGCCCAGCAGCCGGGTCCTGCTGCCGCCGTTCGGGGGGCGATAATGCCGGCAAAGTGATCAGGTACTGATTTGGGTCCGGTTCACGGCGCGGTCTGGGGTCAGGTACCTGGGGCAGATAGAACAGCAGTCACCATCAATAATCAACCTGATGTGGAGCTGTAAGATTTAGCCAAGCCGGGGTTAAGCCTTGCTTCCTTGGGATGGGCTACCTGGGGACATTCCTCCTCAAACAGCAGGAGGAGATGGTGAACTGGTGACTTATTCCTGACGTTCCAACAGGAAAGAACACCTCGGTGAGGTTATTCTGCTCTGCAAGAGCGATCTGCCCACAGCAGCCCTCGACACGTGTTTTGAACACGGGAAGCTGGCGGCAAAACTTTGCCCAAGCGGCAGCTGCCCCGGCAGCTCTGGGCTCCAGCCCTCCGGGAGAGACAGCAGCTCCATATGCCCCGCAGAACGTGGCCAGAAAGGCTCGTTAAAAGGTAAAGCCGGGGCTGGCGGGGATCCCTGGGCTGCTGACCCCCGTCCCCTGCAGCAGTGGCTTAGCCTGTCCCCTAACGTCCCTCCAAAGCCCTCCCAGCCGGTTGCCAGCAAGGGCAGGGTCCTGCACCGGGGCAGCATTGGGTCTCCTCTCCCACCTCGGGCCCATCCAGGCTTCCCAGAGGACATTCCGGGTCTCCTCCAAAGCATCCATCACCAGGCGGGCTGGGTCCCCCCCGTGCTGAGGCCAGGCACATGCGGCCGGGGCTGGTTC
>NW_009259496.1:677128-677959 GCF_000687185.1 Egretta garzetta | reverse complement strand
GCCCAGCCCCGAAAAAACCAGCCCGGGGGCCAGTCCTGCCCAGCGCCGACACTGCAGGGACAGGGGCAAGCACCCCCCTATCCATCCTTCTCCCAGTATTCCCTCCCCATTGTCCAAAAGCAACACAAATAAAAACCTTTTACATCATCGTCTTGCTCCCACCCGAGCTTGCCAGCACAATAACTTTTCAGCAAGTCGCCGTTTCAGCAAAGCACCCACCCCATCTGCAGCAGTTCATCCCCTAGCACGGCTGCCATCCCTTACAGCCGTACCTACAAATGCATTAAACTGGGAAAATCTGCCTGCGTTTGACTGTCTGCAGCGCCTCGAGCGGGGCCGGAGTCACCGCTGGGGACCCCGGTGGGCTGGGGACAGGGAGCCCCAGGAAAGGGCAGCAGGAGGAGAAAGCAAAGGCACCACCTTGTTTCTCAGCCCATGCACATCTAAAAAATTAATTTGGGGCTGGGAGACCCCTGATCTTGCAGGAGCGCTTAACCCCACGGAACTGCTGGCGGCCGTGACATCTAAAAGCTCTTTTAAAGACCCTCATCTTAATTGTTTGGATTTTTTTTCCTACCTCCCAGCCGTAGTTCAGGCTTCCAGCCTCTTCCAAACAAGTTTATCCGTCCTTAATTACTGCTAAGAAAGTGACCCTGCGCGAGCCCTGCCGCCGCGCTCCCCTCGGCTGACAGACAACTGCCAGCCAGGCAAGAGCTACTAATTAGTAATTGATAAATAGAAGTGTGCTGTCTTCCCCGAGCGGAGTCCCGCCTGATGACAGTAATTAATTGCTCACTGATCCCCCAGGTTGACGGCAGGTCCCCAGGCGCT
>NW_009259496.1:675342-676949 GCF_000687185.1 Egretta garzetta | reverse complement strand
GGGGTTGTCTGGCAGGCGACTGCGACCAGAGGAGCATGGGCCAAGCAGGGGTACCGCGGAGCAGCCCGGGAGGAGGCAGGCAGGAGACCCCCCCACCCGGGGGCCAGACTGCATCCCCCTGCAAACCAGCGATGGCGGGGGAGACTCCCACAGCTCGGTTACGGGGTTCATCGCAAAAATCCGGGTGTCATCCTAAAGCTTAACCCGAGCACAAATAATTCTTCACCTTTCTTCCAGTCCTTCATCGTTGCACATTATTAAAACAATGAAAAATTAAAACCACGCAAAAAAATGAATGGCGATACTAGAAAGGGTGAAAAAGGCGCTGGGCCTGCAGGCGCTCACGCACTGACTGCTCGGTATGTTGTGCACCGACTTTGCTCGGTACGCGTGAGCGGTGCCAGCACCTCCTCGCCTCTTCAAGGCTGAAGACCCGTGGTGGTGTAGGTGAGCGGGAGGGAGGCAGGCGCGTGTGAAGAGGAGTTGTTCCCGTCCCTGCCTCAGTCAAGGAGCATCTGCTTTCAGCAAGAACAAGCGTGCAGCCTAAAATGCTGACCTGGAAATGGATTTGCATGTTGACATGACCCAAACACAATTTTTCCAAAAGGAAAAACAATCAAACCACTTAAAAAAAAAAACCCACGACTTAACTAGGTCTTTAAATTCTGTCTCCCAAGGCAGATGCCTGAATATCAAGTGTCGTCCCAGGGGGTTTTGATGCTCATTATCACCCCATAAACTCCCCGCAAGAGGGGTTATTTCCCGCCCAGGGTTTGCTGTGGAAAAGCTGACCCAGCCGAGCAGGAGCAGGGCCGTGCGACACTCCCACTGGGAAAGCATCCTGGCGTCTGGCTGCTGGGGACCTGGTGCCTGGGGACGGCTCGGCTGCCGAACGGCACCAGAGGGTGCGGGATCCTCTCCAGGAGAACTTTCGCCTTCCACCCCAGGTCCAGCACCAAGGTGCCTCACCCCGGCTGGGGACCCCCCGAAACGTGCCCCGGGCTGCGCCCGAGAGCGGCACGGGCAGGGCCGCCACGCCTGGGTCCGTCCCCTCCCGCGGCTCTTGGGGGATGTTGCTCTCTCAGGTTTTAATTAATTGTCTTTCTATTTTTTTTGCCGTTTGGGTCAGGCTCCCAAGCACCGATCTGTTTGATGGCACCCTGGGGAGCCTTTTGTTCTGAATAGGTGAAAAATTGTACCCACAAAAAGAGTTCCCCCTCCGATCAATTCCCTCTAACAACTTTATTGATTAGCTGCAGTAACATTTTTCATTTATTAATTATGAAGAAGATGTTCCAGTGATTTCTTAAAGTTAACTGTTGTGATTTCCCCCCTCCCCGCAGCCCTCCCAGCCCAGCCGGGGCGGCTGCGGAGCTGCAGGAAGGCTCTGCCCGCGCGGAGCCCAGCGCTGTGGGGACGGGGACCTCTCCTGAGCACAGACCTGCTGGGCTGGACCTCAGCTTGCTCATCCCCTTGGAGCAACAGCGGCTTCAGGTGCTTTCCTCAGCCTGGCCTGAGTTATCCAACTCCTCCTCTTCCCGCAAGCAGCCGGCGGCAGCTCCGAGCCCTGAGCGGGGCATTTCCCCCCGCGGGGCTGCTGCTTGCCC
>NW_009259496.1:672452-675212 GCF_000687185.1 Egretta garzetta | reverse complement strand
GCTCCCAGCCCGGCTCCTGGCTCCTCCAGCACAGCCCTCCCCATGCCCCGGAGCAGCACCCCGGCTGCCCTCCCCTTGGGATTTACCGCCTTGGCAATCCTGGGCTAGGTCGGGTGTCACATGAAGTAGCATCAAAAGGCGAGCTCCTCCCTGGAGCATGTGCCGTTACTCGGGCACAGCGGAGAGAGTGGCAGGCACCATTTTATAGATAAATTAGGACAGAAAGATGGCATGCTTTGGCCGGCGGCACGCGGGAGGTCTGAGGCAGAGCTACAGATTAAAGCTGCTGCCCCTCTTCTGCCAGCCCGATGATTTAAACGCCACCCTGTCACTGGTCAACCTTGGAAAACCAATTTTGCCTCCGTGCTTTGAGTGTTTCCACTGGATGAACACAGAGGGAAAGAAACTCAGCTTGAGAAAGCCAAGCCCCCCAGTCGGCACAGGGGGAGGGACAACACTCGAGCCGGCTGCAGCCAGCACGGATCTCCCCACTTCGCTGCAACCGCCGAGGCCAAAGCAGCCCACCATGGAGAAAGCGGGATGAGCCGATGGGATGCAGCACGCTCCTGATTCTCAAAACCTGCCTCCTCTTTCCCAAACAATCCTCATTTCCCCCCGGGACGTACACCTCCATCACCTCATTTTCCCCTACAACTGCCTGAGAGGAGGGGGGAGCCGGGGGGGTCGGGCTCTGCTCCCAGGGAAGGGGCGATGGGACGAGGGGCACCGGCCTCAAGTTGTGCCAGGGCAGGGTGAGGTTGGCCATGGGGAACAATTCCTTCCCCTTGGGGCTGTCAGGGGCTGGAAGGGGCTGCCCAGGGAAGGGGTCGAGTCCCCAGCCCTGGGGGGATTTAACAGCCGGGCAGGGGCGGTGCTGAGGGCCAGGGTTTGGGGGTGGGATGGCAGGGGTAGGGGAACGGTTGGGCTGGGGGAGCTTAAAGGGCTTTTCCAACCCAAACCATTCCATGATTCTGTGATTCTATGATCAGGACAGCAGGACGCAGTCAAACCGCTCATTGCAGCCGGCCAGAAAAGGGCCGTAGCAGTGTTTCCCCTCCCTACTATCACCAGCCCAAACTTTTTAATATGCATCAATCACATCCTTCTTGAGCCAGGATCCTGGAGCTGACGTGCAGAACCCGGCCGCGGGCTCGGTGGTCACTTTGGCCCGGGTCCTCTGCTCTCCAGCCAAGTGGGAGGTCTCCATCGCGTTTGCTGTTGGGGATTACTGGCATCAGAGGTGACAAAGCCCGATGCCAAGGTCCGGGGTCATTTACCCACAGGGATGGGATGCGGCGGTGGTTTAACCGCCCCAAATGAGCGATTCCCCACGTCCTTCGCTGTGGGTCTTTGCCAAGCCCAGCAAGGGGCTGCTCCAGCCTGGGGAACACATCGCCCCCCCGAAACCCCAGCGTCACCGGGGCTCGAGGGCGTTCATAAACCATGCTCACGCCGTAAATTGAGAGAGGGAGTCAATGGAGGGCATGGAAGCCCAAGAGCAAGCTGGAAGGAGGAGCAAGGGAGGAAAAGGAAGGTCAGCAAGAGGGTAATTAAGGAAATGCAGCAAAGAGAAATTATACAAGAGAGGATTAGAAATGTACAATTGGTGTCGGTACCTGGGAACATAAATCACACGGAGTTGGAAGGAGATCGCACGGTGCTGAAGGAAACCTAAGGGTGATAGTGGACTGATTATGAGTTTGAAATATGGCATGTTGGCAAAAAATCTGCAGTGATTTATCTTCTGTCACAGGCTATCCTGGGAAGGTGGCAGGCCTTTCCCGTAGAGCTCTTCCCAGGCTGATTGCTGAATTGATTTCTGACTCTACCAGTCCGTGCTTGGCCACAGATGGTAAAAAATAACACAGCAAAGAGAAGGAAAAATTAGGAAATCAGAAAGGAGATTACGGTCACGGGAAACCAAATGCATCCAGCACCCCCTCAGCACAGGGGCTGGAGGACAGACAGCGATTTGGGGACCCGTTTGTCATTTACACCCCTATCAGCAAACATCTCCCAGATGGTTACCCAAAAGTCCCCTTCAGCGTGGTACCACGGGTATAGGAAGGTTTCATATCTCGGTTTCGCAGCCCTACCCAAACCCGTTGGTGATTACCGTGTGAAAGTCTGAGGTAAAAATCACTGCTTTTTGCAAATATCTATATCTAAAAATAAAAAAGGGAATACAAATCTGAGTAATAGCGGCACGGAGGAGTGAGTTAGAAGCTGAATTAGATAGCAGGATTAAAATAGGAAAGGCTGCTCGAACACAGGCTGGGCACCAGCAGCGCAGACCGGCTCTGCCAGCGGCTCCTCGGCGGCGGCCGGGGACCCAAGCGGGGCGGCCGGGGCCTGGGCTGGACGGGGAGCAGCCAGGAGGACCGGGAAAGGGCCACCGGGAGCTGCAGGGCGGTGGGAGGCAAAGCAGGAGCCCGATGAAAGCTTCAGAAGGAGCTGCTGGCAAGAAGCATAAACCAGAAATCCACCGCGGCAGGAACAGAGCTGGGAGTGGGGGAAATGGAGAGGTGATCAATACCTGAGACCAGGAACAGACAGAGAACGGCGAACAATTTTTATTCCTGACCTGTGCAGCCGGGGGCCTGAGCTGAAGAGCTGTTTTCTCCTAGAGAAAGGGCAGGCATGGACAAAAAATGGAGCAGATTTAAATGAGGACATCGGCTGCAACGTCTCCCCCGTGCACTTAGCACTGCGGAACCCTTCGCTCTGCCAGCCCGGATGGAGGTGCTGATGTGCCCCCAT
>NW_009259496.1:670815-672401 GCF_000687185.1 Egretta garzetta | reverse complement strand
ACGGCACTGAGCCGGGCACGCCCGACGGGCAACGGCACCAACCCAATTGCTTCCGTGAGATGGTGCCGACAGCTCGGGTGCCAGGATACAGTGGCCGTGGCTTGCGGGTGGCCCATCACCGTTAGCCTGTGGGGCCGTGAGGCCCTGGGCGTCACCAGAGAGGGTGTGCAGGGACAAAACTGTTTTCCATCTCTTCCAACAGTAAAAACTGGGGGACTCACGCAAAACCAGCAGGGGAGAGCTCGAAGCAGGAGGGGGCGCGCCGTCACACAGCGTGCCATTACGCTGCAGGTGCTGGGGCCCTCGGTCAGCCCCCACGATGGTGGCTGGCTCCAGACCTCCGGCTACGGGATCCCACAGCTGCTCCAGGAGACCTGCGCTGGGGCTCAGCCACCCTCGCCATTAGGAAAATTCCCCACGTTTCCCAGACAATGATCCTAAATCTTCCCCGCCCTTCCTTAGCAGCAGTGCAGCACCTCAGTTCTCGTGCTGTCCTACTTCCATCCGGGTGACGAGGAGGTCAAGGGACCGGCTCGCCCAGCATCACCCAGCGCCCTCTTGGCACCATGGGGATTAGAGCCGGGGAGTCCCGGGCTCACGGTCCTTGGCCTGAGCCAGCCTGAGCACAGGACTCCTGCTGTAAAACAGATGGTGAAGAAAAATGATGGGAGGAGATTAATAATAACACTAATAGAAAACGGGATCGAAGGGATCAGGACGTGACAGAGGGCTGAACAATAATTCGATGCCTCTGCGGTAAATGAAGAGGACAGATGCTTGCTTACATTTGGGGATTAGATTTTGTGGGCTAAAGAAGATAATAAATGAAATGATTACAGTATTAAAATGTTGGTCCTCCGGTGGACACACAGTTTAGAAAGACCCTTGCCATTAAGAGCTGGGGACAAGGGAGCAGGCCCTGGGGAAAGGCAGGGTCAAGTTTTAGGGTGGTGCTGACATCCCCAGCCCAGCGGTGGCCCCTTGCCCCCCGCCACCGCCCAGCCCTGCCCGCCCTCGCGTGGCATCGGGGCTGCTCTGGCTGGGAGCGGTGACAAAAACCAAACCCCATCATAGAATCATAGAATCATCTATGGTTGGAAAAGACCTTTAAGATCATCAAGTCCAACCGTTAACCTAGCACTGCTGGTTAACCTATCCCTGACAACCAGTCGTGTCCGCCAGCAACAGCCCGAGCTGCCCGTGCTGCCCTGCTCGGCGCCGCTCAGCCCCGGCAGCCTGGAAAAGCAGGGGCACAGCAGAAGCTGCCCGTGCTCTCTGCTCCGCACCCTGCAGCAGCCCCCGGGGAAGCACCCAGACGCCCTCCCGCCGCCGTCCTGCCCGGGGTTTTGTACGGGGATTTGCCAGAAAAGCGCCCTGAGCTGTGACTGTGCCCCAGCCACCCCTGGCCCCTGCCTTCTGCCTCCTCCTGGGTCCCAAAAGCCACGTGACGGTGTGCACTGCGCCTCCCACCCAAAACTGGGGACTGTGGGCCCAAGTGGAGCCCCACAGCAGCCGGAGGGTGCTCCTGCCCTGGGCTGCCAGGCAGACAGCCCCTAAACCCTGCCAGCTCCGCGGCTTTGAAGCGC
>NW_009259496.1:669250-670747 GCF_000687185.1 Egretta garzetta | reverse complement strand
GAATGCTCATGCAAATGCTAAAATCATGAACCAGAGATGTGAGAGGGGCGCGTTAGCCCAGAGAAAGCTCATTCTCCATGGGGGCAGAACCCTTTTGGCACAATTCTTGAGGAAACGTACCCCAACGCACCTCATCTCTTCTTTTCCTCTGGCTCCTGCACTGTTTGGTCTTTGGTAGAAGTCACACCATTTTGGTGGCATACCCAGGTGTACGACTGTAAGGCAGAGACAGGAGCACCTCACTGGAGTAACTGGAAGGGGCGGGATGCCTGGAGACCCCCAGCCCAGGCTGCATGGGCAGGAGCTGTGCAGCCAGACCCCCAGCTCCCCAAACTGCGACCCTCCTGGGAACCGACGGGGCACCGCCGCCTCGGCCGCCCGCCCCCAGGCTCAGCGCCCCGAGAGGTGCCCTGCAGAAATAAATAGCTGCTTTGGGGGGTTGGGGTCTTTTTGTCGCAAGCTTTGGGCGCGGAAACGGCCTGAGGGGCCCCGCCGGTCGTCAGAGCTGGAGCCGAGGTGGGAACCCAGCCCGGGCGGTCGCGGCTCGCCACCACGGGTGCCGGGATGGCGGTGGGGGTCCGGGGAGGCTCCCGCGGGCTGGGCAATGCAGCCCCGCTCTTGCCTGCTGTGCCTGGGAAGGTTGGCGCTGCCCCCGGGATCCGGAGGGATGACTGCTTAATCCCTCTCTCGTTCCCCGTTTTGGCTCTCCGCTCGTCGTTAGTCTAATTGGTACATGGGGGTTTATGATAAAGATCAAGCCCACCGGGTAATGGCGAGCACTGGAGCTGCCTGGGGTTCATTTGCTGCAGTTCCTGTGTTTATTATTGCTGGAATTAAATAGTTTCCCGTGGAGAAATGGCTAATGATGGCCCGGCCAGCCCCAGCAGGCAAAGGGAGGCGAGGGAAGTGCTTTACGAGGGGAGAGTCTCCTCGCCGTGCACAAATATCTAAAAACTATTAATTTCGGGCAGCAGCTAGGAAGAAATACATGGAGGGGAAATTGATTTCTATTTAAATGGTATGTTTTCATCACCTTTTTTCAGAGCGTGAACATTCATCTCTGAGTACCTGTGCTAATTGATTTCAAATGCAATTCAACACAATCACTGTAGCATAATAAATCTAGGGGCAAGGAAGCAAGGGGAGGGCTAGCAGCGCGGCCGGACGACGCAGCTGGGAGAAGGGCGAGCTGCAGCTTGGGGGGGAAGCCCATGGACCCGCAAAAGGTGGGTGCGATCCCATTCCAGGAGTCATTTGGGATCGAGGGGGTTTACGGCTGATGTGAAGGGTCCTGCTAATCCACGTAAACTTGGAGAGAGAGGGGAGATTATGAGGGCAATGGGACATCGGGCTAAAACCAGGACACGGAGCCCGAGCCGGCCAGGCAGTGCCCGGGCTGTGGGCTGGGGGGAGCCGAGCATCCCCGGGTACCACAGCCACCCGTCCCCCCCAAACCCGGCCACAAGGCCAGGGCTGTGGGGCACGGGAAGGAAGGAA
>NW_009259496.1:665618-669203 GCF_000687185.1 Egretta garzetta | reverse complement strand
CCAACTCCTGGAAGCGGCCGTTCCTTTATTGAGGGTTTTGTGTGCTCCCGCATGCCCCTCGGCCGCATCGCTCCGCATCACGCTGGGCTCGGGCACTCTGGGATGTAAAACGCCGTGATGCAAGGTGCTGCCAAACGGAGGAAGTTAAAAGAAGCCCTTTGAACGCTCGCAGTGTGAGCCGCTCCTCTCAGGAGCGCTGTTAGTCCTTGCAAGCACCTGAATTAAATTTATTGCCGGGGATATTGGCTACGGTGTCTCCCCGCGCAGGAGGAAAAGTAAATAAAATTTCCTTCAGGCACATTGATCTTCACCGTCAGCTGTCTGATGGTTAGGGAGGAGGTAAGAAATGAAAAGAGGCAACCAGCCGGCGGGCGAGACGGTGACCGGCAGGGCAGGGCAGCGGGCTCTGCCCGCCCAGCGGCACCCGGACCGCCCAGCACGGCAAGGAGAAAGGGAGGGAGAGCGTCGAGGAGCTGGAAGGGAACAGTGAGACCTAAAGGTGAAAATCAGCGTTACGTGCCATCAAACACTTAGGACGTGCCCCAGCGAGGGCTCTGGCAGGCGTGCGGGGTGCCGGGCACAGCCCCGGGGACCAGCAGCCACAGCCCTGTAAAAGCAGGGATCCACGGGGGCAGGGACGCTCGGGCCGGCGTGTTCCAGCATCGCCTAGGGCGAGGGAGCTGAGCAGGGGAGTACCGCAGAGGAGGCTGCTCTGGGGGGCAACGGCCCAGAAAAACATCTAGCTTTTAGGTGTTTATCCTCAAATAAATAATGGAACATGATACCCAAAAAGCTGCAGTGGAAAAATGGGCTAATGGAAGCCCTGGCTAAGTGTGAGCGCGGTGGGTGAGAAGGAGGCGAGCTGCTCCTATCTCAGCATGGGGCACTTACAGACAGATATTGCAGTGCTATTGCCTGTTGTGGTACTTACGTCCCGAAAGGATGCTGAGAAATCGGGGAGGGAACAGAAAATAGCCATAAAAATTACTTGCAAGCCAAAAATACACTGCAGAGAAACCAGCTACAAGAGCCTGAGATGTTGAGCCTGTCAAGGAAGGAGTGAAAGATGCCCCGGCTAGAGACCATGGGAACTTCTGCAGGAAAAAACGATGGAATAAGAAACCATCTTTAACTTGAGGCCACCTCCATGGGAAAAGAGGGGCCCCAATTAAAGCCCTGGGGACAAACTTCCCGAGGGGCCGTCGCTCTGGTGTCTGCTGCCAGACTGGTCTTCCCCACAGACCCACACAGGCACAAGCTGTTGGGCACGCTGTAGGGTTAATGACTGGATTTCAAAGGCTCTCCATGAATGAACAACCTATGGGCTTTGATGTGGCATTGCAGTATAAGAGCTCGATAGCCACATTCACATTGAGTTATCTCCCACTTCGGGGTGCGCAAGATTGGCTGGTGTGGTGCTCATTTAATCGGAGTCATCTTATACATTCTTGGGAAGCAGACGTAGGTAGGAGCTGCCCAAAATGGAGATTATGCTGCAGATTACCTGCTCTTCCACATTCCCTACCGCTGGGATGGAGCTGTGCGTTTTTGCCACGCAACAGCCGGGCCATTCCAAAGCAGCACTGTATGGGCATCGTCTTTTCCAAAGACACTTGGCTCATTCATTCCCATTCCTTGATGGCAGTGAGGAATCATGCCGGGCAAGGCAAGAGGGGGCCAGGGCTGTGAGGAGCTGCGGTGGCAGGAGGAGGCTGGGGCTTCCAGAAATGGGGAACCACCGCGAGGCAGGACGAAGCTCGGGGAGCACGTTTCTCCCCCTCTGCCTTCCCCTGCCTCCTTCTCTCCAGGTGAAGGACCTGTAACCTTGCCAGGGAAAGGGTTAGAGCTTAAAAAAACCAAAAAGCACCCTGATCACTGCTGCTACAATTAAACCCAAAATAGTTGGAATGCTTATATTGATGCAGCTGGGACCGTACACAGAATAAAACCAGTAGAATAATGGCCAGTAGACAGTCGGAGACCATGGAAAACCTATTGATTGCAACAGGGTCTCTTTTCTGTACAGCAGAGCGGTCTTGGAAGAGCAGAGCTCTGGGTAATTTCTAGCAAAGAATGCGCTGCACGCCATTACGTCTGGATCCTGGCAATCGAACCGCAGCGGCCGGGTCTCGCCGGTGCGTGCTTATTGAAGGGCGGACCCTGGTGACAAGGAGCTGGTCACTGCCAGAGCACGGCGCCTTGCTCTTTCGGTGCACAATGCTTTTGGCTCATTTGCGGCGCAGATCGGGGCAGGGGGAGGACACGCGGAGGCGAGACCCCCACCAGAGCCCCCCAGCAGAGCTGCCCCTGTGCCCAGGGGCTCTGGGGCAGCGGGCGCAGCCGAGCAGGAGCAGCACAAGAGGTCGCCTGTAGTTTAAAATAAAACCCTTGGTGTCCACCAGGACCCCCAGGTCCCTTCCCGCAGAGCTGCTCCCCAGCCGGGGGATCCCAGCCTCCCAGTGCTGCACTCCGGGATCGTGTTTTCCCAGGTGCACTTGTCCATGCTGATATCAAATGCTGGGACTTTGGGGCAAAGAGGGGCCCGGCTGTGGGTCGGTGCATGGGACAGACCTGTGAGTGACCTGGGAACCGGGGGAGAGAGGAAGGGTACGGTCTGCTCCCGGCAAGCCGCAGCCCCACGGACCGCACCAGCCAAAGGACTTTGTTTAAAACGTGGTTATGGTGTCACACCGCAAGTCGGCAGGGAGGGGGCCAGCACAAATTTAGGGCAGCAAAAAGGAGAAGCCCTGAAACACAGGGTGAAAACGCAGGTATAGCAGTGGCAGCAAAACCAAAAAGCCCCGAGCAGGAATTCACACCGTCACACATTCCCTGTGGCCACAGAGGGGAAAGTCTCCCAGGTTTTACGGGGCGTTTGTGTACTTTACCGTGGATGCTGTGGAAAGGATAAAAGAACCAAAGACAACCTCATGGCGAGCGTATAAAACTGCCGAGCGAAAAGGCCGGTGTGAGCCGCGCACCGTCAGCCAGGTTCTGGGGGTTCGGCAGGATCAGCCATCAGTTCTAGCCATTGGCTCCCTATTTTTTAGGACTTTGCGACAGCAAGGTCCAAGGTCCCGCCGCCCGCGCGGGGCTGCCACTGTCCCCAGGCTGGGGAGGGGATTGCCCTGTGGATGCCCCATGCTGGTTCAGAGGGGTGATGTACTGGCGGGGCTGCGTTTGGGGGGGTTATGTGCGAGCACTTGTCCGACGCGTCTCTGTACTTACTGGTGTCTTGAGAAAAGGAATAAAAGCAACAAATCAACCTGGAAACAAAATTAAAGCCAGCGTGCCCCGCAGCCTGGGGAGGGCAGGGGCTTGGCTGTGCTCGCTCGTGGTGATGGGGATGGGACGCTGGGGCCCCGCCACCGCAGCCCCGGGCCACGGCAGCACGGTCTGCATGGCAAATTCTGCCCCCTGAAACCCTCCTCAAATCATCCACGCAATGAAGCTGTCTGGCCACGGAAGGGCCGTGGGGAAGGGGCAGGCTGGGCAGGGCTGGGTGGGATGGCCAGGGACAGCGGCTCCTGGTCACAAACCTTCCTGGGATCCATGTACCGGCCTGATGGAAAACGCGGGACCGCT
>NW_009259496.1:665246-665588 GCF_000687185.1 Egretta garzetta | reverse complement strand
TAACAAAGAGATTTCCCGGCGAGTTCAGAGGTGGTGGATTTGATAAACTGTCTCGTATTTTTAAATGAAAAAATGATACTTCATCTTTCTAATGACAGAAAACTTGGAGATGGTTTACAGTAATATATGCCTTTTTTAATACATGGCTTGCAATCTCGGGCCCGCGGCTGCATGAAGAATGGAGTCGCAGGCAAAAGGTTAATAGAGCATTGGTCCTTTTTTAATTGAAAAAATGACTGAGGGACCATGTAGCAGACCGAGCAGTAATATTATTACAGGCTGTAAGTACTGTTCCCGAGACTTACTGTTCATCTGGGAGCAGCGTAATGAGCGCCGGGCTGC
>NW_009259496.1:663504-664327 GCF_000687185.1 Egretta garzetta | reverse complement strand
GGACGGGCGCTGAGCCCCGCGTGGGGCTGGACGTACACCTATAGGTGACGTGTGCCTATGGGCTGTGCCTGGCCGAACCAGCCGACCTTGGGGCTTAAGCTGGAGGTTGCTCCTCCAGCAGCCAGGCTTGAAACCCCAGGGAAGATCTGTATGCACCGATAGGGGAACCAAAGGCAATAGATGAAGCCAATAACGTGGGGAAAGCTCGCCGAAAGCCTGCAAAAACAGGCCTTGGGACTAAAACTGCCCTGAAATCCTCTGGGGGAATGGCACTCGAACAATAAATAAAAGATGAAACTTGTGTAAGTTATGGCGGTAAATCACAATGTGGAGAAATGCTGAGCTTGATGTCCTGCTTAGGCGACGAAGGGGAGGAGCGGGGTGACAGTCATCAGGCGCTGCGTGCCCCAGAGCCGGGGGTGCTGCTGGAGGCATTAAAAAGAGAGGAGCTGGGGAGGACAGGGGAGGTGGCAGGGGACAGGGGTTACGTTGGGAATTCAGGGATGCAGCGGGAAGCAGAGGGTCAGGGTCTGCACGGGCCGGGCAGGGACGTGGGCTGGGGGTCCCCTCCCCACAACCCCGTGACAAGGTGGGGACAGAGGCTGGAGAAAGGGAACAGCAGTGGTGGAGGTTTCCATGCTGGGCAGGAGGTCACTAATTGGGGTAGGTGGCCATCAGCACTAATTGCAGCAGGGAAGCTCTCCTGGAAAACCCACCCGAGGAGGGGAAAGGCAGTGCAGCCTGCCGGGATGGAGGGGTCCCCGTCCCCGGGGGGGGCTGGTGCAGCCTGGCCGGAGGACAAGGCAGGTACCCCACGGCCGGA
>NW_009259496.1:661432-663122 GCF_000687185.1 Egretta garzetta | reverse complement strand
AGCAGCCCCCCCCCCAAGACACCCTAAGTCCAGAGAGTGAAAAAGGCGATGGACTTCCCAACCAGCCTCTGCTGGGAGACGGCCATGGGTGGAAATAGCTGCAAACACTTCCAGTAGGAATATGCTTTCCTGTCTCCAGTGGGCACAAGGGGATTCTCACAGAAAAAAAGAGGGGAAAAGTGCATTTGGTCCGGCGTGACCCCCAGACCTGGTGATGCCACCCGGGCTGTCGCCCCTCATGCTGGAGGAGGACTTGTAGGCATGGGTGTTCATGGTTGGAGAAGTCGGCAGGGACCTGCCGTGCCACCGGGAGCATCAAAGCCGGGCTCCTGCCCTGCTGGGGTGGCCACCCATGGTCTGCACCCGCTGCCTGCATCAGGGGGGGCATCTGCACCCACTGCCCGCATCAGGGGGGACATCTGCACCCGCTGCCCGCGTCGGGGGGGACAACTGCACCCATGCCACTGCCTGCCTGCACGGAGCGGGGTGTCCCACTGTGTCCCAGGCGCTCCCCGGGGAGAACCCCCGTGCCGCAGCCGTGTCTCCCCCCCAGCTCTGCTGGCCATCACTCGGGGGAGGGAAATGGTGGGGGTGGTGGTTGTATTTATCAGAAGCACCCCCGGCAAAGCGGCGAGGCTGGCTGGGTGCCTGGCAGGGATGGTGAGTGCCCTCCCCTCCCTTCCCAGGGCCCTTCCCATTCCGCTCCCCAGCCTGGGGCTGATGGGGGAGAGCGCTTTGCCGCGGGGCTGCAATGGCCCCCGGTCTGCTCGGTGGCACTGAACCCCCCCCAGAACAAGTCCTTACCAAAGCCTGTCCCTGGCTGCTGGGGGGACAGCCTGGCCACAGCCACCGGCGCCTGGGGGGAGCCAGGGACGGGGACAGCCAGCCCGCTTCCCCGGACAGCCCCATGGGGATTTTACATCTTTTACCATTTGTGAATATTTGCTGGCGACGGATTACTGAGGTTGTGCAGGCCCCTGTGTTAGCAGAGCCCACGCTCGTCCCACGCTCGGGTCCTTCTGTGATGGACCTCCATATAACACCCCCAACTGAAGGATGGATCGCTAACATCATCATTTGTGCTGCATTTTTCTCCCCCGTGGAGGATGAGCTCCAGTTACTCCCATCCATCTCATTCTTTCAAGTCATCTTCATTCTGCAATTTCCCCTCACCCCGAAAAGAGTAAAAAATCGATCCATTTCTTTCCAATTTCAGAGCGGGAGGAGAGGGAAGGAGCCCGGCGCGAGGCAGAGGATGCCTCTTCCCACCCTTCGCACATGCCCGCGCGCTCCCCGCCGGTGCCTGCGCGCGCGGCTGCTGGGGGATATTGATTCCTCGCCGGGGAGTGCAGCCGCTGCGCCCGCACCCTGACCTCCAGCTCACCCTGCCAGAGCCAAAAACGCGCAGCTTTGGGTCTCTACAAGACAAAAAAAACCCCCAAAATCCCAGCTTCTCCACTGGGGAAGGTGAAGGCTGTCCCAGCCCGGGCGGGGGCTGCATGGGATTGCCACCGACACCGGCGACCCGGCCCATGGCCAGAGCTGCTCCGCCTTTGCTGTCTTGCCATTATTTCTGCATTTTGGTGACATTCCCGTGCCGTATTTCCCTGCACCTGCAGGAAAACAATTGATCCTGTGAAAACCATCCTTTCCCCTAAAAAAAAAAAAAAACAAAAAACCACCCCTGGAA
>NW_009259496.1:659785-661402 GCF_000687185.1 Egretta garzetta | reverse complement strand
CGTAGGTCCGGCGCCGGAACGGCCGGGCGAGAGGGACGGGGGCTGGGTGGGAGCGCGGCGCAGCCAGGGCCGGGGAGCGGAGCCGTCCCACGGGAGAGCGGCTCTGCAGCCCCCTGGGAAGCACTCGGCACACGCATTGATGCCCTCAGAGGAGCGGGACGGGCCCTGGCCCCGTGTTCGGCAAGCGGCGTGGGACCTCGGCTGCCCCGCACGGAGTCTCCGCGAGGCAGGACCGCTGTCGGAACCCCGCCACGGGCGCTTCCCGGGGCCGACACGAGCCACACGCACGCCAGCGTGGCGGTCCGGAGGCAAACACCTTCACTGCAGCGTGGCTACTCTTACGCCGAATTTATGCTGCCGCACATCCCCGCTGCACCCTGTGCCACGCCTGACAGCAAATATGATTTCAGGTGTCGTGCAGCAGGGGTTTCATTATTGGAGACATGGGCTTAATGGTGGTGGTGTCACGGGAGCAAACGGTGCGGATGCGTCTGGGCTCCAGGAGGCTGCCATGCCGCCTGCAGAGCTACCTCGCCGGATAATAGATAATTTTACAAAAACGGCTAAATGAATCAGATTCAAACGAGGTCTGGTTTTCCACCTGATCAATAGATCCAAAAGAAACACTGCCAAATATCATGAGTTATCGTGCGGCGCTGATGGCTGTCAGGACGATGGGAATAGCAAAGACAAATGCACACCTTTTCCTCCATTATTACTTTAAGCCTTTTATTATCATTATTATGGGTGATTAAAAATCCCATTAATCAGATGCTAAACAGATTAAGGCCTATGAATTAATTTTCTGGAAATAACTAAGACAAACATTCTGTGCAGAGCTCATTTAATGAAATAGAAGCTGTTTATCTGCAAAATTAGGGCTTGCGCATATCGGAGCTCCGGCTGGAAAAATCCGCTACCGTGTGGGCATGGCGGGCGCAGGCTGGAGACACCACCTATTTTTTACCCATTCTAAGTAAAAGAAAGATCTTGCTCTAAGTAATTTATGATTCATTACACAAAGAGCTCATTAGCTAGGACCAGAAAATAAAATTACAGTCATTTAAGGAATAATTCCTTGATGTAGTGTTTAAGAAAAGGAGGCTGCAGGACAGAGGAAGCCTGGGCCGCCCAATGGGGACCGCGGGGCTCTGCCCGGGGAGGGGGCTCGGCGCAAGGCACAGCCATGCCTCTTCTTATTTCCTCACCCATAGGAACAATTCCTTCCCCTTGGGGCTGTCAGGCACTGGAAGGGGCTGCCCAGGGAAGGGGTCGAATCCCCAGCCCTGGGGGGATTTAACAGCCGGGCAGAGGCGGTGCTGAGGGCCAGGGTTTGGGGGTGGGATGGCAGGGGTAGGGGAACGGTTGGGCTGGGGGATCTTAAAGGGCTTCTCCAACCTCAACGATTCCATGATTCTATGATTCCAAGCCGTTTAGGGCTTGTGCAGCCCCGACACAACTTATGGAGGGGAAAACAGAGCCACGTCCCCCTCGCCCAGCTCTGCCCCGCGCTCACCGCATCCCCCTCCCACACCGCGCTGTACACCCCACGAGCGGCAGGATGGCACCAGGGCCCCTCCACGGAGGAGCCGTGGGGCTCGCCAGCGGCCCTGGGAG
>NW_009259496.1:654080-659717 GCF_000687185.1 Egretta garzetta | reverse complement strand
CCCATCGCATTGCGGACATGAGGGCCCACGTGCCAAAGCCAGCACCGGGCATTGCCGGGGGGCCAACGGCAGCCGAGGCAGTGCCAGCCTCAGCTCCAAAGTTCTCCCAAGCGTGAGCCCTGCCGTGACTCACCAACGCCAAAACCCGAAGCGCCTACTTTATTTCACCTTTGCACTTAGCTGTGCTATAAAACCACCATAAATAATTGGTTAGAAGTTGTGGATAATAAACAGGTAATGTTTTAGTTGTGGGGACACATCTCTATCGGGTTGAAGTTTGGCCTGTTACTCACGAATGTAAACAAGAAGGTGGGGAACAATCACAGCAGCCGCCCAGGAGCCAGCAGAAATGCCCGTGGCCTCATCAAAGACCGGCGCGGCGCCTTGGGTGCTGCCAAGTTCAAAATCCCCTCGCCCTCCACCGCCCCAAGGGCCCCGGCGCGTTCGCTGTGTGGGGCACCACGGCTGCCTCAAAGAGGTAAGAGGAGGACTTGGCAGAGGAAATCTCCAAGGCAAATTGCGCTTTCTTGGGAGCAGTTTCATAATCACGCTGTTTTGTTATCCTGAAAAATTGCCGACATACGACTGTATCACATAGGTCCTTCCCATGCAGCCTCTGCCGGGCCCAGACAACCTTGTGCCTGGCACTGCACTGGGGACAAAGACTGATGACCGTGAAGGAGCAGCCCAAAGCAAGATGTCTTCTTCTGGTGTGCCAGCAAAACATAAATCTGGGCAACTCCAGGTTGGGGCCAGCTTCAGAAGCTGAGATCTACCCGAAAGGCAACGTGTTTTGCTCTAGGCAGTGGAGGAGCACAGAGTTTCATCAGATCAAGATGCTCAAGGGTCTCTATTCAGCCCCAAAACTTACCAGCAGTGAGATTTTCATAGAATCATAGAATCATAGAATCATTTTAACTCCATCTGAGGATTTTCTTGTTGGTTTTTCTACATCAGCATCTACATCTACATCCTCAGCCTTTTCTCTGCAAGCAGGAGGCAAATGGGAGCCGAGATTCCCATCTAACCACAGAAACCAAGATTTCAAATATCTGTGCACCGAACCCGTTCCCGCATGCCAGGTCTGGCCCCATTCATTTTTGGGGGAAGCCGGGTACGTTCCAGGACTCCCGGGCCATGACACCCCTCACCCGCCCCAGGCGCGGCTCTGCTCCCTTTGCCATGGCTATCCCTCCTTAATGCGTAATTTTTGCCTATTAACAATTAAAGAAGACGGTTCTCACCAGTTTCGCCATTAATGACCACGACACAGGCAATGAGCATTAATTGATTTTTCACCGCTATTTTTCCCTCCCACAGTTACGAGGCTGCCTTTGAGCGTAAAATACAGGAGCCAAGGTGCTAAAGACGTCTCACCGGTGGCGAAACAAGGGCCAGGCGCGCGGTTTGGCCCCGGGCAGGGACGCAGTTTGCTCCTATAGCTCCGGCACACACACAATGCGTGAAGCCCCATGAGGTCCCACGGGAAAAAAAGGGCTGAGCAAGTGCCAGGCCCTGCGCCTCCCATGCTGCCCACGGGTCTACACGATGCCCGGGCGCCCCGACGCTCCTGGTCCTGCCTGGGGTCCAACCACGGCGATGCCCTCCTCCTGAAATCACCCGGCCACTCGCCACCGTTCCCCCACCCCGGGGGTGACGAACAACCCCAGCCACCAAGGCATTCCTCTGGTTCCCAAGTAATGTTTGGTGTTAGAAAGCAAGTGCTGAAGGAGCTTTTAAATCCAGTATCCAGCCCTTAAAGCATCACCAGGGACAAGCGGACCTTCTGTTTGCGTTCGTTTATAGCCTTCCCTAGAAATTGCCTATTGAATTACTATTTCTTGTGCCTGTTTAAATAAATAGGCGTATTTGTTATTGCTGGTGAAAGTTCCATGTTTGGCCTTTTTAAGCCATTTGATTAGGAAGTGGGGAGAATATTTTAGCAGCAAAGAAGGCCCTGACACTGAGCACTGGTTGGAATAATCCAATTTTCCCTGCGAAGCAGGGCAAGGGTCCTCCCAGGAGGTCAAAGCTCCCTTAGCACAATTAGAACTTTAATTAATGAAATTGGTTGGGCCCCCGCCAGCAGAGGCAGCGTGTTTGTCCCTGCCCGGCAGAGCTCTAGGAGGGGACATGGGCTCCCCGTGCGGCGGGGCGGTGGGCTCTCGGGGCCGGCACAGCCATGGGCAGGGCGGGCAGACCCCTAGCTTCCCCCCAGACACAGCCAGACCCCCCACCACACCATGGCGGGCATTTGCTCTGGAGATGCCATCTCTGGGGCTCTTCGCTTAACGTCAAGGGCAAGTTGGCCCTCTTGGGCGGCCTTGCGAGGGGCGGCACGGCTCTCGGTACGTCATGCTGTTCAGACATGCTCTCTGCAATTAATATTGCATAACGGCCTCCGGATTCCTAAATTATGTATTTCTCCTTCTCAGCATCATGTGTTTTTTACAGGGTTAATTATTTTCCATTGTTCTGCCTTTAGCAACAGTCATCTTAATTAAGAGGGCCAAGTCCCACTCTCATTTCTGCCTGGTGGATCCCAACGAAATCAATGGAGCCTCACGGTGTGAAGGGGGAGGAAGAGTGGCCATCTACGTACAAATCAAATGTTCCCTCTCCTGTTGATTAATGCCTAAAATTAATCCAAGGCATAATCTCCCACTTCTGACTAAATCTCACCGAGTAAATCACTGCAACCCCCCCCTCGGGGTGGCTTTTCCGTGTGCAGCTCAGCTCTTGCTCGTTCCCCTCCAGTCACCCTGGACCACCGAGGGGGGAACCCAACGGAACCGCGACGAAACCGGCAGCGGCCCCGCCATGGCACCGGGCAGGTGCCTCATCTCATGGCTTTGCCTCTGGGGATTAAAAATGATGGCAGAAATTGGCAGTGAGACGCCGAGGCCACGGTCACCTCTTCTGCCCCCTTCCTTTTTCCCTCCTTCTCCCTCCCGAGCTGCGGGTGCCCCCCCGGGCTCAGCACGAGGGGTAACCCCCCAGCCTCTCCTTCCCCAGCCCTGCTGCCCGCCGCCTCCTGACAGCCCGGCGCTGCTGGCAGCAAAAGGGCTTATCTGGAGCGATTCCTCCCTTGCTTGCATTTCCTGACAGCCCCCTATTAAAGCAGACCCAGGCATCCATGCCGGGGAGGCTCCAATAAGTGGATCCGCATGCAATATTCATGGATCACTTCAGAATAGTTACAGATCCATCACGCTTGGCAGCAGGACGGCGCGCGCTCCTAATGCGGGGCTTAAGCACCTTTTTGAACCGGAGCCCTGAGGATGACCGCACAGCTCGGGCGGCCGGGCGGGCAGCGATGCCGGCGGTGGCCGGGTGGTGCCTGGGGGACATGGGCAGCCCGGAGGCTCCTCTGACGGTGCCGACGGGGGCAGCGTCCCTTCTGAGAGGTTTCCTGCAAGAAAAGGCAAAGGGCTCTGGGAGGGGACGAGGCCCACCCTGCAGCCCCCCACCCGCCTCCATCGCAGCCTCCGGGGAAACCCCAGAAAGTCCCTCGGAGACCTGGGGCCGCGGGGCATCCCCAGCCCACCCCGTGAAGCCCAGCTGACGCGATCCAAGAAGCCCCCACAGTGCGTGGAAACCAGGGGAGCCTGACCAGAGCTTAATTCCCTCGCTCTGGGCAAGGTTTGTTTACCAGGGTCTGGTACGTCTGGCTGGCACCACACTGCAGCTCTAAAACTGATCTCATCCCCCAGGATTAATTTTTACACAATCATTCCAGAGTCTATCGTAATCACTCCATAAAAAAAATGAAGAGATTTGGGATTTTTTTCAATGCAGAGGATTAGGTCTAAATACAAGTAATCTGCAGGAAGCTCAGCTGTATGCACACCACTAATCGCTCCCTTACTCTTCCCAGCTTCAGCCCTTTCATTAGTATTTTCCATAGTGGAGCTGTTCGTCCTTGGTGAGGTCAGGCCGACGCAGGCAGGCAAACACGTCCCCGAGGGCCACGGCCGGCCCACGGGCGTTTGCCCCAGGAGGCAGAGGACAACATCCACAGCAGCAGCTTGGGCGAGTGGCAGCGCCGTGCTGTGCTGTGCATCGCCTCAGGGCCATGCATCGCTGTGGCACCATGCATCCCTGCAGAGCCATGCCGTGCTGTGGTGCTGTGCATCCCTGCAGAGCCACGCAGTGCTGTGGTGCTGTGCATCCCTGCAGAGCCATGCAGTGCTGTGGTGCTGTGCATCCCTGCAGAGCCATGCAGTGCTGTGGTGCTGTGCATCCCTGCAGAGCCGTGCAGTGCTGTGGTGCTGTGCATCCCTGCAGAGCCACGCAGTGCTGTGGTGCTGTGCATCCCTGCAGAGCCGTGCATCCCTGCAGAGCCGTGCAGTGCTGTGGTGCTGTGCATCCCTGCAGAGCCACGCAGTGCTGTGGTGCTGTGCATCCCTGCAGAGCCATGCAGTGCTGTGGTGCTGTGCATCGCCACAGGGCCGTGCATCGCTGTGGCACTGTGCAGTGCTGTGGTGCTGTGCATCGCTGTGGCACCCTGCCTCCCTGCAGTGTCATGCATCGCTGCGGCACCATACACCCCTGCAGTGCCGTTCATGGCTGCAGCAAGCAGTGGAGAGGGGCTGGGGGCTCAGCTGGGCTCGCTGCCTCTTGCTCCGCTCCAGAGAGGAGGCTCTGGCGTGGGACCGCTTGCGCTCTTCACTCTGGGATCTTTCTGGTTTGCCTTGGGAGGGAGGCGCAGTCATTAGCTCAGGAAACTTCTAATGCAGTGCCACAAACCAGCTGGTTTAAAACATCGTAAACTATTAAAAGAGATGACTCGCTCAAATCCTGAAGCCTTTCGTAAATTCCTGGGGGTCTAACTAGGCGAAGCTGGCGATTTCCCCAGGCCTAGGGCAGCCACCTCCGTGTTCCCCTGGGTCCCCAGGAGCCTCCTTGGGCCGTCGGTGCTGAGCCCTGTTGTACAGCTGGAGGTGGCGATGAGGCGATGGAGCCCACCACGCTGGTGCAAATGCCTGCCGCCTTTCCGTTCCCATCCCCTGCCTGCGGTCAGCTTCCCCCGCTGCAGGGCTGTTGCTTCTGCCCAACTCTCACCTGCCCGGCTTCCCCAGCCCCGCTTAACTAACCCTGGCCTTGCCTTTATAGCAGCAGTGATTAGAGGAGGTAGCTGCAGGCACACCACTCCCTCCTCGCTGGCACACCGGGATTATTCCTGGGTTTTGATGACATTTCCCGCTGGATCTTGGGGCTGAATTCCTGCACGTTCCTGGTGGGATGCGAGCAACGCATGGGCCAGCCCGTGCCTGGGGCGCGGGGGGGTGGGCAACAGGCCTCTGGGGCTGCCAGAAAAGCGAGGGCTCAAGGGCTGAAAGAAAATCCTGTACGTAGTGAAGTCAGAAGGAGACGCGTGCCCTTTATGTCCAGCAAGCATTTCTGCAAATATAATTAAAATAAATACATATCTGGGACTGATCTGACCGCAGGTATAGGGATGCAGTGCCAGATTTTTAAAGCAAAATAACTTAAGCACTTAGAAAAGGACTCGAGCAGACTTTAGGTACTTATGTTCAAAATAATTGTCCCAGGAAACCCAATTCAGCAGCCACCCGGGCTGAAAGCACTTAGGCACGCTCGGGCAGGCGTTCAACAAAGCATTTAGCTGCCCCG
>NW_009259496.1:652880-653584 GCF_000687185.1 Egretta garzetta | reverse complement strand
GTGCTTCCCCGGTGTCCCCCTGGTTGCAGCGGGGTCCTGCCTCTGTGGCCACTGCAGCGGCTCTGGGGCTGGGGGAGAGGGGGCTCATTCCTCCTCCCCGGGGAACGCGTTTCCAGGGGCAAACCAGCAGCCTGGGCTGCAAAAACGTGGCTGAGGAGGGAGAACACTCCTGGTAATAAACTCACAGACCCTCACACGCCGGGGGGCTGGCAAGCTCCTGGTTTTAAAGAGACTTTAAAACTATTTTGGGTGCAGGCAGTCAGACCAAGGCTTCCTTATACTCGGAGACCCTAAACACCAGCTTCAAAGGAGGGAAGGCAACCGCAAAGAGAGCCTGGAAAAGGTGGATTTCAGCGGGGGCAAACCTTCAAAGCACGACTTTCCTGTGGAGTTAGAAAGACCAGGTCCTCTTCCCATGAATAAGTCAAAAAGTGGGAACCTTTCCTAAGCGCCCACCCGCCCCAATGGGTGTTTCCTTGGCCAGGCTTGAAAGCAAATCGATGCTCCTGGATCCTTTTATGCGGGGCCGAAACGCCGCCTCTCCTCTGCTCTGGCCGGCTGAGCCCTTGCCCCTCTTGCAAACGCGTTTCTTTTCTGGCATCGGTAAAAATCCTGGCAGCTGCAGCTTCTGGTTTGCTTTCTTTTTGGCAACCGAGCAAACGCCGCCCGTGGCTGATGGCTGGTGAGGACCTGCAGGCTGAGCC
>NW_009259496.1:652435-652704 GCF_000687185.1 Egretta garzetta | reverse complement strand
GCCGGCCCCTCTCCTCCTTCGGGTGCAGGGAGGGAAGTCGTGGCCGGGTTGTGTTTTGCTTGCAGCAGATTTGATTTTTTCATGACTTGAAAGCCGTCTGGAGGAACGCTCCCCCCAGCGCTTGCCAGGCACACATCGGCTGCAGGGAAATCCAGCGTCTCCTTGCCGGGGCCAAGCACGCAGAGCGCGCCAGAGCCCCGGGAAAGAGCCCTCCCCCCTCGCTGGGGGTCGCTCTGGGCCGGCAGTGGTATCTCCTTCCAGCAATCCCC
>NW_009259496.1:649414-652411 GCF_000687185.1 Egretta garzetta | reverse complement strand
TGCCCCTTGGGGCCCCGGGAAAGCCAAGTCTGTCACCCACGCTGGGATGCCACACGGCAGGCGGAGAGGCTCCATGTGGAGGGCACATTCCTCCTTGGAAGCCCTCAAATCCAATCTAAGCAGCAATTCCTACTGATTTCCTACCGAGTGCCACCATCGTATGTTCTGGCAAACACCCTCCCTTAAGGACGGGCATCTGTCACCGGCCAAGGGCTCGGTGTAACCCGCACGCCGGGGCCACTGCGGGGGCGGTGGGAAGCAGCTGGTGACGGGAAGGCAGGGGACACGTCCTTCTGTGCCCCTTGGCTTCGATGCGCCTTGCAAACACCCTGTGAACAGTGACAATGCCGGCTTACCAACCTACCGCCCCTTTCACAGCTTCACACAAAAAAATAAGCCACCTAATTGAGGAGAAATGTTCCCAGGATCCGGGGCAGGGAGCTCTGTACCTGGGCCTCCCCACTCCTCTCGCCCGCAGCCTCCGGCGAGCCGAGCTTCTGTGTCAATTACAGGAAAATCAATGAAGATACTGTTCAGGACTCCTTTTCACCATTCAGCGCGGATGATATCCTTCACTTTCTAGCACTGATTCATTTACTTTCAGCCTCTCCAGGGGCTCCTGACATATTGCTATCTCTGAAGAATCTGAAGCAAGAACTGCCTTTGTTTCCACTGCAACTTGTTGGCGCGCGCAGGCACCGGGGACGCGGGGCTGGGGCTCGCAATGGGGTCAAAAGGAGAGCGGCTGCGGCACACGGCAGGGGGGGTTAAACATTCCTTGCCAAAGCACCTTTCCAGCGTCCTCTCGGATCTCATTCGCACAGAGAGATTGGGCAGGATGGGGGGGCACAGTGGGTCCAAACCCGGAGCCGGCGTGCCATCAACCTCCTTCCTCCCGCTCCGTGCCATTGTGGCAGCGCTGTCCCCAAGAGCAGTGACGGGGCAGCACCACCGCTCCTCCCGCTGCCAACACCCCCTCGAGCGCCGGCGCGCTGCCTGCGCAGCATCTCCTGACAGCGTTCCTCTGCCGGGGGCTTCGCCCAGGCCACCAGCCGTCTCGTGCTGCTCACCCGCTGGTGACAAAAACCCTCTGATCCACTCACAGCGTGTGCCGGCGGCCGGGTGACACATTCCGTGCGCTCCAGGACGCGGCAGAGCCAGCTGCAGAAGGGCGAAAGCCCCGCTTGGCCAGCAGCCCGCTGGCAATACGCACTCGGCTCTCGCTCGCTGTCTTTCACGGAGGCGGTTGGGAGCTCTGTGCAGAACCCCGCGGCCGGGAGCTCTCCTGCCCGAGGAGTGCCGGCAACGCGGCGAGGTGTGTGACACAAGGGCTGTGCAGTCCTCCTCTGGGGCTTACACCCAGCCCCCAGGACGCGCCGTCAGGAACTACGCAAGACAATGCTGAGTATTATAGAATTGACTTCCAAAATTTCTAAAGGCAAAACGCTGCGGAGGGCGCATCCCGGGACACCTGGGTGGACATGTGGAAGCTGGGGACACCATGCAGTGGGTGGATGACAACAGAAACCATGTAAAGAGTCACGTAAAACAGTGTTGTTTTCTACATTTCCATCCTCTCCTCTCTCCGCCAAAGCCACAAGTATCCCACAGGAACGGGATATGGACCTCCGGGCCGCACTCAGGCCAAGCTCCCACCGAAGGCTGAAGCAGCACGCTGTGACGTAAAGCCCAGCCCTGCAAGCTCCTCGTGTTCCTCCTCTTCAAAGAGAGCTTCATGCATGGAGAGCTTGTAGGATATAGCCCAGAGCAAGGATGGTGCTACAAAGGCAGTATTTATTATTTATAAGGCACTTCTATGAACTCAGGGCTCAGAGGCAGAGCTGTCTATGGGGGCGAGCTTTGTACGGAAAAAAAATGGAGCTTGAAGAAACACTGGAAGTATTGCAGCATGCAGGAGTTGTGTTTGTAAGAGACATTCCTCGGACTACAGAAGTCAGGCTCTCCTCGAGTTGACACGAAATTTCCTGTGTGATTTATGGGGCAGTTTAATTACCAGTAGGGTTCTTTTTGGTAGTAGCATGCCCGAAACACCAGGCTTTTGAAGATCGAGGGGTCTCCTGAGCCAGCTTCGGGTTTTGCATGGCCCAGGTGCAGGCTGTGGGGTAGAGTCCCGCGGCGCTCTACGTGCCATGCGGTGATCTATAGCCTCGCAGGGAAACGCCGTGGTCCCGCGGCCCTGTGCTGGGAGCAGGGGGACGTTGTGCGCCCACCCGGGCACTGGTCCCCCAGCGAAGGCACAGGGGCCCAAGCAGCCCGGGCTCCCCGTGGCTCAGGCAGCGGCGCAGCTTGCAGCCATGCTCAGCCCCCACATGCACCCATGGGACCCAGGGATCACTGCGGCCCTGGGGCTGCCAGGCTGGGCCACCCTGGTCCTTTGGGGTGTCACTGCACAGCACCCCAAGGCGGTGGGAAGGGCACTCTGGGCCACCCCAGCGTTGTCAGGGGCACCCCGGGGATGTCAGGGTGGGCACACCTGGGATGCCAGGCCGTGTACCCGGCACTGCTGGGGAGGACACCCTGGGGCTGTCCCCAAGGAAACCTGGGGCTGTTGGGGGGATGCTGGGGCTGTTGGGGGACACACCAGGGCTGTCGGGAGGGTGCTGGGGCTATTGAGGGGCACGCTGGGGTTGTCAGGGAGGTACCAGGGCTGTTGGGGGGCACACTGGAGCTGTTGGGGGGGTACCAGGGTTGTTGTGGGGCATGTTGGGGCTGCTGGGGTGCACACTGGGGCTGTTGGGGTGCACACCCGGGCTGTTAGGGGGGTACCAGGGGTGTTGGGGAGCACACTGGAGCTGCTGGGGTGCACGCTGGGGCTGTTGGGGTGCATACCAGGGCTGTTGGGGTGGTACCGGGGATGTTGGGGAGCACACCGGGGCTGCTGGGTTGCACACCGGGGCTGTTGGGGGGGTACCGGGGATGTTGGGGAGCACACCGGGCCTGCTGGGGTGCACACAGGGGGGCAGGGGGGTCACTCGC
>NW_009259496.1:647720-647975 GCF_000687185.1 Egretta garzetta | reverse complement strand
CACGGCACGGCACGGCACGGTGCAGCCCGGTACAGCCCGGCACGGCACGGCACAGCACGGCCCGGTGCAGCCCGGCTCAGCCCGGTGACCATGCCGGTACATCCCGCTGCACATCCCTGTACATCCCGGTACATCCCGGTGCGCATGCCAGTACATCCCGGTACATCCCCGTACATCCCGGTACATCCCGGTGTGCATGCCGGTACATCCCGGGGCACATCCCGGGGCACATGCCGGTACATCCCGGTACATCCC
>NW_009259496.1:645196-647336 GCF_000687185.1 Egretta garzetta | reverse complement strand
CGCCTCCCCTCCCCACCCGCCCTGAGGCTCTCCCCTTCCCCCCAGGATTTAAGAAACTACAACCGGGGACCGCTAAATACGCTGAGCTCTGAGTGAGAGGCAGCGGTGAGGGACAAAGGCTGAATCAGAGCATTTCCCCAGATGGTTGCAGCTACCTTGGAAGAACAGATTACTTCAGAGCAGGACACCGGGCTGCAACGTGCATTATTTTACCAAGCAGAACGTGACCCACTTTCCCCGTATGTGAGCAAAATTGTCATTACTGCAAGAGCAATGGCTGGGTTTTCAAACCTTGAAACAAATCAGAGTGTAGCAGCCATGAAATGCCATGTTCATGGAGGCCAACACACACCCAGCTAAACTTCCCAGCTACCGGCAGCTCTGAGCAAGTGCAGCGCCGCGCTGCCTTCCAGCACTGCTCCGGCTGAGGGGGCGGGCAGAGCCGGGGCTTCGGATGGGGCCTTCGGGCCCGAATCCACCGGAGACACTCTCTTTGTGCATCGCCGCCCGCCTGCTGTTGCCCGGTTGCGCTGACTTTCCTGCTGTGTGGCAATGGAAAGGGTTTCTCGGTGCCTTCAGCTTCCTCAGAGCTGCTCTGTGCTTAATGGGAAGTAAAAATCTGCTTTCAGTTTCCTCCCTGTGATGTGAACCTGGTGGTGTCCGGCCAGCTTCTTACTTACCAGCTTTACTGGGAGATACAGCGATACATAGGGGAGCGATGAGGGAAGGAACGGGAGGAGCCAGGAGATAAATACCTGGCTCCAAGCCTGGTGTGAGGAGCGGAATTTGGGGTTTTTTGAGCATGGGTTGGCCTGCACACCACCAGGCCTGCTGGCAAACGATGGGGTACACCAGGCTCCACAGGGCAAAAGGATGCTTGCCACAAAGTGAGCGGGGCTGTAGACTGGATTTGAAGGGGAGGGGGATGAAACGAGGCTTGCTAGAAATGAGCCTGGGGATGGCACGCCAGCGTGTGAGGGACGGCGTGCCAGCGAGGCCCCTTGGCTGGCCACCTGAGAGGAGGTGGCGCGTAGTGATCCAAGCGGCAGCAAAGACACACAGGTTGTCGATGGGTTAGTGTCAGCTGCGATTAGGCACTTGGGAATCAAGACCTCTCCCCGCAGAGGAGCGGCGGGATCGTTAGCCCAACTGAGGCGCATCCGTACCAATGCTCGCAGCACGGGCAACAAACAGGGGGAAGTAGAAGCCATCGTGCAGCAGGAAAACCATGGTATGGTTGCCATCACAGAAACATGGTGGGAAAGGAAGGAAAACATTTAGCCATTTAAGACAGCTATTACCACCCCGGACTGCAATTCTGTCCTGAGGCGTGCCGGCTGGGCCAGGGGCTCGGCTCACACCCCCCGCCGGAGCAGCAGGAACCCCGGCCCCTCGGCTCTCTCCGGTCACAAGTCGGGGCTGCGGTGGGCGCTGCGGGGTGAGTTGTGGCCTCCTAGTGCTGGCAAACGCTGCCCGCTTCCCCCAGGGAGCCGTGGGCCACGGAGAGGAGGCGTCGCTTTGCCTGCCCCGTCCTTTCCCGGCAACCGCCGCTCCGCATTGCCTGGCACCGGCAGCTCACCCTTCATAGGCCTGCCTCTGTGCCACCCCTCTGGTGACCCCAGCTAATGCCTCGGGATCTGCCTCTGCGCTTGTCCGTTAGCCATAGCCCATAATGAGGGCACCCAGTGGGACTCCGTTAATGCTTAGACACCGGAGGATGCGAGCTGGAGGAAGGGTTGGTTGTTTTCCATAAACACGAGGAAATAAAGTGGTATTGGTTTTCTGATTTTATGCCCTGCAAGGGAAATTCCTGAGCAGGGCTGGTTTTGTTTGGTTTTTAAGCATCCCTAATAACCCTTGTAAAAATGCCAGCGTGCTTTCCCAAATAAGACATTAAGGAATTATGTTTACATAAACGGAGACAGCGACAGTCACTCGGTTTTGTGACTCAAAGCTTCTTAACGAGAAGGCAGAAAACACATGCACTTAAAAATCGGCTCCCGTTAATTCAGCTGAATACCCTGGGCTGCCTGGTTTTGCTTGGCACGCCTGACGCCAAACACATACCCGTCCTTGCCAGAGGCGCGCGGTCCGGTGCCGAGAGCGACGCGCACGCCGGGAGCACCCGCACGGGCGGAGC
>NW_009259496.1:642216-645182 GCF_000687185.1 Egretta garzetta | reverse complement strand
CCTCGGCGAGGTGACCCCGGCAGGGGGGGCCGGTTCGCTGCACCCCCCGGACCGGCACAGCCAGCCCAGTATTTTCATCCTGACACTGCTCCAAGAGGCGCGGGCACAGCCTCAGCTGGCGTCAGTCAGGCCCGCCCAGTAAAGCCAAGCAGGGCACTAAATAAGGAGCCAGCTCCGTAATTCCTATCTATTTATATTAATTTAAAAGCCATTGCACCACACTGCTCAGGAAACGGCTTTACTACATCTGAAAAAAACAAAGAAAAATGTAAGCCTGGCTGGAAAGAAAATCTCTCCACCACAGCCAGAGGGGAAACACAACTCCTTTTCTTCCCTTCTGTTTTATTTTAGGCAAGAAATCCTTCAGCATGTCGACGTAATAAAAAATTTTTCTTTGACCAAGAACAGCGTTCGGATCGGACAGCTGATGCATTACGATTATTCCAGCCATAAGTACGTTTTCTCCATTAGCAATAACTTCCGATCGCTGCTTCCCGACGTGTCGCCCATCCTGAACAAGCACCACAACATCTGCGCCGTGGTCGGAAACAGCGGGATCCTGACCGGCAGCCAGTGCGGGCAGGAGATAGATAAATCTGATTTTGTTTTTCGTTGCAATTTTGCTCCAACCGAGGCTTTCCAAAAAGATGTTGGAAGGAAAACCAACCTTACCACCTTCAACCCCAGCATCCTGGAGAAGTATTACAACAATCTTTTGACCATCCAGGATCGCAACAACTTCTTTTTAAGTCTGAAGAAGCTCGACGGGGCCATTCTTTGGATCCCCGCTTTTTTCTTCCACACGTCAGCGACAGTCACGAGAACGCTGGTTGACTTCTTTGTGGAGCACAGAGGGCAACTAAAGGTCCAGTTGGCCTGGCCAGGAAATATAATGCAGCACGTTAACCGGTGGGTATGTCTGCCTTGGCAGAGCTCTCTACAAACACAACTGTGTTTACTTTTCTGATGGTGCTGGGTCTGCTGAGCGCCGCCTAGCAAGTCGGGACCCTACGCTGCTTGCATTCAGGGCACAGGGGGTTGTTGTTGCAGCAGTTAAGCACCCCGGGGGGGTCCGTACCCACGTACACCCAGCGGAGCAGCGGTGGGTTGGCCGCTCGCCCCAGGGCGGGGGCGGTCACCAGGCTCCGCTCCAGCAGGCAGGAGGGGTGCGGGGCAGCCAGGGGAGACACTGCGCAAGCGAAGCACCGCTGGTGGAAGAGCTTGCTCCTCTCGGCTGGCAAACAGGGATGCTGGCAGGCAGCTGCAGGCTGGCCCGAGCAAAGCTGCAATAATGTGAAGGAGGAGAGCGCTGCCGCCGCTCTGGCAAATGCAGGTGTGAGCGGGAGCCAGGGAATCGTACTTTTCCAGATGAGGCACTACCTCTCCTGGTTAAGAACCAAATGCATTCGGCAGGGCACCGCAAGGGGCCGTGGGTCAGAGTGCTGCTGAGGATGGTTGGGCTGACCTGAACAGCATCCTTGCCTCGCCCAGGCTGTCAGCACCCACCGCCGCCAGGCACTAAGGCAATTTTTTACTCACAGCAAAGCTGTGGCATTACTTCTCCCCCATACTAACGGGCCTTTGGGTTTTTTTGCAGATACTGGAAGAACAAGCACTTGTCACCCAAGCGGCTGAGCACAGGTATTCTCATGTACACCCTTGCTTCTGCCATATGTGAAGAGATCCACTTGTACGGATTCTGGCCCTTTGGGTTCGACCCCAACACGAGGGAGGACCTCCCGTACCACTACTATGATAAGAAGGGAACCAAGTTCACGACCAAGTGGCAGGAGTCCCACCAGCTGCCTGCAGAGTTCCAGCTGCTCTACAGGATGCACGGTGAAGGACTGGCCAAACTCACCTTGTCGCGTTGTGCCTAAGAACCCAAATCTCAAAGTGCCAAATGATTGTCTAAAAAGTGCCCAAAACCGAATTTAACATTCTTCAGATAGAATTCTAAAAAAAAAACAAACAACCCAACCAAACCACCCTAAAATATTTTCCATAAGATAAAGATGCTTTTTAGTCACCCTTGTCACTGCTCATCAAAGGGTTTAAGCATACTTAGCAGTGCAGGAGCATTTCTCCAATTTCGTGGATGCTACTCACGCAGCAGCAAAGTTGAAATATTTTGCATTTATAGGTGTGCTACTAAGTGCGTTTTAAGGTATTTTCATATTTTAGCATTCCCCTAAATGCCCTAAATCTCTTAATTTTATCGTCCCATCCCGATTAGAATTAGAAAAGCTAATTTTAATTTGCTTCTCTCGTATGTGTTGCTATCAGTAGCTCGGCATATACATATTGCCGTGGCCGACTGAGGAGGCCACTGGGACGCCCAGTTCATCGCCACTTGCAAGTTCTTCAGTGTGGATCCTGATTTCCACTGCTCGCATAGTTTCATGTTTACTGAATTTTACATTTTTTTAAGAATAGCGTGGCGAAGGTGGCCACGACAGGGCTTGTACCTTAGCTGGGTGTTTATATCGCTCTCAGAATGCTTCAGCGGCTTGGTTCCCTTTGGGCCAAAGCCCAGTCCAGATCAGCCAGGCTGAGACAGGGCCATCCCCATCCCTCCGATGATGAGGGGTCCTTTGGGAGGATAACCCCCGCCGAGGGGCCCAAAGCGCCGTCCGTCCCGTGGTGGCGATGGGGTGCACTGGGAGGGGTAGGAGCTCGGGGGCCTCCTGGTTTGGGAGCGTTGGCCATTCTGCCTCAGGATGAAGGAGCCTGCGAGGTGACCGGGCTCCTTACGACGACACGTACTCCTACAAGCATTTTAACCTTTTCTACTACCCTGTGTGACGCTGAGAACTGACTGTATGCTGAAAGAAGATGCAAAATCCAATTTAAAATGGCACATTTTAATTTTTCTCAGCCTCTTCACCTCCAAGCAGAGATAGGGGGTGAGGAAGGCGATCTGGAGTACAACACGAAACCTGGCCATCCTGGAGCGTCTCCCGGGG
>NW_009259496.1:640662-642004 GCF_000687185.1 Egretta garzetta | reverse complement strand
CCCACCCCCCCCCCAGCCCCCCAGCCCGGCTCAGCGCTCGGGGGGCTCCGGGTCCCCGCACTGTCATGTCGATCCCGCGCTCATCACCCTTCCTACAGCAGAGTAGAACCTCTAGCAACTGTCCTTATGAAGACGTAGTCATGCCGTGGTGGTGGTGGTGGTGTCTTATGCCATATGGTGCCATATGAGTTGTTCTTGATATTCTCGCGTATTATTTGTGTCGTCTTCATGCGAGGGCTTGGGCCAGGAGCGGAGTTCGGCTGTCATGGGCGCAGACCCCGGCAGGGCACAGGGACGGGCTGTCCCCAGCGCTCGCAGCCGCCTGTGCCCCGGGGGGAGGGACTGAGTGCCCCCGGCCCTTGCGGGTCCCGTCGGTGAGGTTTGTGGGATGGCACCCACTGGACCCCGGGACGCACTTCCAAGCGGGGAGCCTGGAGCTGCTGGGGCCAGGAGCAGCCCGACCGAGTCCTGCGGGAAACCTTCTCGAAGTGCTGGAGCACACGGGTTGTTTTTGCCCACAAACAGAGAAAGAGAAACTGCAGAGGGAAGGAAGAGTTCTGCACTGTTCGTTAATGAAGTACAGTAACGAACCATTCCCCATATCATCTCCTGCCGGGCTGTAAGCAGACGCGTGTTCCCCAGGCAGGCGATGGCTTTGCAGGTCACCGAGGCGCACGGTGTGCCCAGCGGCAAAGAGCCCGCGGGGGGGGACGGGTCACCCCGAGCCCCGAGTGACGCCGGTGGGCTTGTGGGCAATGCCAGAGGTTTTACTCAAGAGGCATTTTATCAATTGCATGTAGGGAGCAATCGTTCTTAATCAGCAAGCTAAAGAAACGTGAACTATTGTCATTGTACTGGCATGGAAGCAGAGGCCAATGCGCTCGGGATGATTTTCGGCCGCTGGCTCCCAATGGGAAGCCGCACCGGCAGATCCCGCTTGGCTGCTGCACGGCGTTTACAGCATGCAACCCCTTGAAATTAGGCGCAGTCACAAGTCAGCATTCGTGAGCCTAAACAAGCGCATGTCCCTCCGTGCGCCTCGCGTGCCTCCGGGAGGAGAGCGGGGACACTCACAGGGCAGCAGCTCGGGGCAGCTGGAGGAGATCAACACCAAAGAAGTGGCACAAAGGATCACGGCGGAGCTGAAGCGCTACAGCATCCCGCAGGCCATCTTCGCCCAGCGGGTGCTGTGCCGCTCTCAGGGCACCCTCTCGGACTTGCTGCGCAACCCTAAGCCTTGGAGTAAACTCAAGTCCGGCCGGGAGACCTTCCGGAGGATGTGGAAGTGGCTGCAGGAGCCGGAGTTCCAGAGGATGTCGGCCCTGCGGCTGGCAGGTAGGTG
>NW_009259496.1:638503-638837 GCF_000687185.1 Egretta garzetta | reverse complement strand
GCCGCGCCCGCCATGCTGGCTACAGCTGCGCCGCGCGCCCATGTTTGTGGTCATGTTGGTTATTTTTTATTATTCCACAGTTGATTACCAGGAAGATTTTGACATTAATTTGGCCAGGGGCCAGCGACAGGCACTACCACGTGCAACGTAATCACGGACCGCAGGAATCAGGCGCGGGTTTAAACAGAAAGGGTCCAAGTCAGGCCTTACCTCCTGGATTTTGAAGATATCATTTTGTCAGGAAAAAGAAAAAAAATCAATTTCTCATCTTTCCTCTGTTAACTCAAAGAGAGCATAATGGATCGAAAGGAGAGGCGCAGCCCAGCCCCCCGGA
>NW_009259496.1:637568-637946 GCF_000687185.1 Egretta garzetta | reverse complement strand
GCAGGTGCCCCCCCGGCAGACCAGAAGAGGGGCTAGGTGCCCTCTGAGGGCGCCGAACACAGCTGGCTTTTGAAAGGAACAGGGATCAATACGCAATCAAGTAAAACAGCCCGGCTCATTTTTTGTTCAACAAAAAGTTGTATTTCATTTAAGTTGCGAAACGTGTCAGAAGATCTTTGCAATCCCATGGACCTAGAATTCAGCGTATGATTAATCTTAATTTCTAGGTGATGGTTCCGGCTCTGCCAGAGAGCACTGGTTAGTTCCCGGGAGCGGCAGGAGGGGAGGGAGCCGGGCGTCTAAAAATGTGCGTCCTGCCACCGGCTCACACTCATGTGGCATGGTTGGGGCAGGGGCTGCAGTGCCTGGGCTCCAGCG
>NW_009259496.1:633422-634992 GCF_000687185.1 Egretta garzetta | reverse complement strand
GAAGGCGCTGCAGGGACTTGCAGGGCTGCGGCACCCGCGCAGCAAAGCTTGTGTGGAGCTGGTTTGGACAGAGCTGCAGCACCCTGCCCCTCCCTGAGAGCCCGTGCAGGGGGAGACGCACAGGGTTTGGCACCCGGGGGCCTCGGCCGGTCTCTCCCGAGCAACACATATCCTCTCTCCGCTCAAACTACTGCTTTGGGGCACCCGGGAGAGAAGATAAAATGTAAACATTACAAGTTGAAACCCAAAACCTAAATTGCCCCAGGGCAGTTTTTAAATTTTTCATTGTTTCTTTTTTTTAAATTCGATTTCCCTTCCTAATCACAATGAACCTGGGAAAATTGCCCTCCGTTGGAATTTCTGGTCTCCCCACAACTCGCCCCCTGGGCCGTTTCCCACGGCTGCGCTCAGGAGGCCTGCACTGCCCGCGGGCTGGGGAGAGGATGGTGATGGAAAGGTGACGGAAAAGTGCTGGAACGCGCGGAACCTTCATTTGATCTTGCGTGGTTCAGGCGAAGGGAGTGTCTCGCTCAGGTCCATCCCGCCTGCGGCGAGGTCCTGAAGGCAGCAGAGCCCCTGGGGGTCCCTGGGGGAGCCTGGCGAGGGGCGGGACCCCCGTCGGTCGCAGGGAACGGCCCTCACAGCACTGCTGGAACTTTCCAGAGGCACAAAGAGGCGCCCGGCGCGGAGAAGGAAGCACAAAAACGACTGCAAATATTCGGAAATGGGAATACAGAAAAATTATTGACAGAGCGCCATATTATATCATTGATTTTTAAGCAAAACTCCCCATCGATTTTTCAGAACCACATTGAACATTTCAGAATCATTGATTTTAATGGGGAGTTCTGCCCCAAAATCAATGGCGCAATACAGCCCCAAGTAAATTGCTTCTTATTATCAATATTTTTTGTCCGAGCTGCTGCCTTGTGGAAAGCCATCTTCAAACATGCGTCTTTTGGTATCGCCTCTGCTCGTAGATGCTCTTTGAATTCTGCTTTTGTAGAGCGACCAGAGGGGAAGGGCAGCTCGTGCTGGCTGGTGGGACCAGCAGCGGCCCCCCGGCACGGACAGACCCTCCTTGGGCCTTGGCTCTTTCCCAACCCCCCGTTTTCAGGCTGGTTTTCTTGTAGGACCTCGCGTTAGGGCACTGCGCGTCCCAGAGCAGCAAAATGGGGTGATGGGCCCCCCCCACCCTGGTGTTCGCTCTGACAGGCCTGGGCTCGGCGCCCCTGGCTCACGGCGCCAGGCTTACGGCACGCGTAAAGCTGGGTTTGTGGAAAATCATGTCTGCCGTTGAGCTGGGCAGCAGGGAGGAGCCCGGCGGAGCCCTGGGCACTGGCTCGCATCCCTCAGCTCCAAGGTGCCCTCAGAGAAGGTCCAGGCTCGGCCGCCCGTGGCGGGAAGGCGATAGATTGTGGTGGGGTCCGATGGAGGGGTGAGGAGCGCAGGGTGTGGAGAAGGCAGCGGCTGAGGAGGGGGGGCTCTCTGGATCTGCCCTCCCTCCGGCAAAAGATGCCTTTCCATTGCACACACAGGCAGCTCCCCCAGAGCCCAGGGGCCACCCCAA
>NW_009259496.1:632338-633349 GCF_000687185.1 Egretta garzetta | reverse complement strand
CTAGCCAAGAGGCTCCCAGGGCAGGGCGCTGCCGCCCACCCGGCTCAGGCTGGTACAAGGCGCCAGCATTTGGTACAGCCTTGGCTAGGCTCTTCCTTCCCTTCTGTTTTGGCCCAAAATCTCCCTGCCCCTGCCTACCTGAACAAATTCCTGAGGGTTCGGGGAAAATTCCGCCAGTACCGAATGTCTAGGCAGGCCAACAGAGCTAAATGCAAGCACGCCCAACGCAACGTGGCCGATGCTTCTAGGTACAAGGCATCTCTGTTTACAAAATCAGAAGTCCTTCCGACTCGCTCCAGGGGGAGGGTCCGGCGGGACACGGACCCCGCTGGGCTCCGGGCTGCCAGGACAGTGTCCCTCACGCTGTGGGCAGCCGGTGGCCAGCGGTGGCTGCGTCCTCCTCCAGCCCCTCTGCGATGGGATGGGAGCTGAGGACCAGGACCATCAGCATGGGGGCTGGGCACTGTGTCTGGGGGGATGGGGCCACCGGAGGGGGCCGTGAGGAGGGGATGTACATAGGAGTGGGAATACGTGCGTCACCTTCTCTTCTTTTCTACATCTCGGGTTTGTATTTTTGTTGCTTGCATCTTTTCAGTGAATGGTAGCAAGATGCATTAAGGCAAGGTCATTTCGGCTACCAGTTTTAATTGTGGAGTATACCAAAAAGCAAGCGTTTGTGAGATATAACTGACTGTGACTGGGGGCTGCAAAAACAAATCGTTTAGAAAAAAGCAGGTTTTCCGTAAATGAATGTGTCTTTATTCTAATGGCTGTACAGTTCAACGCCTGATGGAGTTGTTTTCAATAAAAAAAAAAAGATAAATATTTTAAAAAAAGAAAAAAAAATGCCATAATTGTAATAAAGGATTCATTATTTAATGGCCATACTAAAAGCATTATTTATTTTTAAATGGCTAATGTTCCTGGAGGGCCGGGGCATGGCCTCGGGGGGCCAGCAGTGCTGCTCGTGGTGCCAAGCACCGCTGGAAGCCAGGCTGGCCTTCCGCCGGG
>NW_009259496.1:629802-631422 GCF_000687185.1 Egretta garzetta | reverse complement strand
GCGTCTGCGCCCAGCCGAGGGCACAGCCAGCTCACCGCTGGGGCTGCCCCAAGCCCCGGGGGTCAGCAGCCGCCCTCCTCCTGGTTTCGCCAGTGTCAGAGGGTATTTCGGTGGGCTCACACACGCTTGACTGCAGCCTGAGCCCTGACCCCCTTGGCCTGCCCGGGAGCCGCCGTCCCGCTGTGCCAGAGCCAACCGATCCTCCTGCTCTGCTCCCACCTTGCGCCAGTCCCAAGAGAGGACTCCCTGCTTGCCCCAACACCGCTTGGTGTCCTTACCGCCTCCTGGAGGAACCCTGCCCTGGGTTTTTGGAAGTCCATGTAAAGTCACGGTGACCGACTCTCCTGGGCTGGCCGGGGCCGTAGCAGCCCCCCGGCCGGAGGCGCGTGGCACTGCCCCAGCACGTCGCGCAGGGCTCGGGGCCATGCCCCTGCAGGTGCTGACTGGTTTGTGCCGACTTGCACCGCTGCAGAGACCGCTGCTTTATTTCCCCGCCATCAAAACGTGCTTTGGACCTCTGGTCTTTCATTACAGGCAGCTTGCGGGTATCGGATCCTTTCGTGCCTGTTCCGTAACCGGGAACATTCTCCCTGTACCTGCAGATTCCTCCTTCCTGCCCATCTCAGTGCCTGTGAGAGCGGTGCTGGGGTGCCCTGGCTCCCTCCCGTCCCTCTTTGAGACACCACAGCCCCGGCAGGGCCCTTTGGGAAGCGGCCGGGCGGGAGCTGCGCCGCTTCTCCCCCCAGCCGCTAGGGAAGCCTGAACAATTGCCAAATCCACCTACACCGTCAGCGTCCATTGCCTAGCAATAGTCACCAGGGGATATTCTGGGGATACCAAACCCCCAAATTATGTAAACAGTGACAGTTTAGGTGCTAACCAGGATATCTAAAAATTCTAAGCGGTTTCCAGCAACCCTGTAAAATCATATATATAAAAACAAGCCATCGGCTGTCACGTAATCCGGTTCCCTCCCAGTCAATGCGGTGACAGTGTTCTACAACACATTTTATACTGCTTTGTTCAACCCGGTTCTAAAGCGGCACCTGACTGCCAAGGCAGGAGCGACGCTGGGGTAAAACTCACCCAGACGGGGCTGACTGGTGCCTCCTGCCCGCGTTGGCCAAAGCCCCGTGCCCGGGAGCGTCCCTGCTCTCTGGATGCTGGCACTCCAACCCTCCTCGGGACATCTCCGCCCGGCACAGCCTGCCCTGGGCTTGTCCCGATGCTGATCGCCCTGCGGGGTCTGCCCGGCCAGCCCAGCGCACACGCGAGCCAGCCCCCGAGCTGTGTTTGCCACTCCTGGGCACATCAGGCACCAAAGCAGATTTAAACCCCGCGCTTCAGTATAAGCCGGAGGGCTCACCGCCTCGGGACATCCACACAGATGTTTCCAGAGTAGGGCTAGCAGTTTGGGCAACCAGCTATTAATCTTTGCAAAATGTTTTAGTAGGTCTTGTTTGGTGCCGTGTAAATGAAAAAGCATTCTCTCTCCGTGCTACTCGCATGCTTCCCGTCACTGATACCCAATCTAGCTCATATATTTATCCTTGAAATGCTCGTGGGAGAGAGGCGGGTGCCACTGCCACCGTCGTGCAAAGCATGGGAGAGCAGCAGCCA
>NW_009259496.1:628688-629182 GCF_000687185.1 Egretta garzetta | reverse complement strand
CGGGGCTGGCACCTGCCGGAGGAACCCCTGGCACGAGCAGCCCCGCTCAGGCTGGGATTTATCACCCCATAACCCAATTCCTGGTGGAGTGACGGGAGAGGAAAAATCCTCTCCTTCACCTTCCTCCTGAGGAAGGGTCCCCAGAGCCTCTGCCCCTCGCTGCCAGGGCCAGAGGGTGCCGGCGGTGGAGGCGAGCGGCCCGGCCAGCATCTCGCTTCCCCCAAGTAGCCCCCTGAGCCATTTTTTCTGTTTATCAATGTGCACCGATGAAGCTGGACACAGCTTTCTCTGGCCCGTTTTACCCTCTGCACTGCCCCCCCAAAAGCTCGGGGGAAAAAAAATCCCCTATTGTCCAACTGGTTTTTTACTTCCAAATAACCGAAATCGTGTCTGGGAGGAGAAAAATCACACGGAAGGTTGGTTCTGCTTCTTCTGAGCAAAACAGAGCCCCTGGGCAGCAGAGACGCCTGGGGCCAGTAGAGGTTTAGGTCCCC
>NW_009259496.1:628330-628532 GCF_000687185.1 Egretta garzetta | reverse complement strand
CGGGGGGCAGACTTGCGACAGCAATTTCAAAACACCAAAAGAAAACACTTGCAATATTTGTTTAGCAGCAGGTGAAAATGATGTGTGCTGTCCTGGCCAGCTCCCGCTAGCTGTTCTAAGGGAAAGCTCCCCCGTGCCTGCGCCACCACCGGCACTACGGGGAGCGGGGGGTGCAGGTGGTGATGAGCCCCTGGGCTCCCCG
>NW_009259496.1:626416-627212 GCF_000687185.1 Egretta garzetta | reverse complement strand
CAGGGCTGCTCCCTCCCGCCGGCACGCTGCTTCGGCCGCTCTGCCAAGGCCGGTTGTTCCATCCTGGAGCCCAAAAGAAGCCCGCAGCCGGCCAGCCCCCCGTAGGGAAGCCGGGGTAAGCTGCATCACCGGTGGGCATTGGCCAGAACGGGAGCCTTGATTGTTTTTATTTTGGGGAGAGAAAACTCTGCAGCACTTTAAGCAGATCAAGTAGCCCAAAGGCAGCCAAAATGCACCCAGCAATTAATAATTACAGTAATAGCAACCACACAAAGCAGCTGCCCAGTTCGACTCCAAGTGCTTAACAAGCCAGCTCAGCTTAAGGACGGGGAGGCTTGGGCTCGGAAAGCGGGGAGGGACGGTCCCCCGCGTCGGGCAGTAGGTGTTCACCTGCGGCTGTAATAAGCCACCATATCCACAAACCTCGGGGCTCCTGCTGGGTTATGGAAGTGCCAAGGCTCGTGCCCACCGGCACCAGCCCCAAGAAAGGCAGGTGCCCCCCCGGCAGACCAGAAAAGGGGCTAGGTGCCCTCTGAGGGCGCCGAACGCAGCTGGCTTTTGAAAGGAACAGGGATCAATACGCAATCAAGTAAAACAGCCCGGCTCATTTTTTGTTCAACAAAAAGTTGTATTTCATTTAAGTTGCGAAACGTGTCAGAAGATCTTTGCAATCCCATGGACCTAGAATTCAGCGTATGATTAATCTTAATTTCTAGGTGACAGTTCCGGCTCTGCCAGAGAGCACTGGTTAGTTCCCGGGAGCGGCAGGAGGGGAGGGAGCCGGGTGTCTAAAAAT
>NW_009259496.1:624778-626242 GCF_000687185.1 Egretta garzetta | reverse complement strand
AGAGGAGGAAGGGAGGGGAGGGGAGGGGAAGGGAAAGGAAGGGAAGGGAAGGGGAAAGGGGAAGGGGGAAGGGGAAGTGGAAGGGGAAGGGGAAGGGGAAGGGGAAGGGGAAGGAGAAGGAGAAGGAGAAGGAGAAGGAGAAGGAGAAGGAGAAGGAGAAGGAGGAGGAGGAAAAAAAGGGAAAGGGAAAGGGAAAGGGAAAGGGAAAGGGAAAGGGAAAGGAGGAAAAGGAAGAGGAAGAGGAAGAGGAAAAGGAAAAGGAAAAGGAAAAGGAAAAGGAAAAGGAAAAGGAAAAGGAAAAGGAAAAAAGGGAAAAGGACACCAGCATGTCTGTGGCACCTGGCTCCCATTGGGGTCTGCCCACCCACTCCCCTCCCCGCCTGCCCACTGCCGCACCTCCGTCTCCGGAGGCTGCTCTTGCCTCTCTCGTCCCCAAATCAGCCGCAACTTTTGCCTTCCTTTAGGGAGGACAAAAAGATTTCACGCATAACTTGCCCTGAACAAAGGCACCTCACGCCAGGGCTCTTTCTCTTCTTCCTTCCTTTTTTCTTTTCCACCACAGGCTGATGACAGCAGGGGTAGCTGGAGGGGGGGGGGGCGCTTCATTTTGTACCCGCTTGGTTAGTGCCAGAAAGCAGCTTGGAAATACCATGAGCTCCAGGGACACACGGGGACAGCTGTGTGGAGAGAAAGGGCCCTTAGCCTTTGGGATCCATAGGGAAAATGTATAGGGAAACTGGGTGCTATCAAACGCAACCCAGCGGTAAGGAGACTCCGGCTGCCCTGGCAAGGGGCCCGGTAACGAATGGTGTCTTACCTCGGAAGAATGTAAAATACACCCATGTTTGGGCTGGACTCAGCCATCCGCGCTCACCAGCTGCCTTTCTGGACAAGCCCACGGTATTTCTGCGTGTCCCAAAGCAGAGGGATGCCCAGCACCCACCCCTGCCTGCACTGGGACCCCGGTGGGTTGGCTCGGCACACTGCCCACCGCACTGCCCACGCCACACTGTCCACGCCACACTGTCCACGCCACGCTGCCCACACCACGCTGCCCACCACCAAAGGGACCCCCCCGGCCGGGAGCAGCTGCATGGCCTGGCACGGCACAGGACAGCCCTGCAGCCAGGCGCAGTGGCCCAGCATGGCACAGGATAGCCCTGCAGCCAGGCGCAGTGGCCCAGCATGGCACAGGATAGCCCCGCAGCCAGGCGCAGTGGCCCAGCATGGCACAGGATAGCCCCGCAGCCAGGCGCAGTGGCCCAGCACGGCACGCTCCGGCACAGCATGGCGCACTGTGGCACGGCACAGCGAAGCCCAGCCTGGGGTGGCATGGCACGGCCCCGCACCTCTCAACACGGCTGCCCTGCAGTAGGGCGTGCAGACAGCACGGGGCCTGGCCGGACCAGGCAGGTTGTCAGCTTGCCAGCCCGGGGCCAGGGGCTCCTGTCCCCATGGGCCCTG
>NW_009259496.1:618973-620078 GCF_000687185.1 Egretta garzetta | reverse complement strand
TGGGGAGATTGATCGCTGCTCAGGGATGGGCTGGGCATCGGTCAGTGGGTGGTGAGCAATTGCATTGTGCACCACTTGTTTTGTATTTTGGGAAATCAATTATTTTTTATTATTATTATTATTATTATTATTATTATTATTATTATTATTATTACCACGTGTGAATATGCAGCCTTGGTGCTTCCCTCCTCCCCTTCATTCGCCTGCTTAAATCCCCCTGAGGAAGGGGAAGAAGCCGAAGGGATTTCCAATTTCTGACAATCGGCCGATCTGTAAGAACCAGCAGCCCTGGCAGAGGTTGGGCAGCCCCTAAATTTCTGCCGGGGTGAAAAATATTAATGATCTCTAGGTGAGTCAACGTATTTATCTGCGGGTGAGTTCAGAGGGCAGGGTTCAACCGTGGTTCAGGTTAATTGAACACGGAGCCGCGTCCTGATGCCTGGGTTGCCTGCACGGCGCTGAACCTCGGGGCACGGTCACCAAACCCCTGCTAGGTAAAGATGGGAAGAATGCAATTAAAATAACTCCGTCCCATCTTCTCCTGCAAGCCACCGGGCTGGGGGGGGGGCCTGAGATGCCCTCGGGCGCAGACCCTCGGGTGCAGAAGGCGTGTTTTTGAGTGCGTGGTAGTTGTGCTGGTAGGGTGGCCCGGGGGGTGGCGAGCTCCTGCCAGGGCAGAGCGAGGTGTTCCCCTGCCCGCTCCCCCGTGTCACCCCACTCAGGTCCTTGGCTGCCCTGGGTGGCCAGCGGCAGCTCGCCCCGCTGCGCGTGGGCCAGGCAGGGCACGGCCGGGCAAGCCCACGCCCTGCCGGGGTCTTTACTGTTTTTCCGGGCTGATCGTCCAAATGCTCGCGCTCCTTGTTTACATTTCCCGATTGCTGAATCACGTTATTGATGATCAAACATTTTTTTGTACCAAAACATCATCAGTGATTCACTTGTGCAAAACAGGCGCGCTGACCTCGCCGTGTGCGCACCCCTTTGATGGCAGCGCGTTTCGGGGGGGAGCAGCTGTCTTGGCCCTGCTTGGGTTTTGTCTGCCCTCAGCTGAGGGTTGCGGGGGTCCCCCCCCCCTTCCCCCCGGCCCCCCCCCTCTCTCCCCACG
>NW_009259496.1:613382-617958 GCF_000687185.1 Egretta garzetta | reverse complement strand
CCAGGGCTGCCCTAGTGCCGCTGCCGCCGCAGCCTCCAACCCTCCTGCGCCCGGGGCAGCCCCCGTACCGCGGCTGATCGCGAGGGGTGGGCTGCCTGCCGGTGGACTGTTGTTGTCCGTCCGTCCTCCACCTCTTTGTGCTCTGCCTAACGCTTCTTTCTCTGGGTTTTGAGACTATTTTGTTGTCTGTAGGTACAGCTAAAAATGAAGGCGTAATGACATCGGTATCAAGTGCGTTATCTATATATAAAACTATTCCTTAGCGTTGAACTAAATATACAGGTACATAAAGATTCTTTGAAGGGTGCTTAGTGGCTTGAAATATTAGTACGCTCCTCAGATATAGATTAGTGGTTATGTTTGAACAATCCATGCGGTAAATTGTGGTGCTGGGTGATAAATTATAGTTCGTATGTACCAACTTTCTGAAATAACATCCCGCCCTATCTGTTTGTTCCACGTTATTTCTGCCCTGCAGAAATTGGAATGCCATCTGTGTTAAGCAACCAGTTTTTATCAGTTTCTTGATTGGTTGACACAGGTAAATCTGACCACATTTGTCATTAAATGCGTTTCTATCTGGTTTCCCCTCTATTTTTTTTAGGAACGGTTACTCTAACAGCACACGTTACTCGTTCTGAGCTTTTCCGATCTCTTCTTCACTTGTTAGATTTTTGCCCAGCATCTCATTTTTTCCTGGTATCTCTTGGCCATCACCATCTGAACTGAAGCATCCCAAACTCAAATATTGCTCTGCATTTGAAAACGGGCAGAATTTATTTGCGGCGAGGAACACATAGAGGAGAGAACATATTTGCCAGAGGGATTATTTTCCAGTAACCGATGCGTTTCTCCCGTCGTCATTTATAGGGGCGTTTTGACTCAAACTCTGCGCTGCTTTTTTCCTGCACTGTGGCCCTGGTCGCTCATCCTCAGCCCTCCCCCCTTGTATTTGTCATTAGGCACAAAATCTTGTCCTAGCGGTTCCTGCCACCCACCAGTTGCCAGTTTCATCCCTGCCAATTAGGCGTTACTCAGAGATGACAAGCTTCTTGCCGGTAGCCCGACGTGTCTGTTCTGAGTCCCCAGGCACGAGAAGTGGCAGGCTCCTCGCATCAGAGGAGCTCCCCTGCGGCTGCCTTCGGAGTGGAAGCGGGGCTCTGCAGGTGCACGGAGAATTAATCTAACGGGGAAAGCAGGGCTGAAAAGGACTTGAGACATCACTTGTCCTGACAGCCTGCCCCGTTCTTCAAGCATCTCCAGTGATGGGGATTTCTCAGGCTACCTAGGCAATCTCTTCCAGGGCTTACAGGTACAAAAAAATCCTTAATGACTAGCCTTAATCTCCCTTTTTGTCTTTTAAATCCTTTGCTTCTCATCTTATCCCCGCTAGACACAGCAAAAAAAAAAATGACTCCCTTTCTTCTGATGGCAATCTGTTTGTATTTAAGACGGCTATCTTGTCTCCTGTCTTCTCTAGAAAAAGCCCCACTCATGCTCTGGAGATGCGTACGCAAAGAAAGCGTTACGTCCAATGGGACAGATAATACATCTCCTTTTCCAAGGTAAAAGATTTTGTATCCAGCTCTATCAATCTTGCAGACTTTTGCATAAAAAGCTCTCCTGATTTATGGAGGATTTTTGTACGCAGAAATCATACAAAATAGACTAATCTCAAATGGGTTCAGTGATAAGATCAACCAGAGAACTCACTGATGGCAGAGAGAAATGCAATCAGAAAAGAAATTGGAGTGTTTTGGGGTTGTTTGGGGTTTTTTGAGCTATAAAATCAAACTGCTCCATTGTGAAAAAAGGGGACTCAAGCCACTGGTAAATGCTGCACAAAGGAGTTATTAGAGAAGCGATAGAGGCTGGCAGTTTCCCAAAACGCAAATTGTCTCTGAGACCAAAATATCTCTAAGTAAGCAGGGAACATATTTATGAGCAGCGGTGATTTTCCAGCAGATCTCATCTTGTCATAATGGGCATTTAAGAACAGGGGCCTGTGCTGAGGCATTAAGCTTTGGCAAGCGGCGCACAGCTGAAGAAGATAGAGGAAGAACATGAGGAAGACTTCCTCGGAGAGCTTCCCACACACCTTCGCCTCCGTTTGCCTTCTCCTCTGTGCTTACCGTGCCCGCTCGTTCCCGTATGGGGCGAGGGCACGGCTGCTCTCCTCGGCACCCAGTGTCACAGCATGAGCGCCCTTCCTCCAGCGACCGCTGGTGAGCACCGGTGGCACGCCGCCCCCAGCCACAGGCTCCCGAAGTGAAGAGGCTGGCGCAGATGAGGTGTAAGCTCCCCAAGCTTTTCCCCTGTCCTTCTGGCACCTTCAGTGCCAGCTTTCACCCCCCGTCGTGCCCGGGTCCTGCCAGGGTGCAGCGCTTTGGCTCTGCTCTCACCTCCAGCCCTGACGGTGTGGCACGGAGGAGATGTGGTCCGCCATGGCTGGGTGCCAGGTAGCCCGTGCCGCCGGGGCAAGGGGAGCGCCACCCTCCCTCCCTCCCTCGCATCCGGGCGCTGCTCCTTGTGCCGGGGGAGGAAGGATGCCGAAGCCTACGGTGAAGTCAGCAATGGGAACCTGACGTTTTGGCAAAGCACACCTCCCCTCCCAGGCCTGCTCTTGCGTCCTGTGTTCGGCAGTCGTCGTCTGAAGTGCCGGGAGAGCTCGGAGAGCCAGGAGAGCCACTCGGGTCCGGCCTTCCCAGATCCGCCGGCAGAGCTTCGCTCCTGTCCTCTCCTGTCCTTCGTCCTCGCGCCCTGTCAGTAGCAGCCATTAGAAGGAAATAATCATTCCCTGCTTTCTCCTGTGAGTCGGAATTTCTGAGAACACGCCGGTTCTGGAGGCGCACCGCGGCAGCTCGGCAGATCCCTGCTTTCCCTGGCAGCAGGGCCCGTGGGACTCCGCTCGCAAGCGCGAGTGCCGGGAGGGGACTGCGCTCTCCGAGCGACCGAGCCGTGGGGAAGCTGCCAGCAGGAGCCAGCGGGAAACAAGGCAGCGAGATACAGCAAATTCCAACGCACTGTGAGATTTCAGGCTCCTCTTCAGTGCTTGCTCTCCTACCTCAACTTTAAATTCCCAGTCCTTTCTTGGAAAAGATGCCTGGGGCGCTTCCTTTTCTCCCCGGGGGGGAGGTCACGGCTGTATTCGGCGCTACGTCCCTTGCAGAGGCTGCTAGGGCAGGCAGAGCCCTCGCTGGGGGGTCGGTCTGCTGTCAGCTCTGTGCTCTGACGGGGGGAGTAGAAATCCTTGCTACGGAAAAGTGTTATAATTCAGCTGGAAACTATTTGAGGATTCCAAAGGGAGAATCTCCAGAAGAAAAGGAAGCATAAATCTCCCAGGCACTAGGAGGGAAGGGCTCGCGGAGCGGGCTTTGAAGGCTCAGCGGTTTGCTGTGCCCGGATGGAGGGGCTGAGCAGCCTTGCTGCTGCGGGAGCCGGGGGGGCCGGGGAGCATCAGGGCTGCGAGCGGGGGGACGCTGCTCATCGCCATGGGGTGACCGCGCTGGAATGCGACTGCTTCCACAGTTCCTGTCACCTCGCGGTTCTGGAAGCCGCCGGGGCTCCAAACCCCCACAAGTGTATTTTGGCACCTCGGGGAGGTCGATGGGGTTATGCAGGGCGTGCGTCTGTCCGTCCCTGCACCCCCACTGCCCCTCTCTGCACAAAGGCATCAGCACCCTGCGGGGTGCCCCGGGGGGTCCTTGCGCCCAGGACCAGAGGTCTCACCAGTAACCGTGGGCGGCTGTACCCCTGGCTGTGGAACACAAGTCTGTGGAGAGAAGGAAGATCTCGGAAGTGCCTGCCCCGCAACGCGGCTCTGGCATGAGCTCGCGCCACGCTGGGTGCTGATCCCGCGGGAGGGAGAGCGTACGCATCCCCCCGCCACGGCGAAGGAGACCTTACGGGCTCGCCACCAGCTCTGAAACAGAAACCTGCCAGAAATCGGGTCTGAGGCTCACAGAAAAGCTTGATTGCAGAGAGGGCTGGATATTGGGTGTCGGGGGGGGCTCCCTGCCGCGGCCACCCCAGAGAAACTGGGCGGCCGCCCTGCAGAAGCCGCGTCAGCGCGCGGTGAGGGCTCGCGCCGCTCAGCGACGAGGAGTGCTCTGAAGCCGTACGGCACGCTCGCCGAGCCTCCGTGCGTTCTCGCCCTGGAGTGCAATAAATCGGCCCTATCCCATCTATTATTTACTATTCTGGATTAATGATGGAAGTATATCACAACAGTACTTAGAGGCCCTCGGCAGAGGTCCCGCTGAGGTGGGAGTTGCAGCGTTGCGCCGGAGGAAGCAGCCCCTGCCCCGCAGAATTTACAGCCCAGTTTCAGCCACCCGGCAGACTGGCAAGAGACGCAGATAGCCTGAGACCTGCTGCATGCCAGCAAGAAATATAAAGGAGCCGAGGCCCCGAGCCCGTCCGGCTTGCCTTCGCAAACAGCTGAAGGATGCAAGACCCAGACAGAGGAAGGCGTTCCCTTGCGGCAGGATTAAGAGAGAGAAAAATCGGGCTGAGTACCAAGAAAACCCATTCCTGGCTGGAAACAGCGAGGCTGCGTGCGTCTGCCTTGGGGGGT
>NW_009259496.1:609641-613305 GCF_000687185.1 Egretta garzetta | reverse complement strand
TAACGGCGGATCTTCCCTGGAAGGAGGGCATTAACGCTTTGTGCCATGCGTCTCATTTGCGGGCACGTTCTGCCTCGCTAGGTAAATGCCAGGGATTACAAAAGCCGGGAAGGTGCCGCCTGCGTGCGGCGGAGGGAAATGCGCGGGTGAGGGCGCACCCCGACAACGCGATTATTTGCATCTTCATTCAGATTGCTCCCTGTTACATAATGGTTTTGTACACAGCGGGGTACTTAACCTAATTTGTATTGATCCCGATTGCTTTCATTTATGCATACTTAATTCAGAGAGGTAATCAAATTGATTTTTGAGGCCTAGTTTTTAAGAGATTGCAGTAGCGCAGATACATACAAGAGGTTGCTTCCAGTGGATCGGAGCGACAGAAGACCATTTTAAACCTTCGGAAAACCTTTTGATGGTCATTTCATTGTGTTCGGCATTACCAGCATAATTAAATTGCCTTCACATCGAGTTCTCTCCGAAATCAAATTGAGCAGCATTTTTTAGTTCCATCAGACGGATAACTGGGTTTAGTTGACTTCGTACTACACCCGCATGAAACCACATAAGGGAGATCAATATTCACGGCTTGTCCTTCCGAACGCTAGGGAGGAATGGCTCGTTGTTGGGCTAAGGGAGTATCGGCCTCTGCTTGGCTCCCCCGCAACCTTTGCTGCATGTTTTGTAGTTCCAAAGTCGCTTTTGCCATTAGAGGAAAACCATCATAAACCCAGTGCTTCTCTGCAGGCGTTGGTTACCTTGAGAAGCTGCGGGGAGCCAGACGTGGAGGAGGGGAGGACGAAGGGAGGCTTTGCTCGGTGAAAGCAGACCACGAGGCATGGCCCTGAGAAATTTCAGGCTGCTAAACAGTCCTCCGGGGTGTCTGGTTAAACCCCAATGGGTTTCGAAGTGGAGATGCCTGAGGGGGCCATGGGTTGGTGTCAGATGGGTGTTGGGGCTGTTTGTATGAGTGCGGGGCCCGCACCGTGCTCGTGCTTCACAGGACGTGAAATCACACGAGCCCTTTTGTTAACGTTTCCCGTATCTGAAGGAAACTGATGTCCAGCTCTCGGAAAAGAAGTGGGATGGGTCTGTACCCGCAAAAAACCCCATAAGGGAAATCAATATTCACGGCTTGTCCTTCCGAACGCTAGGGAGGAATGGCTCGTTGTTGGGCTAAGGGAGTATCGGCCTCTGCTTGGCTCCCCCGCAACCTTTGCTGCATGTTTTGTAGTTCCAAAGTCGCTTTTGCCATTAGAGGAAAACCATCATAAACCCAGTGCTTCTCTGCAGGCGTTGGTTACCTTGAGAAGCTGCGGGGAGCCAGACGTGGAGGAGGGGAGGACGAAGGGAGGCTTTGCTCGGTGAAAGCAGACCATGAGGCATGGCCCTGAGAAATTTCAGGCTGCTAAACAGTCCTCCGGGGTGTCTGGTTAAACCCCAATGGGTTTCGAAGTGGAGATGCCTGAGGGGGCCATGGGTTGGTGTCAGATGGGTGTTGGGGCTGTTTGTATGAGTGCGGGGCCCGCACCGTGCTCGTGCTTCACAGGACGTGAAATCACACGAGCCCTTTTGTTAACGTTTCCCGTATCTGAAGGAAACTGATGTCCAGCTCTCGGAAAAGAAGTGGGATGGGTCTGTATCCTCCGCAGGTCCCTCTGTGCCTGTCTCTACTGTTTGTGACGTTAAAGCCCGGTTGGCAAAGCCCATGAGCATCACTGCCCCGGCCCCCTGACGTGGGGGCATTAGCCAGTGGAGGAGCTCCCATGGACGCGTTTCCCTTTGCCTGAGCCATCATTGTTTCCGTGTTGGCACGCCTGCCGCAAGCACAGCTCCGAGCAGCGCTGACACAGACGAGCGGAGTTCGCTCATCCTCTGCCAGCAGCACGGTCCCCGTCCTCTTCCCCAGGCGCGGGACACGGGTTCTCTGGACCTTCAGAGAACGCGCCAGCGGCGTTCACATGAACACGCGCCCACCCCAGCTCTGCAGCTCTTGCTTTCTGAAGCACCCGCTGAGGCCACACACGCAGCCTCCAGGCCACCCGGCTCTGCAAGCTGCTCCTCTTCCTCACCCAGGACTGCTCAGGACCACCCCGGGACCCCTCCCTGTCCTCCTCCTCCTGATGCCAGTGACCCCCACGTCCTCATCCCCCGTCCGTCTCCCTCCCGGAGCCGCAGGCTCTGCGCAGGGAGGCAGAGGAGCGGAGGGAGGAGGGAGGCTCAGCTCCCCACAGTGAGCATCCCTGCCCCGCGCCCCAGGGTTTGGAGGGTGGGGTTTGGCTGAGCGCTGCTGTGGCGCTGCCGGTCGCAGTGGTGAGCTCCGTACCAATCCATTTTGGCCTACATATGGCCAAGGCAATTGCTGTAGGGAGGACTGGTCTTTCTGCGCCTGCATAAACAGCTGGCGGGCACCGTGGCTGCCGACAGGGACATGGGACGCAGCGGCTGGGCTTCCTGAGGCTGGCACTCCGCCCTGCAGGTTGATTGCCCCGAGCCGCACATCGTTTCGGCCATTAACGATGGGGCCTGGTGGATACCCTGCAAGGAAAAAATGTCATGAGAAAACACCAAATCGCCTGACCTGAACCATCGCATTTTGTCGGGATCCACCAGCTCCATGGAGGACTTGCCCCGGGCGGTGGATCCCACCCCGCAGGGACACCCCCCCTGCACCGTGGCTCTCCGAGCTAGGCTAGGGCTGGAGCACGTCGGACCCACAGCCCAGCGGGGACGTGGGCAGGGCTGCTCGGGGCTCCTGGGGATGAGCCTTCGCCTCGTAGCAGGGTGGGGGGGAGACCCCCGGCGTTCACCTTGAACGACAGAGTACATCTCCCAGCGCTTCCGTCTTTATAGGCGGGGGCTGGAAGGCAATGCTTGCCAGCTGAAATGCTTCTAGGTATTTTTCAGGATTTATAGCTGTTTGCAATGTGGGGGCTGGCTCGGTTCCTCTCTTCTGAGGAAGAAAATGGAAAACAAGAGTTATTGTTGCAGAAAATAAGACTAATGAGCTATTAGAAATAGTTTAATGATACCCAGTGAGAAAAAAATTGAGCTTAAGTTAGAGGTGTGTGAAGTTCAAAAGGGAACCAGAACTCAGACGGGCTCACAGAAGTAAAACCCAAAAAATGACCCCTTTCTGCAGACCCCCTTCACGCAGATGGGGTTGCGGATGCTGGAGCTGGAGCAGCACACATCAGTCACTGCGGCTCCTGGTCACGGTGGGGCCATGGTTTCTTCCGAAGCGTGGTGAAATGATTCGGCTTTCCATGTGAATCTTATTGAGAGCTATTAAGCGCAGGCAGTTCAGAGCAAATTTTTGAGAGGTGTGTCCCAAGACGCGATGGAGCCCACGGCAGACACGAGCGGGGGCCGTGTCCTTCCCCGCTGTCACCCCCTGCAGGAGGGGACGCATCCCAGCTGCGTCTGACGCTTGCGTCCCGGCTGCCGGGGAAGCCAGGGCATGGGACACCCTGCTTTTCCCTGGATAAGGATGGGTGAAATGAGTGCCAGCCCTACGGACCAGGGCAGCTGGCTTCCAGGTGCCGGCGTTGGGGCCGCAGCCCCTCAGCAAGGCTCCGCGGGCACAGGGGCGGCCGAGCCAGCAGCGGTGGGGCTTTACCCCATTCCCGGAGCCACAGCCCCGCCGGGAGCCCCGCCCCACCGG
>NW_009259496.1:605123-609570 GCF_000687185.1 Egretta garzetta | reverse complement strand
CCACACATGCTGAGAAAAAAAATCAATGGGGCGTCTTGTATATTTAAAGTTGGATATCTGAATAGCTCTTGTCTTCGTGGAGGAGAACCTCATTAGCGCTGAGGGCTGCAGAGATCGCGGGGCTCGTTCCCGTCACCTCCCGGTGCCTCGCCTCCCGCCTCTCCACACTTACTCTGAGTGCTTTTTTAAATTTTATTTTATTTTATTTTATTTTATTTTATTTTATTTTATTTTATTTTATTTTATTTCTAAGCAATACCTAGTTCTGTTCTAGACCAACAGGTTTGAAACACTCCCTTAGGTTTAGCCGCAGGACCAAACCTTGCTCGCTGAGGACAGGCTGTCCCTCCTTGGGGACACAGCCCCGCGGAGCGGCGTCAGGTCTCCGCACCGCTCCTAACGCCCTTCAGGTCTTTGGGTTTCCACTTTGGTCGGCCTTAAGCCAGGCAGTGCTGAATCTTTATGCATTTTTGCTGCTCAATCTGTTCCTGAGCTCTCTCTATATTGTTTCTGTGTAAAGCCTCTTTAGTCCCGTGTAGAAGAAAAGGGAACTTTGCTGTTTGGTTTTTTTTCCCCACAGTTAGGGCTTTCAATTCCTTCCAGTTGTCCATTTTCTCCCGTGGGATATGTTCAGTATTTACTGCAGCTAATAAATCAAATTGTTCTTAGAATCAAGATGGCCGCTTCCCTTCCCTCTGCTGTTCAGGCGCTTTGCGTTCTGCAGGCAGGTTTCCTGGATTATAACTTTATTTTATTAGAGTGCTCACTCCATTTTTCTCTTCCCATAAACATGTGTCAAGGAACAACGTTTGCCTTTATGGTGCCTATTCAAGAGCAAACTCAACGGTTCAAGGAAAGTATTTACTGAAGGCATTGAAAAGCACGTACCTTTGCATTATTTATTATAAGATACCAATAACTGTAAAGCGCAGAGTATCTCTGGACATAAATTAGTGATGGTAGGAAACACTAGACTCTTCCCAGTGTCCCGGAACCTATTAGAAACTGCAGCAAAGATGCAGGCGCCCGTCACGTCCCCAGTGCCGGGGGTACCCGCATGGGTCCCAGAAAAGAGGCAGAGTAAAGCGGTGGCGGCAGAAATCCAGCGTGTAGCCTGCTTTTTCCATCTCAGACGGGCGGTGAAACATAATCAGTGGAGCGTGTTACCTGGGAGATGCAGTCAGGGAACCCAAATTCTTCCCGCGTGATGCCTGTGGGCATCAGAGCCCCGGGGCTGGCCGGCGGGACGCGGGACGGGGCTGGCCGTGCCGCCTGCCGCTGCCTGCGGGGACGCCCCGCTGTGCCGGCCCGGGGATGCTCACCCATAGCCCGTGCGCCTGGGTTCGGACCAGACTCTCCGGAGTATCTTCCTCTCACTTTTTGGCCCTCCTGGGGTATTTGGAACAGGCTGACCCCGACCTTCCTCCCAGAGGCGGCTCTGCCGCAGCCACTGGAGTTCGTATGCAAGAGAGGGGTCAGGGTCAGCCACTCCACAAAATATTCCGGTTTCCCGCAGAAATCCTGCTAAATACTGTCCGTGCACCAAAGGAAGCTGACCGGCGCAGTCCGTACGCACCCGGCAGGGCCAGGCTGCCTCGGGTGCCGCGCTCAGGCTCAGGGAGATGGGCACGGTCCCGAGTTTGGGTTAATTATGGGTGTTTCCGCAGTCTGAGCTTTACTTTTTGGAGCAGGTTCTCATTTCACATGCTACACCTACAGAATTATTTAATAGGGCTGCTTAAAAACCCGCCCGCTTACCAATTCACTCTCCTCACTTTGTCCCAGCACATTACCTAACCATGTAAACATATGGATTTTTTTTTATCTTACTGCCCCATGTAGACAGCCTTATCAGGCTATTTATAAACCTGGGGAGGCTGCGGCAGCGGTATTGGTTTCAGCACTTGATGTTCTCTCTGTGCTAATAAATACAGATCAGCTATTAATACCGATGGGTTTTAGGATCCATTAGCATCGCTTGGCACAGGGACGGTCAGCGCTGCCGCCCCGCCTGACCCGAGCTCTGCCGGGCGTTTCTGGCTGGCGTCGCCCTTGCCACCCTGGGAGGTGACCGGGGAGAGGGATGTCCCTGGCCCCGTGGAGCACGCCGGGGCGGCGGGGGAGAAGGACCGGGGCGAGCCAGCGCCTGTCCTGCTGCTCTGGGAGCCCGGCTGTTGTCACCTCCTCAGAGAGTGGCTCTGTTAACTGCTGCCGGCAGGCACTGGGGGAAGAAAAATCAGGCAGCATGTTTCAGCAAAGCTGCGTGTTCCTCAATGATTTCCCCTGGGAAGCGTTCCCCCATTTCTGGACCAGCTTGCGAGGAGCATTGTGCAGGGGGAGCCTGTCGTGCCGCGTAACGCCGAGCCTGGTTTCATAGCATCATAGGACCATTTCGGTTGGAAAAGACCTTTCAGATCATCAAGCCCAACCAAGTCCAATCATTTCAGCAATGCTTCCGAGTTTGCTGATGGAAAACGCAGTTGTTGCAGTCTAAGAACCCGCTGTGAGGCGGTGATGGAGGGGATGGAGCTGCGGCCGGTGGCCATGCGGGGGCTACGGGGTGCCTGGGGCAGGCTGCAGGCAGGGGGAGATGCTTTGCTTGCCCTCCAACCACGTGCAGTTGCTGGATGGCTTCGGAGCAAAGGCTGCCTGGGGCTGCCTGGATGTCCGCGTGGTCTGGGGATGCGTGGCGAGCTGATTGCTGACGAGGGCCGGGGCCTGAGCGGCAGGCACTGCTGCCGGGGCATCTCAGAAAGATGTGGTTTCAATTATTCCCATTGTTTTCATACCTTTCCAACCAGACCACACGGAAGCGCAAACCAACAGAGAGGTAGAATTTGGGACGCGCTGGGTGGCCTGGTTATTGCTACGCGAGACCGTAAGCAAAGGGCTCACTGCAGGGGTTCGGAGTTCATCGCAGGTGGCTGAAGCTTGGCAGCTGCTGCAGCAGTGGGCAGGAACCACAAATAAATCGGTAAATGGTTAAAAAGTGGCCACAGGGGTCTCTTTTGGGGGAAAATGAGCGAAGAGGAGGTTGGGCTGGATGGTGGCAGTTTGTGCTGTAGGACAGGATTTTCCCCCAGTGGTGGTCACACGAAGCTGCTGCCACGGCAGCTTTGACCAGGGTTTGCTTTGGGGTGTTTAAAGCAATAAAACTCCTGTACAAATGTTAGACCTGGCTGTGAGGGAGGTAGGAGATGGCAGAGGTAGAAAGACGAACCCTTTGGGGGATGGAGAAGATGAGCGTGGGGAGCGGAGCAGCTCCCCCCGGGGCAGACGGAGCAGAGCCAGGAGCGGAGTTCGACCTGGCGCCCTCCCCTGCGGCGGGGCTTTACCCGTCCCGCGGCGTCCCCGGGCGTACCGCCACACCTCTCCGGCCTGCGACGCCTTCGGGCGGAGGATCCGCTGGCGCGGGGGCTGCGAGCATCCCTCCGGCCGGGCCCCGCCGACAGGGGGCGCGGTGTTTGGAATGGCAGATCAAATAGGCTGTCTGTCCCAAAATAGGGATAGATTTATTCTAAATGCACGCACAGCAGTTTCCAGTTGTATTTCCTCTGTCCCGTACATCACCCAGGGGACGGAGTTTACATTACGGAATAGCGGCCTGCACAGTTTTGTCAAAAAATAGCAATCTGCAGTTGTTATATGCGACGGCACACGAGGACTTTCTGCAGAATTAATCTTTGTCTTGGCTATTGAGGGGGGAAAAAAGGATGCGCTGTGCATTTTCTTTGCTGGGCTGATGCCAGATGAGCTAAATTGTTCATCCTAATGCTGCTGGAACAGAAGGGCAACGTGTTTCTCAGGGGGTGGCTTTACAAAAAGTGTGGGAAATCTCCAAGTTGTGCCCTGCCCAGAGATGGCAAGTGAGTTCGAGGGCTCTGTCTGCGGGGAGCTCTGTTGGGGGGAGCGCTCCGATCGCCTAGGAATTCAGCACCCGAATGCCTCATGATCAGGGGCCCATCCAAAATAATTTATGAAAATGCAGGTCTTTGGGATGCGAGCACCGCCTGCGTGCCCGGAGCGGCCGGGGGGTCCGCGGGCAGCCACACGCATCCTGACGCTCCCTTTCTCTCTGTCTCTGCCCACCCCTTCCCCAGCCTGCAAACGCAAAGAGCAAGAGCCGAACAAAGAGCGGAACAACTCCCAGAAGAAATCTCGCCTGGTGTTCACGGACCTCCAGCGCAGAACGCTCTTCGCCATCTTCAAGGAGAACAAGCGCCCCTCCAAAGAAATGCAGATCACCATCTCCCAGCAGCTGGGCCTGGAGCTCACCACCGTCAGCAACTTCTTCATGAACGCCCGGCGGCGCAGCCTGGAGAAGTGGCAGGACGACCTGAGCTCCGGGGGCTCCTCCTCGGCCCCCAGCACCTGCACCAAAGCGTGACGGGGAGCGGCCGGCGCGGCGCGGCCCGGCGGGGGGAGCGGCTTTCCACGGGGGGCCCCC
>NW_009259496.1:604818-605073 GCF_000687185.1 Egretta garzetta | reverse complement strand
ACGGCGGAGAGAGCGGCTTCGCAGCGGGGCCCTTCACTGGTGACTTAAAGCACAATCCTCCCGGAAACGAACCCCAGCCCAGCTGTAAGAGAGGACACTTCTGGCGGCTTTTCAGCAGGCGCAAGTCAAAAGCCAACCTCTTTCTGTACAATACTATGCTCAGGACAGGCGAAGCAGGTCTGAGACGTAGGGGAGTCGTTCGTTCGTGAGGCAAGTTTCTCCTGAGCCCCAAAGAGCCCCGGCCGGCGGGGGTGC
>NW_009259496.1:603907-604797 GCF_000687185.1 Egretta garzetta | reverse complement strand
AACGGAGCACAAAGTCTGACACGTAGACGCTAAAGAACCCGAGAACCTGTTTTTAAAACTCAGGCATGGTTTTGTTAAGTGTTTTAGGGGGAAAAAAAAAAAAAAAAAAACCAGAAAAAAAGATCAGATTTAAGTTTTTGTTTGGTTTTGGGTTTTGTTTTTTTTTTTTAGTTTGTTTAATTTAATCAGCGAGTATAGCTTGGATCAGAAACATTCAGTTCCCTTGAGCTCGAAGTATCAAGCACAAAGCCAATAGCTGTAGGAATAGGTACGGTCCTGGACTCACCGCAGCGCCCGTTTCGGGATGCAGCCCAGCTCCCGGAGCCGGCGGGGGGCACCTCCGCCACCCCGCGTGCCCCAAGCCCAGGTCGCAGCCTGCCACCAGGGCTGTGTCTGTACCTGCTGCAGGCGCGCTCTCAGGAGGTCGGTTCGGCCGCCACGGCACGTGCAGCAAACACAACTTTTTGAAAGAGCAAGATTTTTTTTAGGTCATTAATACGTCTTTTTTAGTTACCGGGAATCTAGTTTCTCCTCGACAACGTCCTTGTTACTGGCACGTATTTAGCGTTCGATGGGGTTTTGTTCTTTTTTTCAGTATTTTATGGTACTTTCAAGCAGGAAAAAACCCAGAAACAAGCCCTTCAGATGCCACCGGCCGCTTTAGACGTGCCGCGTATGGCTTCAATGCGCCATCTAGAGCTATTGCACCCCTAAGTTCCTTTTCTCCCCCAGTCTCCCAGGCTGGCGGGAACACAGCACACCAAAGAGACAGGATTACTGCAAGCCAAAGATGTTTATAACTTGCCATTTTCTTTCCGTCGTGGCTGGCACGGGCGGTGGTTTGGCGATGGGGAAGCCTCACAAACTCCAAGCCCCCTCTCCACCTCTGG
>NW_009259496.1:596620-603894 GCF_000687185.1 Egretta garzetta | reverse complement strand
GCCCGATGTGCGCACTTACCAGTGAACGGCCCCTCCTGCAGCGCCGGCCCAGTCCCCGGCAGCAAGCCAAGCGCCGTCGTGGTTCTTTAGAGACACTTGAGACTTTTTTTATGTACTACTTAATCGAAACCAAAGAAACGTTTTCTGCACCTACTTCTTCTGCAACAAACTGTTCCATTTAAAAAAATAAAAGAAAAATAAAAAAAAACAAGGAAGCACGTCAGGAAGCAAACGAGTAACACACTGTGTTTCGACAGACATCTGGGACATTTTAGGAAGCAGATCTCCAAGAAAGGGTTGACGAGGATGGGAACAAAGCAAAGCCAGTACGATTGCTGCTTCATTTGACAACTCAGTCATCTTAAAGTTGAAGATTGTCTTTAATTTGTGCCTATGCAGTTTTTTCAAAAGAACAAGGAACAGAGCAACCAAAACCTCAACAGCTACAATACCAAAGATGAGGATTCTCACTACTTTTGTTTCAGTTCGTTGTCCCCTCTTGCACGACCGAATGCGTATAGCACCGTTGAGCTGTGTACAGGTAACCACTTCTGTTTCTTTGAGCAACCGAAAGGGTGGGTTTACTTACGCTTTTCCTCTTTCTGCCCCACGCGGGATCTCTCCGAGAGCTGCATGGACTCCAAGTGCAAGATGTTGAGATACTACGCTGGTACGTCTCCTCTCTCCAGAGCCACGTAGGAAAAACCTGTCCGCTGGGTATGACTTGTCTTGTCGGGTAGAGTTGGTCTCCTGTATGTCTAGGGCTTTGAACGGCCATCCTTCTGTACGTGAAATCGGTTGAGTAACCTACACCCTTCTTTCTCTTCCCCAGGGATAAAACTTGCAATATATCTCTCTCTATATATGTACCGATTTATGTCATTGTAAGTGCTGAGCGCCGCCGCAGCCTGGCTCACTGAGATCAGATCCCGATCTGAACCGAAATGGGGGTTTCAGCAGCTCACGTGGCAGCTCAGTAGCTCCTTTGGACATGTTAGACGTGTTACATTGGTTGATCCAAGTCATGCTGATCCAAATCATGACACGCAGGCCTAGGTCCAAATTCATCTTCAGAGCTGGAGCACAATCGCACCATTTTGCTCCATTTGAACCTCTAAACGAGGGCTTCTTTTCAACTGCCTTGCAAAACTGCTGCAGTCGTTTTCCAGTGGTTACAGTTAAAGAAAGAAAATCAAAAAGCCTTGCCTGCTCAGGACAGGAAAGGTTTCTGAGAGGTAAATTCAGGATCCTCTAAACCGACAGCACATACCAGCATGTGTGCTGAACTGACAGCATGTACCAGCGCTGGGCATCAGAACGTCCTTCAGCGTGGATCTCCAGACAGGTAGTGTGTGACTTGAAACCGCTCCAAAGAAGCCTCGTAGTCAGACGTGGGATAAAGCTGCCCAAAAAACGGTTCAGGTCTGGGCTGATGCATACTGACACCTCTGGGTATTTGGGTGAGAAGTTCTGGGTCGGCACGCTGTGGAGCAGGGCGGGTTGGTCAACGCTGAAGTTTCACTGTCATTCCCATCCAAGAGGGCCCGCTCAAACCAGCCTCTCCATCTGCATTTTGAAGGTGGCATTGCCCTCATGGGAAATGCCTCATTCTGGAAGCGTCCTCCCGCAATCGGCCGCAGCGTCGGGCAGCGCGGGGCTTGGTCGCTTCCCTCATGCTCCATTCCATAGTGCCCTCCAGCCACAGCAGGAGCCGCCGCACCAGCGGTGAAACCCAGCCTGCCGTCCCCTGCCCCCCCTTTCTTTTCCGCGTCGGGGCCGCCCGCGGGCCGGTGGGTTTGCCTCCCGCTGCCGCCGTCCTGAGAGGCAGCAGTGAGCCTGCCCTGGGCTTCTCGCAAGGTCCGTGGGCAAAGAGCTGGGCTTTTCATTTCTCTTCAGGGTTCATCCCAACAGCCGTGGCAAAGCAAGTCCAGATCAACTACTGAATTATAAAAATACATATATTCCGTGAAATCGTTAATTCTCTCCGAATTGCGGAAGTTCTTGTTATGCAATATTATGGCTTAAGCTCGTGCCTCGATCTTTCAAATGTTGATCGGCAACCTCACGCTGGGGACAATTTAATTGCACGGCCCGACTAGTGCCGAGGCCGATGCTGCTGCTCGCACTGCCTCATTTGTTTGTCAAAACGCACGAGGCTTCTCTGTGCTGGGGATTGCAAACCTATCGACGCCCGTGTTTCCTCCACCTTTCACAAAAGTCATTCTCATCTCAACGTCTGAAAATACGGCTGCATTTTTTATCCCTGCATCTTTCACGGCCCTGTGTTACGTCTTCCATTTCACTGTCGACCCTCGTAGGCTTTTATGTAGCAGAAGAGCATCTCAGAAGAGGAGCGTCGATAGCATCTGCTGTGGGTAGATACATTTGTACGTATGTGTGGGAGCAGAACAGATGCTATATTCTGCCCATACTGAAAAAAAAAACTCAAATAGATGCGTTCCATTTATATGCCGTATATTTATGAATCTCTAGAGCCGTGTAATGTAACTTGTTCCTTTTATTTATTCTGGTACGAAAGACTGGTCTGTACAGTAGTATCCCAGCATCTTCCCTGCCGCGTGCTTGGAGTTACTACCATGGGCACAGCCAAGATGAATTCAACTTTCAAGACACCTTGGATATTGTTTAATCATCCGTGAAGGAACAAAGAATGTGCGTGATGACTTCGGTTGAATAGCTTTATTCTGGATCTCTCTTACCTAAAGCTGAATCCAAAGACCTGAGAAGGACTAAACCAGCAAACTACGCTCAGAGCTGCGTGCGGGAGTAGGGGTCTCCTCTTCCGAAGCAGGACACGGTAACGGCCTGGTATTGCAAAGGGTGGGCTAGCCTCGGACAAAACCCAACGTTTTCCTTGCTTGTCACCACACCAAAGTAGTTTTGAGATACGGGGAAACTTTCTACTTGGCCTCCTTTATATTTATTAAGGGGAATTTTTATTGTTTAAATTTTTTAAAAAGGCAAAGCTTAATAATGGTTTTATTTTTTTTTCCTGACACTTGTGGGTTTTCACCCAATATATTATCTATCAAGAACGTAATTTATTTAATTTAGTCTTAGAGTAGGTCCTGAAATCTCTGTTCAGCCTAAGTCACATTGAGTTTCCTTTTAAGCTTTAAAATTCAGTGGGAGTTTTGCCTGAATACAGACTGCGGGATCAGGCTCCAATGTTCGGGTTTTGTAACTATTTAATTCAATGATTTATGAATGAATTTGGGGTTAATTTTGCTTATTTATCCATTTTGCTGTCGTAGCGCATCAGAGATGCGAAGCCTGTGTTAGTAAATACGCTTACAAGCCAGACTGGCTTCATGGAGCAGCCAGGGTCTGTTGACAGACTTGGGGGGGGGGGAGGGAGAATAACTCGTTACACAAAACAGGAGTCTAGTTTTTATTTCTTCTTTTAATTGATTGTAATTGTTTAATATCAACATTTAAATTATTTAAGTTAATCTCTCCCCATCTGATTAGAAAGTGCGACGTACCTTTACTGTGGCACGTAAAGCCCTCATGATGTAACTTATTTATTTAACTTATTTGTCATCATCTGAGGATGCCCTTGTATAGTTTTTATTTTGTATTTAGAATTTACCTTTAAAGCACTACAGCTGATTTTCCATAAGAACAGCAGAGCGAGTTCTGAGGACAAGCAATGAAGATTCAACCTAAAACTGTGCGTTTGGAAACCCTAGGGAAAAAAAAGACACTGGAATACTTTCGCCTGAACTTTGTGGCTTCTTAAAACTTAAGCTGGGGGAAAAACAACACATGCCAAGCAAAAAGAGAGAAACCCTTAAACTAGCTGCTTCCAAGGATGAACTTCTGTGTGTGTAAAAAAAGGGAAAAAAAGAAAAAAGGAAAAAAAAAAAAAAAGGAAAAAAGAAAAAAAGAAAAAACCTTTCTACTTCTAGTGAGAACCAAAGAGGCTACCTCACTGACTTTTTCCATTTGTAATTTTAATCGTGTTGATGATACCAAAGATACCAAAGATTTCTTTCTCTGTGCGGTCTGCATTTTGCTTGTGCTCTTTTATAGTTTCGACTGTTCTCTCCTCCATACAGCAATGTTCAGCTGCAGCCCAGACACTCAAAGAAATACTTGCGGAAGCTGCCAGTTCTGGTGCCGACATTTTCTGTGTGTCCCTTATGCCTTCCTGCCAGCCAAAAACCTTTGGAGACGCGAAACCATTTCACGTCCTTCCCCACGCCAAATTCCGGTGGCTGGAGCAGTTGTGTTGACCTGGAGGCGAATCCAGGCGTTGTCCGTAGCCGACTCCTGGGGGAGCAGGATGCGCGCGGTGCCACCTGCGGCAGGCCTGCGGGTATTTATCGGGGTGCATTTGCATCAGCAGCAGGAACTAGCATTAGATGTTATTTGTTATTCAACCCTTGGGATGATCTCCCCAGGGGAGGGGGTGACTCCGGCACGCTGGACACTGTCAAGGCTCAGCTGGACAGGGCGCTGGGCCGCCTTGTCTAGGCTGGGCTCTTGCCCAGAGAGGTTGGGCCAGGTGATCCCTGAGGTCCCTTCCAACCTGGGATTCTAGGATTCTGTGACTCTAGGATTATTATTTTTGAGCGATGCCATGCTTGAGCGCGATCTAACGGCCCGGTGCGTGGGCTGCCGCGCGAGCAGAGCCCGCTGCTGACAGCTCCTCCCAGGGGAGGGGGGCTCTTCTTCCTTCTGGCCACCCAGAGGCCAAGCAGCAAGCCCCTTGCCTGGACGAAGCCCAGCTCCGCCTGGCCCACGCCGCGTCTCTAATGAGCCCGGTGGGCAGAGCCGATGGAGAGTCTGCTCCCTCCTCCTTATGTTTTGTTGTTGTTGTTTGCAATTACGGTTTTCATATGAAAATCAATTAATTATTTTCCTCAAGTTAGCAATGAAACAAAGCCACATTAAGCTCCATTAGTGTCATGTTCCTAAGCAATTACTTAAAAGTTGGTTGGTCGTCTTTGGGGAGTCGGTGGTGCCCTTTAGCGTTTGTGTCTTTTAGCCTGTTCCCTCCTGTTTATACGACTGAAGCAAACGCCCCGACGAGCTGACTCCGCGCCTGGGCACCGCTTGCTCTTCCCACTCCCGGCCCCCGCAGCTCCCCACGGGCTCAGCCCCCAGCGCAGCTTTGCTCCAGCAGCCCCCCCAGTCCTGCCCTCAGCAGAGCGGGAGAAATGAGGAGGAGGTGAGCGCTGGCTGGTCAGTGAATCCAAAAGAGGGAAAAAAAGGAAAAAAATCATTGGGGTTGCAGGTGTGCGCCTTGGGCTGGGCTCAAAATCTGGTTTATGCCCCTCCGGACCCTCCCCGCCTGGGGTCAATGACAGTTCAGGCAGGCGAGAGCCCGCACGGGCACAGCGCCCCGAGGAGCCCCCTCCCCGGGTGGGACGGGGGCCGAAAGCCGGCACCGCCATCGGCTGCCGGGGCTCAAGCCTTTCCCTAAGGAAGCTGCCTGAGCCGTGCCGTTGGATCCACGGGGGTGGGTTGCCAACAGCTCAACACAAACGCTCCGCTCAATCAACCGTTGCCTTTTGCTTTGTGCTCCCTTTTGGTTCTACGTCTGCATTGGAACGGACAGGGACTGGAGAAGTGTGCTTTTTGTATCCCGCTCTGCGTTCCTTCAGTAAAAGCTATAATAATTCTCAGGATGCCTTCGGGGCGGGGAGGAGACGGCCCGTCCTCGTGGCGGGTGAGTCCCCCCCTCGTGCCCCTCGCCACCCCCTGCGCGGCGCGGGCGCCTGGCCGGCTGGACACAGAAATCCCCAGAGCTGGCAGGGTCCTCTGCAGCAATCGCCTCCCTCACCAGACCCACGCTTCACTTGCAAAGTGTGACATTACCACGGGACGAGTGCCTTGCTTGAACCAAAGCAACGATTTTGCCAGTCTAGACCTCTCTGTGCTTTTTTTTATTCTTCCTGTGAATACCTCAGCTTCAACTGGGCCGCCGAATCGTACCTGGTGGGCTTTTTGTACTGTGGTGCTTTGCAATGCAGCCCTGCAAAGAACAAACCTCCTACTGATACCAAAGGCTCCTCTCTTCCCTCCCTCTCCTCCTCTTCCTCCTCCTCCTCCTCCTTCTTCTCCCTCTCCCTCTCCCTCTCCTTCTCTTCTCCTTCTCCTCCTTCTCCTCCACCTCCACCTCCTCCTCCGCCTTCTCCTCCCTCTCCTTCTCCTTCTCCTTCTCCTTCTCCTTCTCCTTCTCCTTCTCCTTCTCCTTCTCCTTCTCCTTCTCCTTCTTCTCCCTCTCATTCTCCTTCTCCTCCTTCTCCTCCTCCTCCTCCTCCCCCTCCTCTATTTCTTCATGGTTCCAAAGCTTTAATATAAATCTCAGCATGTTGGCAACGCAGACCGTGCAATCCCTTACCGAATTTTCTCAGATATACCTCATAGAGAATAGTTCTTTAGAGTAATGTTATTATAGCGTATGTAATAAATTATTCACTTGTTTCTTTTTGGTAACTGTGATTTAAAGAAGAAAAAGCTTTATACGTTTTAGGTTGTGCTTTTGTAATAGACGGAAAAGGTGCGCTTAAAAATGTACGTCAGTCTCTCTTCCCGTTGGTTTTTTTCATTTGTTTGTTTATTATGGATTGGGGAAAAGTTGCAGAATGAGCCCAAAGTTTACAGTTTCATATTTTGCTGAAGAAACAATCTGTGTTCATTTGCTCTGTTGGAAAAAAAAAAAAAAAAAGAAAAAAAAAAAGAAAAAAAAGATTATTTTCTACATTTGTGCTCCTTGGTCTGAACAGCTAATTGATTGTTCTGTGTGGCGGTGTCGTGTTCTCATTAGCAACTGCCCATCAGCGCTGCCGTTTTTATGCATGAGGCAAACCCTTAGCAGTGTGATGCATCGTGGTCCTTAATGGCGACTTCTTTCCTTGAATTTGAAGCTCGGTCCTTTCGGTTTGATGGCATTTATTTGTGCATGGAGCCCGTGTCGGGTAGCAGCTGCAGCGCGGTTGGTACCCCTTGACGCCGTGAAAGCACGCACGGTTCTGCCCCACACCATTCGGAGCGGGCGTGTCGGTCAGCTCGCGTCCGGCCGCGTGTTAAACACAGGCTCAAACTCAATCCCAGTCCAATTACATTTTTATTAGAGGAAAAGTTCGGCCGCCCCACAGCTTTTCCCCGGCCAGTTCGACCCGCCGGTCGGTCACTTGGAATGACACATCCCGCTCAGAACGGAGCCAGCTGTGCGTTTTTTCCCGGGAAGAGGAGTTACTTTGGCTTTATGGCAGCCCCGCGGGCACGGCGCGGGGACCAGT